>NC_046295.1:67329507-67629507 GCF_004115265.2 Rhinolophus ferrumequinum | reverse complement strand
ACCAACGCTTAGTGTTTAACATTAGCTCACTTTTAATGACCTCAACAACTGTATGAATTAGGCATTTCAGTTCCCAGATTGCGATGCAGAAACTGAGGCTCAGAGACAATAAGTGATTATTTCCAAGTTACACAGCTGGAAAGAAGATCGGTGGCCACTGAACCCAAAGGCTATGTTCTTAACTCTCTGTACTCTCCAGTCATTATTTCCATTGTATTGGTGAGACTCTTGACACTCAGAGACCTCTGGGGCATGCCTTCTTTCAAAGAGCCTCTGAAACATGACACAAAGGTGGGGCCCGGGCTGGCGATCTTTGTGTCTTTCTTGGCTCTGGAGGAGGTTACAGGGAACCTATGTAGTATCTGGCAGGGCGTGGGCATCGTCCTGGGATCTCGGACACCTGATGCTTGTCCTCTGTGCTATGAGACCACGGGCAAGCCTCGTTCCTTATTTGAGTTCTGTCATTGGCACTGAATCCAAGGATTGTTCTAGGAGCCACTTCCTACTCTGAAATGTGATGGGTCCATAGTTGAGAGACGTAGATGTGAAGGAGGAACAGGCTGGGAAACGTCATAGGGTCAGCAGGGATTTGAAGCAAACTAGAAGATAACAGGGCTGCAGGCGTGAAAGGGTGAGGTCAGACTACAGTGCCAGGAAGGGGCCATCAGCAGCAGCCCTGGGGGCTGCCATTCAAGGAGGCAGCCGCCAAATCCCAGGGGATTAGGGATGCTAAATGTTGATCTGGGATTTTAAAAGCTGAAGGACATTTTTCCCCCCTTTTGAGCACACATCAAAGGCAGTAGAGGTCCCTCCCTGCCAAAACAGCCTAATTGTTTCCACAGGAGTTCAGACCTGCCGTGTCTGACACAGGGAAACAGGGGTCTAAGAGAAGCGCTCTAGAGCTTCTAGAAGGTCTGAACAAATAGATGCTGCCAGCAGCAAGGCACCTGCCCTGTTTGTTTACAGAATGAAGGTAGTCTGCTGGCAGGGCCCTGCCTCTGGTGACAGAGCTCTGCACCCTACGTCTCAGGGCTTCAGTGCCACCGTGCCTCACGCCCCCACAGCCACCTGAGACCCCCACAGCAACATCTGGCTGAAGCAACATTCTGTCACGTCTCAAATCTACTCGCTGCCACTCCCTTCATGCGCGACACATCCCTCTGCCTGACCTCTTCTCATGACTTCCTGAGGGCTCTCCGTGCGGCCAGTCTTACTGCCAGACTCCAGCCACACCCAGGTGGGCTGCCAGAAGGACCTTTGTCAACCCTGATCAGACCACGTCATTTCCTTCAACAGCTCCCTGTTGCCCTAAAGATAACCCTCAAACTTCCTGACCTAGCTAATAGGGCCTTGTACCAAGGATCCTACTTGCCCCTCTAGCCCCATTGCTTAAGAGAACTCAGGAAAAGACAAATCTCTGTGTGGCATGCTCTTTCTCCCCAGTGGGCTTCCACGCACTGAGCCAGAGCCTGTCTTTCTTCCCTCTCCCTAACACACATGCCTTTGCCCACCTATCTAGTTCTCAGTTTTCATGTCATTTCTTCCAGGGCACCTTCCTTGAATCCTCCTGTGTTTTCACAACACACTACACTTCCCTTTGCAGTGCTTATTACTCTGTGAGGTCATTAGTCATTCATTGTCCGGTCCCCACCACAAGTCACCAAGCTCCTTCAAAGGAGAAACGAGGTCTATCTTAGTTACATTTTTTTTTTCTCTAGCATCTAGTATAGCCTCTGGTTCCCAGTGAACAGATGTTTCGTGATGAATGAATGCATGAACACCTCGTGACAGAGGGCTTACCTCTTCCTAAAGCTACCCATTCAATTTCAGAGGAGTTCTGACTATAAAGGTTTCATTCAAAATGCTCAGCCTGGGGTCTTCCAGATTTGCAACCCACACTGAGACTTTGACACACATTGTGTGAAACACCCCTGTGCACAGGAGCCATTATCTTAGAAACTCCAGATCAATGACTGATTCATTCAATCAACA
Organism: Rhinolophus ferrumequinum; assembly: GCF_004115265.2. Lineage (NCBI taxonomy): Eukaryota > Metazoa > Chordata > Mammalia > Chiroptera > Rhinolophidae > Rhinolophus > Rhinolophus ferrumequinum. The sequence goes on along the minus strand of NC_046295.1, from coordinate 67,627,515 downwards.
CATATTTATTGCGTATCGACTATGTGACAGCACTATTTTAAGAGCTTGAGATCCAGCAGAGAACCCACTCAACATCTGTCAGCCTTTCAGACTGGAGAGGGGCTCTCGGTGCAGCCCCTGCACATACCTGGCTCTTTATCAGCTCGTCGTCCCGCTGTATCTGGAGCACGTAGCCCGTCCGGCAGCTCACGGTACACTGGGCACCGTGGTAGCGGTCACTGCTGGAACAGTTGAGAGAAGCGTTCTGCACAGCCAGCTCTGGGCAGTCAGTGGCCTCACACGCGAGGTGCACACAGCTGGAGAGGGGAGAAACAAGAGGCTAAACTCTCCAGGTACAAAGCAAAGAAGTCCTGGGGATGTAATGTACAGCATGGGGAATCTAGTCAATGATATTGGGACAGCGTGGTACAGTGGGTGTCAGATGGTTGCTGGACTAAGGTCCACTTTAGGTCCATGAATGTTCAATAACTATGGTGGACGCCTGAAACTAATATAATATTGTATGCTAGCTATATTTTAATAAAAATTCATTTTTTTTTTTTAAAAAAAGGAAAAACAGGAGGGTAAGAGGGAGTTTTCTTGCAGGACCACTGCAATCCAGCTGAAAGATAAAGGCTAATGGCCACCCTCTCCAAAATTTCAGGAGGCCAAGACAGAGGTGGGGAAGAAGAGACTGAGGAGGGAAGGAAGAGGAGCTGGCTTGGGTTAGGAAGATTCTGGAAACAGTGGTCAAAGCTTATCATTAAGAGCACAAGTTAAGACCCAAGGTTCAAATTGTGCCGCCTGAAAGCTTTATATGTTATTATGCTTCAAGTCTTGCAGAGTCTCAGTTTTTCCATCTGTGAAGCAGGGGATCATTATGATTACAGTTAGTATTCACTGTGTTTCTTATCTGCCAGGCACCAACTTGAATGAAAGCCTCTTGATATGGTATAATAGTACTCACTTCTGAGGCTCGTCCTGAGAATTACATCGCAGGGGTTCAGAGAAAGCACAGCGCAGAATTCCTGGCACACAAAAGCCTTCAATACATGGTAGCTAACCATACAAATTAATCTCCGCTCTACTACCTAGAAGCTGCGTAACTTTGAGCAAGGTACATCGCCTCTCTGACCTTCAGTGTATTCTCAAATTCAGCCAACCCACAGACTCAACGGAGGTGTTGAACGTAGACGTCTTTAATAAACTGTAACGTGATTTATGAATTGTGAGTAAAGCTGTACAGAGATCATGCCTTGCGTCTTGCTGCAGCTGCTGCTCCAATCTTCCTGCCAATTTGAATTCTACCTATTCCTCAAGTCCCCGGTACACGTCCATTTCTACGGGACGCTGTCCCTGTGTCCCCAGGTAGCTCCCACACAGGCGTTTTGCCCTCCTTTCTCTTAACGCCATTGTGTCCTGCTTCAGGCACTGAAAGCACAGGTCCTGGGTGCCCACCAGCGCCGGAATCTGTGCTAATCCTCAAGGATGCAAACGGATATGACATGACATCCTCGTGCTCGGCACAGCGATCTTTCCCCTTATGTTAGAGTTACAGCAACACTCAGGAACATTAATTGCTCATATCCATGAGCTCACTCCATCCTCACAACAACCCTGTGAGCTAAGTGTTATTCATTTTACAGTTGGAAAAATCGGGACCAGTGAGATTAAGTTACTTGTTTAAGTTCCCACCCAGATGTGTGGCTCCGAAGTCCTGTGGGAAGCCTCTCCCTACCCCTGAACTAGAACTTCCCTGAGGGTAGACAGAGATAATGCCACTTCATCTTGGTACACTTTGCACTGGCAGGAAAAACGCCTTGCATATAGCGATTTCCTAACCAGTAGGACACACAAGGCCACGGTGTCCTGCAACAGCTCCTAAGCATTTAATAGAGGTTCAGATGTTGATTCCTAACACTGAAAGCTTCTAAGGAGGCATTTTTCTCTCACTTCTGCCTCTCTGACTCTGTCTATCCAACACCTAGCAGGCATACAGTATGCACAAATAGCTCGATTTCTATTCAGGGCCTCAAAGCTTTCATTTTCCTGTTTTTATTTAGGGGACAGGGAGCAACTAACTGATGGTCAAACCAGCGTAAGAAATCCCCAATCACGTTTTTGGTGCCAGTTTCAAGATACACTGCTGAGGGTTTTACCCTCATGGCTACTGACCCGCATGCTCCTTCCCCTGCTCAGAAGTATGGTGAGAAATAAAGCGGGGAGGGTGGGTCAGGGCGGGGAAAGGAGGAGCTAAAAGTCTCCAAAACATATCACAACCAAATTCACTTTTGAAAACACGGGAAAAGGACAAGTGTTTGACTTCGGTCTCGGACCCCGCACTGCTGTGGGCTTCCCACTCCCCACGTAACCCCCTCTGAAATGCAGGGCTAGTGGGACCAAGTGACACTTGCTGAGATCCTCGGATTCTCTGCCCTCCTTCCTGTTCCCTGACAGCCTTGGCATTGCACTAAATGGAGACCTCGAAGAGACTGGAACTGTGGAGTCAACCCAGGGCTTTGACACCAGACAACGCATCTGTTCACATTGTGTAAGCGCTGCGGGGGAAAGGGCCACATGGTTCCAATTTAAGTAGATTTACTCTGTAAGCTACTAGCTTCGAAGCTGGTCTGCTGTTGTACGCCTTACAGATTGGTCACTCTCGCTCTGCACCCCTGGGCTCATGCCTGACGGCCACCCAGGGGACTCTGGGAGCCCTTTCGAAAGACAAGGGATCTGGGCTTCTCTGGGCTGCGGGGCCATCAGAGTAAAATCAACGCCCTCCCCAGTTCTGTGCACAGTCGTGTTCCTCTCAGGAAAAGGATAAATTGAAAAACTTAATTTCCTAGAATGGAAAGAGCAACCAGAGCTCAGCACCTGCACAAATCTGGGCTCCAGCCCTGGCTCTGCCACTGGTCAGCTGTGCGACCCTGGAAAACCGTCTGACACCCTGAGCCTCAGTTTCCTCATTTGTGAAGTAGAGGTAACAAAATGACTTCTCTCTCAAGATTATCAAAAGGGTGACGTGTCCGCCACTCGTTCATCTATTCAATAGACTTTGCCTGCGTAAGGTAGCATTAGGTTAATGAGACCAGTCAGCTTGCTGTATTGCAGGACTTCTCAGAACCTTGAATGTTCTAAAAAGCGCATTGTAGATTTCCAGAAGAGGCTAAGGTGCACATCATTCTCCAAACTCTGAGCACCTTTTGCTCTTGGGACATTTCTTAGAACTAGTATCTTCCAGAACACACTTTGAGGAGTAAGGCATCCCCCGCTTTTGCAGCACATCTGTCTGCACTTGGCTCGCGGGCTTGAAAACAGAAGAAAAGGGGAAGGGAGGTAATATGCGCCAGGCATTGGCTACTGTGTTTTAGCTGCATCATCTTATTTGCATCCTTGTGGTAACTCCTAGAGGTAGTATTATTAACCCCATTTTCAAGAAGCGGAGACTGAGAACAGGAGAGTTTAAATTGCTTATCCAAAGGCACGCTGTATAGACAGAATTCAAGTGTGGGTCTGCCTGTCTGTCCCCTAAGTCCCTGCTCCTTCCTTTGCTTTCCAGATAATTAGAAAGGGTTATGTGAACACATAGCCCCCAAATGATAAACATTACCCCGACTGCCCCTCCCAAATAACTCCCTGACACAGCCCTGTCATTTCTGAAACACAAAAACAAAAATTAAAACAAGGAAAACAAAACAAAGAAAAGCCTCTGGCTTCATAAAAAAAAAAAAAGGGGGGGACTTAATACTAGTGATGGATAGTCAATAAAAATAAGAAAAGAAAAAAGATGCTTTTCAGAAGGGAGGACTGTGGCTGATCAGAGAGATGTGGGAAGGGATTCAAGTACTGTATTGATGAAATTCCCACTTCTGGGCAGAGCGGGAGACAGCCCCTCCCCCAGAGGCAGAGAGAATCGGATCCTTAGGAACATTGTGTTTTTCTTATCTGTGTTTTAATTTATTTACTTACAGACTCACGGTTCCACGTGGAGGTAAAACCTTAAGTTTTCTGACAGTCAAGCCCCTAACTGCTGCCCCCACTACCAATGATTGGAATGGCCCTAATCACACGTAACAGAGGATACCTGGGTGGCACTGAAACCAGGACAGAGAAAGCCAGAAGTTATAGGGTAGATGAGGGCTCCCCTCCTGGCGCTGCCCCTTGACTCATGGCTTCACTCCTGTGCCGGCTCCTTAGCTGCAATTATGCCATGGGGAAGTGGAGATAATAACAGGCAGGTTGTTTATAAACCATTCTGGGTTACCCAGATGAGGACAGCAAAAAAACACAGCACGTTCAACACTGGAAAGTGAAGGGGGACGTGCTCTTGGCACAGAAGCTGCGGGGTCACTTGGGAAGTGAGACCGATCAAGAGTTACCAGGACAGGACTCATTTTCCTGCCAGGAAGTGGAGCGACTAGGGGTAGATAAGAGATCCTAAAAGGCTCTTGCGCCCCAGAATTCTAGAAGCCAGCGATGTGGTGGTACAAAGGAGAGGTTCTGCAGAGTCGGGATGCAGGCTCAGCGGCCTGCAGGGTCCAGGCAGACCATGTGAAGGCCAAGGTGAGCGGCGAGTGCCCAGTGGGAGGTACGTGTCTGGCCACAGCAACGGCCCTTCTCCACTCCGGTCCCAGGTGGCCGAGTGGGACTGAGGGTCTGGTATTTCCACATCTCCTGACGTATTTAAGAGGAGGAAGAATTCTGTGTAGTTTAATATCACTCTCCTGGTATTTAATCATTAGCAACTAACTAAAGAAGATAATTAGTGAGGGCCGCACGAACACATGTGGTTTGTGGCCTAGTCTGGCCTGTGGGACGGCAGAGTTGAATCCTCTGAGGAAGAGGAAAGAGCTCTGCCCTGGAAGCCCTGAGAACTGCATTTAAATGGCAGTGTTGTCCCTCACGACTGGGTGACTTTGGCTGACTTACTTCCCTCGCCTGGACCGTCGGTCTCCTGTCCTCCAAGGAGAGAGCTGAACCAGAGCTTCTCTTAGAGCCCCCAGCTCTCAGGGGTCGTGGTTTCGTGAGGATAAAACAACAGAAGGATAGCATATCAGAGCCCTTTGGAATGGGGAAAAATAGACTTTGATAATCCCAAGTATTGACAAGGATATAGAAAAGCCGGAACTCTGACAGAGGCCGATGGGGGTGAGAGCTGGATAACATTTTGGAGAAGAGTCAGGCAGTATCCAGTCCAGTTGAAGAAATACATACGCTGAGGCACAGCTGTTCCATTTGCAGGCACAGCCCCCAGGTCAGCGACCCCCGCCCCAACAGATATTCTGAGAGCTGCTGGTCCCTTTGTGGGATGGAGAAGTTCGGGGAGTCTGCGGACAGCAATCTGAGGCCCGGGGTCTCTGGCTGTGAGCAGCTTCGTTCTGGCCTCCAAATCTTATGTATGAATTCCTATATAATCACCTAAGAGGATCTGCCACGCATGGGCTCCTGTCAGTGCACAGACTCTAGGACATCTTGGCTTCCGCGTGTAGGCAGCCCTCAATCCTCACCCTGGCTGGAGGAGTTAGTCTGGCCACACGAAGAACTGATTCCCTCCTAATGGTAGCGTCCTAAAAGTTAGTTCCCCGTCAGAACTGCCTCTCTCTAGATGGGCTGGCATGGAGAAAGTGGGACGCGTTTGATATAGAGGCAGAAATAATATAAATAAAAGGGGAAGAAGGAGGGAAGGAAGGAAGGAAGAGCAGGAGGGAGAGAAGTAGAAAGGAAGAGGAAAGGGAGGGAAGGAAGTTAGTTGTCTAAACACATGACCCACTGAAGTTTATAATAAATTGCTCAATCTCTGCTTAGAATCCCAAGGATCGATAGAGGCAGCGTGTGTGCATGAGATCCACACACTGGAGCCTCCGCTCAGGCTTGTTCCTTTTCTCATTGAAGAAGCCTCTTAATTCTCCATTCACCATCACTATGCTGCGCCCCCACCCCATCTTTCCCCCTTCCCCTGTCTCGGTGTGAAACTGGGCTTTGGCTAGAATTCCACAACCGGACCTCGCAGTTGAAACCTGATCCTGTTTTCTTGGACCTCTGAATTAATTCCAAGTACTGCATGGGGACTGGAGACCCTTGAATCTAGGTCAGAACACACTACCTCAATTGATTTTGCTGTAGTGATGCTTCTCCTGTGGCAACCCACTAGATGTAAAGCTCAGGAGAAGAGAAAGAAAATGAAGAGGAAAAATAGGGGTGAGAGAGGAGGGAGAGGAGGGAGAAAAGGAGGAGAGGGAACAAGGAGAGAAAGCAAGAAAGAGATTAGATGGGGAGAGAAAGGCGTGTGGGTGGGAGCAGGAGGGAAGGAGAGAAACAGCACCTTTCACTACCTGGGAAACAGCTGGGAGCACAGTGGGGTGTTCTACGACAGCCAGCTGAAACTGGGCTATAAAAAGTGATGCTATTTACCTTGGTGTTTTTGAGAATGAAGAAAAACATCCCGTGGCTTTTTACAGTTGTTGCTAATTTTTCTTTTCTTTCCTCCTGGTTTGTTTGTTTTAGTGCATTTGCACATTTGCACTGTCCTGCCTGTTTGGGCAAAGGCCTCTTCAGCTCCCCAGGAGCAGCTGGTGTCCTTCCTTTCCCCCCCCTCCCGCCCTCATTCAGGAGGGGTCCTGCATCCAGGCAGCCTGAGTCCTGGGGGCCTAACTTAGGACTAAGCTTAGGGCCTAAACTTAGGGCCGAGCCAGCCAAGGCCCTGGGGGCTGCGGGGCTGCCTTTCCAGAACTTTACTTAGGTTCCAAGACTACATGCTCAGATGGAAGTAGCCGTGAAAAGGTCTCTACTCCCCGAGATGTGCCTGGCTCTCGAGGGCAGAGCGTGGCTTTTAGGGGCCCACAAAGCAAGGTTTTGCCTCTGACTGTCTGGGTGGATGGACTCACTCAGTCTGTCCATACCTCGCTGGACAGATGTGATAATGAAATAAGATAATAAAATAACAAATGTTGGTCTCGTCTTCTTCCCTCTCTCCCCTCCTGCCTCTTTGGGAATCACAGACTATAGGAACTGGAAAGAACCAGGGAAAACATCCACTCCATCCTCATTTCATAGATGGGGAGATTGAGGCCCAGTGAGGAGTGCCTGGTTCACCATCATACCACCAGTCAGGGCTACACTTTGCCCCAGTTCACTGTTCTTCCACCAGAAGTCAAAGAACTCAACAACTACGTATGGATTGATTTGTTTCTGAGGTTAAACCCTTTTTACTGTTTACTTCAGGCACAGGAACTGTTGATTAAGAATTCAAAGAAGTCAGTGCCGGCCTCGGTGAACTCGGGGATGGTGCTGGTGGCTGGGGAAGGACGGAGAGCATTGTGGAAAAGGCCGATGGATTTGCATTTTCCATCCACATTGTTTCTCTGGGTTCTGAGAATTAAGTTATTTTTATAGTCTGGAGAAGCAGGGATGAAAAAGCCCTCTTAGGGTGAAATATAACAATGAGTGATATTTAAGGAGCTCTTTGGCCTCTGTGTGATTGCAACAGACTTTGCACAACAGAAGCTAGAGACTGCGGCTGCAAAGCAATGTGGGTTTTGCAACCACCTTTTGTATCCTCTGTGGTCAGGGGCGTGGGAAAGGCTGAGGTCCCCTCTCCCCACTCCTTTTTCCTCTCCTTGCTACCAGGTATAGGGGCAGGGTTGAATGGCCTTTCAGAGGGCTTCACTCTGGGGGAGCCCACCAAGACCCCAACTTTCTTTTTTCATCTGGATCTCACTAAACACACACAGGAGAGATGTTGTGTGACTCTGGACCAGTCCCTCCCCTTTGGGGAAAGGGTGGAGGGCGCTGGAATTCCAAAGGGTAACACAGAAGCTTAGATACTTTGGATGTACTAGGTGATCTCTGAGGCTTCTTCCACCTTAACTCTGAGAACTGTATGTGGAACTTTGTGCTAAAAGGCACCACCGTCATACGGAGATAAATGTTCTCTATCAATAAGTTGTCTTTGCAGGGTGCCTACCTGTGTGCGGGAGCACCTTCACTTACGGCGCCCCATTTAACCCTCACGGCCACGCTATGGGGCAGCTATTATCATCAGTGCTTCCCATAATAGAAAACTGAGACTCAGAAAAGTGAAGTGACTTATTCACGGACACACAGTCACGAAGGGACGGAGTCAGATCCAACAAGAGTATGGCCAAAGCTCGGATTCTTTCCAGGAAACACCTTCCTCTCTTAGCCCCAAACTGAGTATATGAACAGAAGCCAGGCCAAAAGCACTGAAGAAGTGATGTGATGCGACTGACAGACAGGTTCCTGGGACATTGGGGGGATCTCAGGACGTAGGCATGGGGACGACGTGGTGATTTCACCCATCAGTGAAACACACAGTGAAATGGGATGAAGCAAATACTAGTCCCCATCCATCCCCCTCAATTTCAGATGCCTTCTGTCTGTGCTACTTAGGAAGCAGAATGTTCTAGTATTTAAGAGCTGGAAGAGAGCTAATCCACCTACCCTGTCTTTGTTCAAATGAGGATGTTCGGGACCAGACAGGGAAAATCATGATCCCGGGGCCACCCTGCAAACCACTGTCAGCTCGGGGACTGCAAGCCAGGTGAAGGGGGTCCTCTTTCCACCACACATCCCTGATTCCCTCCCTCACGCCTGGAATTCAGAGATATGTGGGCCTCCCAAGCCCAAAGGTGGAGCCGATCAGGGCCCAGACGCTGGAGAAGGGAGACACGCACAGATTTTTTGCAGCCACACGCATGGCTATCCCGGTCCAGAATTCCTTCGTCTCCACTGGCTACAAAACGGCCCAGGGAGAGCAGACTCAGGATAACTTACCTCTGCTCAGCAGAGCTGTAGGTCTCCCCTCTCTGGCAGCTGCTCAGGGTGACGGGGTCAAAGCTGTCGAAGGAGCGGAGGGCCACCCCCGAGATGGCGACCAGGGGTGAACTGAAGCTCACACGGACCGCCTGGCTGTGGTAGAAGGGCTGGCTGAGGTCATGGATCACAGGGATAACCAGCGGATTGTTCCTGCAGCTGAGGACATGGAGGCCTGTCAGGGAGACAGAGGGCCAGGGGGCCAGGCTCATTACTCAAGGCCAGTCACGCCCTCCCCAACGGGCCCTTCCTGAAGCCCCCAGACCCTTTCATGTCACTGCACAAAAGCACCATTGGGTGGCCGGTGGGGATTTTGAGTTTGATTGAAAGTTTCTTTGTCTGCCTTTTTTTCTTGGTTCCAAATCTTTCCAACCCCCTTGCCTCCCTGCCCCCTAAGCTTTCCCTTCACCTAGCGCCCACAGCCCTTCTCCTCCCCCAAAGGGCTACCCCTCAGCCAAGCATCACTGGCCCTCACCTCCCTCCCACGTTGCACTGGAGCTTGATGGTCTGAATTGCTAGTTTTCAGGCTGCCTTCCCAGAAATAATTCACAGCCACAGGCCGTTCTGGGAGTAGGGGTGGGGTGGGGGGGTACCTACTCTCATTTTTAATCTAGGAACCTGGGAGCAACCATTCTGCAGACAGAAGACACAATTTGGCTTTCCAAAAGGACACAGAACAGCCAGCAATATAAAGTTCAAGTAGAATCCAGGTTTGTCTCACTCAAAAAAGCCCTCGGTTATTTCTAGAACAGGGAACAGGTCCCCAGGCTTCAAGACTGAAGGGAGAGGGGCAGGGAGAAAAGGCCCATCCAGAAAGAGAGGGAAGGGAATGATGGGGTAGGATGGAGCGGGCGAAACAGACGCTGGCTTTGGTGTTGGTGGAACTTGGTTCAATTCATGCTTTAGCCACTTCCTTATTATGTGACTCCAGCAAACCCCTAACACTCAGTTTCTGCATCTAAAACATGGCATAATCCTAACCATGTCCCAGCAGGCCTGCTAGGTTGGGAAGTGAAGCTCCCACCACAGCAGCAGCCCCCGTTCTGTGGTCCACTCTCTTTGAGCTGCAAATCCTCTGCCAGGGAGGTCAGGATGCTGAGGACAGAGGACAGGGATCCGGTGGAGAGGGACAGGGGCATGTGGAAGTCTCAGGCATCAAGTGGTGGGACCTAAGGAGTGTCCTTGGAACCAGATATTGCCCCATTCCACTGCAAACCCTCTGCTCAGAGCCTGGCTGTGGTATTCTCTGCCAGGACAGCTATGAAAATATTTGCTTCCCACTTAGGGAAATTTCCCAGGAATCCCGGTAAGTCCAGAGGGGTTTTCTTTCTCTTCCTTATTAATATGTCCTCCCTTGCCTTTAAAACGAACTAAATAAGTAAACAAAAAGCCCTCCCTGATCCCTTGGCTTCTGCTCGACCTTGCCTGACCTTTGCCTGCTTGCTACCTAGGGGTCGTTGAAATGGGCTCCCTGTGGAATGGTGCGGGCATAGCTTTGAAGCCTGGATTTCCAAACACCTGGAATGACTGCCCAGAGGTATACTGAGCAGGCTATACCAGAAACGTGGGGGCAGACAACAGGACTTCCTGAGTGCCAGGTCTTGTACCAGGCACGGATCACAGCAGGCTCAAGGAACATCTCATTTAATGATGTCACTCTGCCTGTAAAGTGGCATCGTTGTCACCAATGTGAGTCAGACGAATGTGAGACTCCGAGTGAGGCACTGAGTGGTCGAGAAAATCACTCGCATTATCGAGGTGAGTGAGGGGCGGGAATGGGATTCAAACCTTGGCGACAGCGCTGCAGCTGGGCTCCTCCCTGTGTCCCATGGCTCAGGCGGGTATGCAGAGGTGGGTGGTACATGTGACAACTCCAGCCCTCGTCCTCCCTCTGTGTCCCGTGCTAGGGCAGCTGATTCCTCACCTACATTCCTACCCCTGAATCCAACCATTTCTTCTTCCTACAGTCTGGAGCTTGTGCTGGACACACAGTTGGCGCTTTGGGGGCATTCACAGGCACCTCTGGCTATAGGGTAAGAGCAGGGGGCTACTATTCTGAAAACCTGGCAACTCTACCCTCTCGCTGGCTATTGCCATGTAACCGGGGGTCTCTCAGGGCTTCTCTTTGGCTCTCAGGTGCTGATACACACAGCAGGAAATGGCCTCTGCTCAGTCTCCTTCCCAGGGTCTTTTCTGGATCAGACGGCATGCCTGAGGTGAAACGTGTCTGGCAGAAGGGAACTATGGAAGGGAGGCTTCTCTAGTTAAATAAATACATCCTGATCAGAAGACAATCAGAACGCCACCAGGAGAACAAGGAGGAATGAGGAAGGAAGGGCTCATCCTCACAGCTGCCCGTGGGCAGATGTGGAAACGGGTACCAAGAGCACGTCAGGCCCAACGGGTTATGCTTACCTAGATCGTGGCTCTGATCTTTGGTATCGAGCAGCTGGACACTGATGGTTTCCTGCTTTTGGTCCCCATAATAGGTCCCATCAGTCACCAGGTGGACAATGACAGCTGCAGCAACCATTGGCTGAGAAAAGTATGCCTGAAACACACATGACATAAGAGGGTCACTCATGCCCTCTGTCACACTGTGGGGAAGTAACCCCAGGGCAGGGGTTTCAAGGAGAATCTTCTATTTCAGGAATTGGAGTACTCATCAGGGGCCCATGATGGAAAAAGGGAGGCAGTGAAACCTCATCGTGAAGAGCACAGGCTCTGAGGTCAGAAACTCTCTTCCAGTGTTGGCTCTGCTCCTTCCAAGACGCTCCTGTGTGACGCTCGGGTGGTGTGTTGCTCTGGGCCTACATTCCCTCACCTCTAAGTGGTTGATTAAGTAAATAGCTACATCACAGCGTAACTGTGAGGCTCAGGAAGATCAGAGGAGTAAAGTGTCTGGCACTTACAAAAACCACACAGAAATGGTACTTATTATTAGGCACCGAAGAAAACAAAGCTGAATAAGACACGGCCCTTGCATTTCTGCCGACTATGGAGTTCAAAGTAGGGCAGTGACGTACGAGTCAAAATTCAGTACAATCCACAATTCTGAGTCAGGAAGATGAGCTCCTAGACAGCTACTATGTAATATCATGTGACGAGTGCCATCCAACAGATAATCAAACATGTACAGGTCTAGAGGGGAAAGACAAGTCACTTTGTTCTGTGGGGATCAGTGAAGACTTCAAAGAAGAGAAGACAATTTTAAAAGGCCTTGAACAATGAATGGGACGTTCTAGGCAGACAGAGGTATCCAAACTCTTTGCCAAAACAAGAATGACTGGGGGGTATTTCACAAGCAATGAAGGGATTCCATTTCAGAAAGCATCCCGCCGCTAAGTGTTTTGTTCCCTGTCCTTACAATTAATGCCTTCAGTGGGTAGACAAATCATCTCGGGAAAGGGTCATCCGTGGGGACCACTGCTAGAGATTCTAAGGCTCTCAAAGCTTTGGCTTACCCGGAGCCAGAACGTGGTCTGAGCCAGCTGGGAGTAGGGGTAGCTGATGGTGCAAGGATACCAGGCATGCTGCGAAATGCCTTCACTGAGATCAATCACCTTGGTTCGACACACCTGGGAAGAGATCAAGAAACACACGTGTTGTAGAGGGTCTTAGAGGTTGAATTAAATTCAAATTGATAAACGATTACGATCCACATATTATGTTCTTGGCACCGCAGGAAGAAACAGGGATGAAGAGATAAGCGTCTATTCCAGGAGGCCACCTTCTGATGTAAAAGAGGAAATCTTCACTGCTATTAAGGAAATAACAGATAAGATGTTTTGGTGGGAGAGGTGACAGACTAATTGTCATGGGGACCAATCCTAGAGAAGTTGACATTTGAGTTGGGTATGGAAGAACAGGGTAGGAATAAGGGGAAGGGCATTACAGGTAGAGGGCACGGAAGCAGAGGCGCAGAGGAAAGCGAAAACCCAGAATGGTTAAGTTGTGATAAGCTGCCTGGTATTATTAGAGTTTGGGGAAAGTGGCAGAAAACACTGGCTGAGGGGTTGGAGCTCATAAACTCTTGAATATCAAACAGCGCACTTTAGCACAAATGTGTAAATTGTGCTCAGAGCTATATTAATGACAGAGCAAAATATAAGATAGTATGAGCATTTGCTTCCCCCCAAAGAAAATCAGCTCCACCACTCCATATACATATATATAATAATAATAATAATAATAATAATAATAATAATAATAAAACATACATACATATATACACAAACGCATACACACACAAATTCATTCTGAGTGATAGATACACCAAGCGGTTTTAAAAGAAACACAAAGCATGTATAGACAAGTAGAATTCTTCAAACTTGGGGGCTTCTTGTGTATTCAAATGTCATTTCATTCATTGGTTCCTTCATTTACACAAATAATATTTACTGAGTGACTGCTAATTGCCAAGCATTCTGAGACAAGGTGGAGGGTAAGACATACGCTGAGGATCTTAGAGTGACAATGTGTGCAAATATTCATCAAGTAATCACATATGCAAACATAACTGTAAACTGTGGAATAGAAAAGCACTATGATGAAAAAAGATAGGAAAAGCTGAGTTGTTCGTGAGATTGGTCAGAACTTTTGCATGTCGTTCCAAATTAGTGACTTTCCTCTGAGTTCTAGTGTGGCCCTCTCTGAAAACTTCCCTGTGAATGTGGGCCTGTCATTCTACATCTGCAGGTCTCAGTCTACTTATCTGAAAAAGTAAGGCTGACGACCTAGAGAGAATCAAGGTACTCAAGGATCAAACACATCCATTCCGGCAACATCTATCATAGCAAAAGATTGGGAATAGGTTTTATGTTCATCTGTTGGGGAAGGGAATGCATAAAATACGACATATCCACATGACGGGATTCAAGAAACAAAAGAATATTAAGAAAACTGAATGAGATTCATATATAGGCATGATACTAACAATATTTAACACCTGTTCAGTACGGGTCCTGGCCAAACAAAAGGGAAGCCCTACTTGTGAGTTCACAGAGGTCATCGTGGAGAGATTGCAAAAACATAATAACACCGAGTGAATTTAAAAGAACAAGATGTAAGTGGATAAGTACATTATGATGTCATTTATAAAAATCATGCAAAGCAAGGCTATATGCAGGGATTCCTATAGAAGAGAGTAAAAGAATTAAAAATGGAGTGGAAAACTTATACATCAAATTCACTAATCAAAGTCAAGATAAAACACATGGCTACATTGTAATGTACAATGGCAAGCATCAGTGCTGTTTTTTTTTCTTTTAAACTTTCTGTTTTGGAGTAATTATTATTTACAGAAAAGTTACAAAGGTAATACTGGGAGTTTCCTAGACCCTCCGTCCAATTTTCGTAATGTTAACGTCTTCATCAATTTACTCTTGGAACCTCAAATAAAGGAAGAAAGTCGCTTAACCAACTTTGGAGAATCACACATGGTAAACTCAAGAGTTCTGCAATGGCGAGCTGGCTTTGGATGAAGGAGACCTGGGTCAGGTCCGAGGTCCCTGAAAATGTGATGTGCAATTGTGGACTCGTTATCTCGCCTCTTTGGACCTTGGCTTATCTTTCACATTTGAATGTTGCATTGGGTTATAGGATGTCAAGGTGTCACCTATGGATTCCTACGGTTCCTTGGAGGTGTCAGCCTGAGAGGTCAAAATGTGGGAAAATCTGCTTAGTTTCTGCTCCACTGTTTCAACCAGAGTGTCATCTGAGCATCATCTGTTTTATATATCGAGCTGCCTTGTAATGTTTCATTTAAGAAAAGAGCTTCACTGTTTTAAAAACATTGAAAAGCATTGAAACTCGCTCATTGTCAGAGTTCCCTGCCCTCCCCACCCCCACCCCCAAGGCATCAGTGGGTCCTGGGAATACAGTGTGAGTTTCCTGAATGTCGCAGGTAACTTCTCACGGAGAGTAAAGTTGCCAAGAATCAACCATGTCATTGGCCAGGAATTAGGTGATGGCTTCAGTTATTCAAAACTCTAGAAGCCTAATACCCAGGAGACTATGGGCAAAACACAGTAACTTTAATGGGCTGGAAGACGTTTTCAAGTTTATTTATTTTTCTCAAAAACAACTGGGACCGAGCTCAGGCAGATCTGCCAGTGGATTGTGTTACATTTTACAACAGTGCGAGACTTTGCATAAACTATCTATGGCATTTGAAATCCAGGCCAGCAATTCGACATGTATCATTTTGGAATTCTGGCCTCTTGTGTTCTTAGCTGCCTGTCCCCCAGCAGAGCGTGGTGGAGGACATCTCTGGAGGGCGGGAGTGGGGGGCTTATCTCTGCATCTAAAGCACTCACAGTCAGAGAAGTCTCCAAAATGAACAAAGCACTCTTATTGCTTAAATACAACTTTCTCTTATCTCGTCAGCCCTATCAGCACTAGACGGGGCTTTAGAAGAACATGCTGCTGTTATTTTACTCTTCTGTTTTCCTGTTTAGTTTTGTGTTTGTTTCAAGCTGGCTGGGATCCTGACCAGGGACAGTCAAAGCAGATCAGAGAGGAACAAACAAATTCAGCTGAACCTTTGCCCAAAGTCCCAGTTGATCTTAAAACCATCTATGTTCCTGGGGAGGTAGGGGGTGGCTGCAGGGGAACAAACACTCACATGCCTCCTGCTTTTACAGACCTTGCATGAATTTGCTCATTCAACAGTCATTCATTGAGAGTTTACGGCACACTGGGCTCCAACCCAGGGAGAAAAAGAAAAATGCCTTGCCCGTGGCCACAAGGTTGGTCACTAAAAACACAAGCGTGATGCCCAGCTGACTAATTCTAAGGGGATGCTCTGTTTTCATCCACCCTCTTTGTTGCACCTTCCAAAAAAGCAAATCCCAACTCCATAAGGCATTCCTGAGCAAAGTGGGTTTCACTGAACATTTTGAAGGAGAACCAAAGAGTTACATTGCACACTCCATGCAAACTCCAGCTCTCACACCATCACCCCAAATTCCTCTTCACTCATCATCACCTTTTCTCCAGTTTCTTCAGTGTCATTGGTTCCAGTGATGTTCCCACTCTCTCCCAACTTTCTACTCCTTCCGATCTGCGCCTCTCTTAAATCTCGTGCAGAACTATTCTGTTCTCCCTTAGACTCCCTGTGCTCGTACATACAAATCCTTCTGATGCTGCCAAGGGCTCCGCCCAGCCCCCCAAGCCCAGTGACGTCAAGGGGTTGAATACAGTAAACTTTTTACCTTCTTTGGTATGGACAAGATCTGATGCCTCCCTTCACGTCATGCACCGTCTTAGGGCGCCCATCAAAGGAGCTCTAGAAGCATCTGCTGCCTCTAGGCTTCAGGTTCCCCAAGAGAGACAAAGGGGAGGTTTCCTACAGCCGAAGCCTGTCTTTCTGCCTTGCACACTTACATGTTCACTGCATCATCAATCACAATGGCCAAGATATGGAGAACAACCTAAATGTGCATCAACAAATCAACGGATAAACAAAACGTGGTATGTACACACAATGGAGTAGTATTCCGCCTTACAAAAGAAAGAAACCCTGCCAGATGAGGCAATATGGATGAACCTGGGGGACATTGTGCTAAGTAAAATAAGGCAGTCACCAAAGGACAAAAACTTCATGATTCCCTTTAGATGAGGTGGTTAAAATAGCCAAATTCATAGAATCAAAGAGTGGAATCGTGGTTTCCATAGGCTGGAGGGAGGCGAAAAGGGCGTTGCTAACCAACGGGCGTGAAGCTTCCATTAGACAATATGATTAAATTCTAGAGACCCGTTATACGACATTGTACTGATAATCACCATGCATTGTACACATACAAGCTTGTTAAAAAGGTAGATCTCTTAAGCGTTTTATCACAATAAAGTGAAATAAAATAAATATTACTTTGAATGACCAAAATACTGATGTTCACTGAACGAATGAATACACACATAAATAAATGATCTAGTGAAAGAGAAAAGGGAAATTCATACAAGGTTCCTAGGCAAAGAGCAGATGTGGTTGGGCTGGCAAGCACCCTCCCTTAGGTCTTGTCAGCATTGGGGGAGGGAATATCCAGCAGCTTCTTGATTGCTTCATGGACAGAGAACTCACTTCCATTTATAGACAGCCCAATTTACCTTCGGAAAGCTCTTCCCAACAGCCAAGGGGAGATGTCTGGCTACACTGCACTTGCTCCTACTCTTTCCAGGAACTTAAATAAGTTCCCTAGTGAGACAGTTCCTTTTTCAGTGGTCAGGGGATGTAGGTGTCCTGCACAATGTAACACAGCAAGTAAGTGGCCAAATTGTTACGCAAATGCCAACCCTGATGTCCTTTCCTCACCTATGTTCTGTACCCTCTCAATCTACCATGTTTCCCCGAAAATAAGACTGGATCTTATATTAATTTTTGCTCCAAAAGACGCATCAGGACTTACGCTCAGGGGATGTCATCCTGAAAAATCATGCTAGGGCTTATTTTCCGCTTAGGTCTTAGTTTCCGGGAAACACGGTACCTTTGTTGGGTAGAACAATCTCCAGTGAGATTTCTGCCTCTTCCCCCAGGAATTCATGGCACCAATCAGCAGACAGGAATTCTGCTGCCCATGCCTGTCCCTTCTCCAGAAGGTCCAGACCTAGGTCTTTGATGGAAGCCGAGCAGGTCACTGCCTCTCACCACCATCTTAGCACCTCTAGGGTCCAACAGGCAAGCAACCATTTTCCTCACTGGCCTTGAGCGGAGCTTCTTATCTTTAGGACAATCCCTTCGATTCCCCAGCATCTTCAGTTGTATCTGTGCTTACTGCAAATCTACCCATAGGAGACCTGGGTACGTTCTGGCGGTGTCACTTATTAGCTGGACGTCCCTCCCACCCTCAATTCCCTCATGTGTGAAATGTGGCGGTTGTACTGAATGACCTCCAAGTGCCCCCAGGTGCCCTCTAAGGACACCCATAGCAATAATAGCCACCAAGGGTCTCACAGTCACAACACCATTGAATCCTCGCAATTACTCTGTGAGGTTGGCCTCATCATCCCATTTTTCTGATGAGTAAATGAGGCATAGAGGCTTTAAATAACTCCTTCAAGGTCACATATCTAGTTGTGTATGACAGCTGGAAGTTGGAGCTTGATCCCTCTGATTCCACGTTCTGTGCAGTCTATCTCAAAGTACCACGATTTCCGCTTTTCTTGCTCAAAACTTCCACTTTCTCTGATGGAAAAGAGGGCACCAATTGCCACTCTCTGTGCCTCCAATTGTTGCACATGCTCTCCCTGCTCCAAAGGACCCCATAATGAACTTTCCAAAGTGAAAAACTAATTGTATCACCCTGCGACTTATCACTCCCTCCATGGCTGCCCGTGGACCACAAGGTGGAAAGTTTCCTAGACAGAGCTGGTTTCAGCCATGCCCTTGCCTTCACCACCAGCTGTTTTTCCTCCACGGGCAGCAAGCAGGTGTCTACATATATATATAGTGGTGCTCCCTTCTCAAACTAGACAACTCTTTCTCCTACATGCTGTGGACTCTGCTACCCTGATGCTTATGGCCAGACTTCTCTCTGCACACCACGACTCCCCTCCAATGCGCTGGACTGACCTCTTTGTGAAACACTACACATACTTCAAAGCCAGTCTCAAATATCACCCCTCCTCTGAAAGCCTTTACTCACCCCCAAGCAGAATTAATTGCTCTCTCTTATGTCTCCACATAGTTCTTTATATATACCTTGGTTATAGCACTTGTCAAGTTGGATTAGAGTTGTTTAGAGCCCAGTCTTGTCCCTTTAAACTCTGAAGATTTCCAAGGTGAGAACCATGTTTTATCTTCAAATAAATCCTAGTAGATTACCCAGCATACAGGACACAATAGGTGCCCACTGAACAATAACAGCAGCAGCTGCATATAGAGAGTGTCTGTTGTATTCTGGGCACTGTTATAGGACTCTATATGTACTCAGTCATGCATGCAATACTCATGACAACTCTGTGAGGGTGGCTCTATTATACCCATTTTATGGATAAGGGCATTGAGGCCCAGTAATTTGCCTAAGCTCATACAACTAGTTCGTAGTACCAGGATTCCAATCCACGTACGAACTCAGCCACACTCTTCATCCTTGATGCTAGCTTGAAAATGGCCTGCCTACATATCTTTCAGGGTTGTTATGGAGAATGGACTGGGGATTTCTCCTTGTTACCTTCTCCTGGGTTCCTGAATAGACACTGCTTCAGCAGACCAAAGCAGGCCCTTATAGGTCTGCCCTGGGCAGGGTGATGTGGTCGTGAAAGCTCAGGATGGCCAGGCAAGGGACCTGTCTCCTAGGACTGACTCAGTCACCCACTTCCTCTGACATTCATCCTTCCCACTTGTAGAATGATAAAGTAAGATGACTCCCCAGAGGGCTTTTCTGTTCCGGCATTCTGCCAGTTTTTGATTTCTAGCCTCTTCCTAGCAACTGCTGCTGAAGAAAACGTTGACTCTGCAATGAAGTGATCATCCTGTTGGCCTCTGAGTTGACTCATGGATCCCATGTCTCTGACACTCCGAGGTGGAAGCTAATTTCACAGCCACCTTTTCATTCTAAGACAACTGGAAGAATAACATAAAAGTTTACTGCATCCATCTCAGCAACGTGTTTTCTGTTTTGTTTTCTTTTTCTAGTTTTATTTATTTATTCTTTTTTTTTTTTTCATGTTTGTGTGGCTTCAAAAGAGCTGAAAAGCTCTTCCCCCATAGCTTTGAGCACAATGGATGTTTGAGCTGGGATGGTCCTCAGAGATGTGATTCCAGCCATCGTATCTGATACATAGATGGGAACTGAGCCCAGTGGGGAGAAGAAAGACAGGCTTGAAGGTATACTGTAAGCTCCTCTGGGATAGGCCAGGATGTATGGTGGTGCCTGGGGTTGCCCAGGCTGACAGAGCAGAGACCTCTGTGGCCCCAGAACTTGGGGACTTTCATCCACTCCACACACTGCCAGCCATACATCCAGTTCCCACCTCTAAACCCCCTCCTTTGCGGAAGACTGCTTTCAATTAGAGGAGTTAACGATGTCTTGCTTTCAAAGAGTTTTTTAAATCCAGTTTATCTTCCACCCACACACGATGTACACAAAGGCGAGGAGACGGAGGGAGAACAGGGAGATCTCAGGTTCGGGTGTTTTCCCACACGGGGGAGATGCCATGAGGTTTCTATTGAATTTCGCTTTTACAGATTTACATGCCCTTTTGTCAATCACAGGAGGGAGGAAGTGCTTGTCAAACCTTTAGCCCATCCTCTCCAATTTCCTCTTTCGACCCAAAAGGGACTTGGGAACAAGCCTCATAGAGAAAAAGAGGAAAAGGAATAAGGATGGGGGAGGGTGGGGATTCAGGCTGACAGCAACAATACACATAAACGCACACGCATGCATGCACACCAGGCCGTGTTTCCCAATATTTTTACTTAGGGCACACATTTAAACCTCAGCCTTGCAGGACCAATGCCAACTTATTTTTGCAAGAATTACAAGGTTGCAAACAGGGCAGAGTTCCTTGATCTGATGACTGAATGCAGGAGGGAAAGTCTGCTGGAGGTAGCACATCAGACCCTGTCTGTGAAGGGCCTAGAGAGGCAGGGACACAGAGTGGCCCAGGTAACATAAAGTCATCGCTGTAAAGCCAGCTTGACTGTTCCTTACAGAACATGTAACTTCCTCCTCAGTGCTCTCATGGAGGAGGGAAAGGGCACCAACTCTCAAAGACAGCTTACCAATATGGATGCGTCCCGCATATGATGTCATCTGGCCCTCATAATAACCCTGAGGAATAAACAGTTTTGTCCCCACTTTAGAGATAAGGACTCTGAGGTTTTGGAAGGCCTTGGTCACTCCCTCATGGTTTAGGAGTCAAAGCCAAGTGGCCCGACTCAAAGTCCGTTCTCTTCCCACCCTGTGACTGGACTTCCTGGTAACTCTTGGTCATACCCTTTGTGCAATGTGTTTGCGTTGTGGTTTCTTGTCTGTCCATCTGTCTCTGTGCATGAGCGACTAGAACAGTGTTTATGTCTGATTTCTCTCTCCTGTTCATTGGTGTCTAGTGCAGGTCACCGGGCAGGGCTGAGCGCACATTGTCTGTGTTGAACTGACATGGCTTTCCCAAGGTGACACATGTGGTCCAGGGAGATGTATCTGACCCAGAAGATCAGGTCTCCATAGGCTGAGCCCAACGTGCAGAGATGACAACTGCTATGGGGTTGGTGCCAGGAAGCGAGCAGGAAACCCAGAGTTCATACACTCGTGCTAACTAGCCGGCGTTACAGCCAGACCCATCTACTACCCAGGCTCATGTGGACTTGCTGTGCAGTAAACATGAGGACGACAACAATAACTGGCATTCATAGTGATTTCTCATTACTGTACGCACTCCAGAGCCTGTGCGATTCCATTATTTCATTTCATCCTTAAAGCCATCCTATGAGAAAAGTGTTACCATTGCCTCTACTTCCCAGATGAGAAACTGAGGCTGAGAGCAAAAAGAAGTGAAATGGCCCTTGAGCCCACTGGACCAGTTGAGGGGTCGCCTGGCATCAGTGCTGCCATTCCCCCGTGTCTTGCCCAGGACAGATATCATGAATCAGACAGTGCACGCTCTTCCGCAGTGTAGAACTGTGAGTCCATCTCAGTAAAAGGCTACCGTGAACCACTCACAATTGGTCAGCATTGGCCCAGGGGATGAACCAACTTGCAATCCTTGAACTCGGCTGTTAGCTCACTGAGGGCAAGAACGAGGTCTTGTTACATCTTCAGTATTAAGAGCAGAGGAAGACCTAAGGTACTCACTAAGCAAATATCAGTTGAATAAAAGCATGAACTACCAACAAGAAGTGTTATTGATCCATTACTATACACCAGGCTTTCTAACATGCCTTATTTCAATTCATATACAAACACAGGCAACCCACATGCTCCACTTCCAGGTTCAGGGCCTCTCCCACTGGCTGCAGAGTGCCGGGGTCCTCTCCCAGTCCTAGGCCCACCCTGACCTCTTTCCTATGCGGCTGATTCCAAACTGACCCCCTGAACAAAGAACATTTAAAGGGCAGCTGAGGGTTAAAAGATACACAACACACATACAGATGCACACACATACACACTTCAATTCCCCCCTTCAACCTCCTTTTTACACACTTAATAGCAGTGAGAGAGAGAGAGAGAAAAGCCAGGCTTTCTTTTACCGACCATTAGAAACAATTATCACTTTCCCCAGGTCTCCAGAGCCGCTTTCCCCTTTGATGCCCGCCTTAAAGAGATAGACAGAGGGGAGAGAGAGGAGTGGATTGCCTTTCTTTCAATTTCAGGATTTATTATTTGGCATAGACAGACAATCAAGCAAACAAGCATTTCCTGTGTATAGGGCCAGTGTGGAGAGCTGAGCGATGCTTCCTTTCCTCCTATCCAGAGTTCTAGAAATACCAGCATGATCTCACGGCCTCCACCAAGGAGAAACTTCCAGATAAGATAACTTGGCATTGGATGCCCTCCAGCCTCAGGGCTCAGCCCTGGGGTGATTAGCACCTCATAGCTCCTGGGGTCTGTCCCTAACACATTCAGCATCTCACCCTCCTTAGGGGTCTAACGTCCTCCATGCCTGCACCTCCTCACCTCCATAGTCCTGTGGTTTGAGGTGCCCACCCCTGGCCTAATCAAATGATCGTGCAGAAGAGGCCTGGGCAGTCAGGGGTAAGGAACAAAGACATCATTCAAGATACTCATTCAGCACACTAACACTTTTTCCAGGTGGGGAAACGAAATTTTTTAGAGTTTTTTTCGGAATCCTAGGATTGATTCTTGGGGATTGCTCATTCCATTGTTTAATTCCACAGACAGAGGCTCAGGATTTCTAGGGCACAAAAATGGGATGTCCCGACCCTCTTCAAAGGAAATGTTGATGCCAGAGGCCTGACAAAGCACCCATGGTAGGAGGCAAAGCCAAAGTATTTTCTGTGCCACCATTTCAGCAACTGTGCTCCAAGTACAAATGCTCACATTCTTGTGAGGTGGGTAGCACCATCCTGACTTACTCTACAGGTGAAGGGCCTAAGGTTCAGAGAGGTAAGCAGTGTGCTAAAGCCACGTCGGTCAGGGCCGGTCCAGTCTGGCTCAGTCTCCTATTCTACAGATGAGGCCACTGAGGCCCAGGCGATGTAAATTGTGGTCACAATGAGGATGGTGAGGACAGCGCCCAGCTGCTTTCACCTCCGTTTAACTCCGCCCTCAAGTCATTGGGAAGGGGAGGGGGTGTCATCTTACCCAATTCCAGACAGAGAAACTGAGGCCGAGGGAGGGGAAGAAATCATCACCATAGCAGTGGTAGCAATAATCAAAATAATGGTCACCAATTGACATTGGATGGAATGTTAGTTCTCACAACTCTACCCTATGAGGTCAGCAGTCTCTCCCCATCTTACAGACAGACAGGAGGGCCAGGCAGTGGGCATCACCGAAAGCCAGACGCCTCGTTTGAGGAAGCGCTAGGCAGGGGGCTGGGGCTCCTCCAGCTAGTAAATCCTCTAACAAGGGAGAGTGATTAGTGTCGGATGTGGCAGTCAGCTTTTGTGCTGCTGACAACCCCTCCCTTGAAAGGCCCTGCCCGGCTCATTTCACATGGGCCCTCCGCAGGCCTGCTCCAGTGTCTGTAATTATGCCATTCACTAGGCACCCAGGCCCGCCTCTGAACTCCTGACCCAGCAGTGAAAGACTCGGGATCTCATTACTAATCTCTTAAGCCACCTAGTCCTCCCAAATACACCCATTTAAGGTGGAGGCCAAGGCTCTGGGGGTGGGAGCCGGGGAGAGGGAAAACCCAGTGCAGGGACTTCTCATGACACGGCCACGTTCCCTTTCTGGGGCCTGTGGCCCCATCCAGAGGGCAGCTGGCCTGGCTCTCTGGCTTAGCGGAGGGCAGGCCTTGCCGAGGGCCGGCTGCTCTGCTTAGAGACCAGGAGGCCTTTGGAGAGGAGGGCATGTGGGCCCACCTGTTTGTAATTTCAGGGGTGCCGGTAAGGGATGAGGCCTGTGTTTGTTTTAATTATTATTATTGTTGTTGAAAAGGGAGGGGAAAAAATGAGCAGAAACTGCTAACATCTGGAGGCTGCTGTCCAGCTTACGTAATCTCCCGTAGCAGAGGAGGGACACGGGACCTCCAGCCAGATGGTCCGTGGGTGACTTCACGGCACATGTGCCTTCTCCAGCCAGGAGGTGCCGATGGGTGTAGGAGAGTGGGTTGTGGGACCCTCTTGAAACTCTTAAGGGGTAAGAGGCAGAGGTCTGGGGGCTCCCAGCCATCTCAGTGGTGTTTGTTTAGAAGACTCAGATGTCTTTTTCAGCCAAAGCTCAAATGTTTCTCTTGCATTTCTCTCTCATTGATTCATTAAGTCACGCATGCATTCATTCCGTATACACCTACATTGCATTTATTATGTGTTCGTTTCTTTGTTCCCCATGGTCTACATGAGAAAATGGATCCCAGAGGGGGTAAAAAAGGCAATAAAGGTAAAATCCATCCTCCTGAAGAGTTCTCAAACCCATAAAGGGGTTGGCTGGAGGGTAAGAGATTATGCAAGCAAACACACTCATAGAACAACGGGGTAGGTTCTGTGTTCGAGGTACACGCAGGCTGAGGGAGAAGCATGGAAGAGGATATTGCCTAGGCAATCTATGTGTGAGGAGCAGGTCTGAAATGCGAAGTCTTAATGTCAAGTGGGCTCTGGAGAGCAGGGGCTGGAGGAAAGAAAAAAACAAAAGGCAAGAGAAGGGGAGAAAGTGGGCCACAGCTGAGCCATGACAAACCTAGTTTCCCAGATGATGTCAATAGCAGAAGCATGAAGGATAAAGTTCGAAATGCGAAATCTTGCTGCAAACAGATTTCTGAGCAGATTGTTTTTTAAAAACACATCGCTAACTTTCTGGGTTTCCAAATCTCTCTGTTTCTAAACATTTATACTGAAGGCAATTAATGAAATTTCACAAATTCTAGATCAGGACATAAAAGCTGTGTACACTGTGGATCAGATCAAAAGAGTGCTGTTAGCTTCAACCAAAACATTCTCTCGACTCTAGATCAGAACACAGAGATACAGCCAGTATTAGATGGAAATCCTGAGGCATTGCCAGCTCCAGAGAATGAATCCTGAAGCATCATGATTTTTATTTCAGAGCCCAGAGGCATTGCCGGTTCTAGAGAAGTATGTTGAACACTGAAATACTTCCAATTCTAGACTAGAATGCTGATACCATGATTCTAGAACAGGACCAGGCAATGCTGTCTGCTCTGAATCCAGCACCCCACAACTGCCTGAGTACAGAATCACGTATCGAAGACCTAGAACACAAACTCAGTTAGTTTGAACCCCAAAGCACTTGTCTACTGGCTCTAGGATAGAATTGGGAAACACAGACAACTCTGGAGCAAAGTACTAAAACATGGAAATCTCAACCACTCAGCTCAGACCTCTTCTTGGCCTTTCTCTGGGAGCCCTGAGATGTTTATGGGTTAATCAGGAAAGTGGTGACCACATCCAAGCTTTGTGCCTGGCCACCGAAACCCTTGGTTGGGAATAGTTGAGCAGCGGGTAATGGCCGTCTCGACCTCACTGGCCTATTGAAGAAAGGTCAGAGGAGTGATTTTTCACTTAAAAACATCTCTGTGTTAAAAGACCAAGACTTTCTCAAGTTCATAAAACTAGGAGCTTCCAGGCTTTCTTTTTTTTCCCCTCCCTTCTCCTGCTCTGTCTTCCTCCAGCTTTCCTAATTCAGGTCTGTGCATTCCAAGTTGTGTCCAAGAGAAAGTATGAGTCACATCAGCTGCAGGGAACTCCACGCACTCTCAGGATGACAATGCCCTGTGCTCTGTCGGGGTATAGCGGCCGATCTCAGGGTCTCGGATCCGCGCCTACAACCTGAGTGAGCCAGGGCTGAAAACCACTGAACGACTGTCTTCCTCCTCTTTGCTTTTCAAGAGCAGGTGGTGCTCTTGCCAAAGCTGCATCCAGCTTGATTTCTTCTGGGGAGAGGCTCCAAAGTGTGCAATGCACTGATATGTGCAAGGGACAAGAGGACATGGATTGCTTCTGCTTTTAACAGTCTCCTGCTGACCTTGCAGCTCAAACAAGGACGCTCATTCTTAAGGACAAGGGTGGTTTTTCTCTCTGGCCTGCCACCTCGCACCCCCCAGAGAAAAAATTCAGAAGTAGAGATTGTGATCGTGATATGCAAACTGGGGGATTTGCCCCCAAAATGTTCAATCAACACTGCTGACTTACGTGTCCACCACCTCATCAGCAGATTCCAGCAGAAGGACAGAGACCGTCCAGAGTGATGCTTTCCCCCAGGGGCGCCCTTGGCCAAGGCAGCCCACATCTGCACAAAAGAAGGGTGTTCAAGCAGCTGTTCTGAGATGAGGTCCCTGGGAACAACTGCAGCAAGATCTGAATCCGAAATGTGAACTCTTCAACAGTCACCTGCCACTTTCCTGAATCTTCCTTGGAGCAGTGGAAGCCACATCCATTTAATTACAGTCAAAGGGATGTGGCTGGAATCTCAGCTTCTGCCACTTGCTGACAGCACGACCTTGAACCCTTCAGGAACCGTAGGTTCCTCCATTGCAAATGAGGGGATGGTGCCTACTTTGGAGGGCTGATAGCAGGATTAAAACTATGCTGAGACACACTAGAAACACACAATTAACATTTCCCTCCTTCCTTCCTCCCTCCTTCTTTCTTCCTGGCTCGAGAGGAAGACAGTCATGGGTTCAAATTCTAGATTTCCTAGCCCCACCCCTGGGACAGCTGTAAAAACTCGGATAAGTTACTTAACCTTCGTGACTCTCAACTGATTCCTCTGTAAACCAGTGAAAGTTAGTCGCTGCCTTATAGGGTGGCTAGCAGGTGTAAATGTGCTAAAACAGTGTGAAACTCTGGAGAGAGCTGTGCTGTAATGACTCTGATAGGCTGGCCATTCCATGGCTCGTGTCTGTATTATCAACTCTTGTGATTGCAGTCACGTGATTGTCATTGTGTCATGTATTAGTGTTTAGTCATTCCTTTACCTCTCTCCCTACATTCTGTATTCCTCTTCTCCCTCCACCTCTCCGTCCTCCCCTTCTGGCTTTCTCTTGCTTTTTACACTCTCCTTGGCTGGGCCTCTCTTGGGGAGATCTCGCTGAAGGTGAACCACACTCTCAAGCCAGAAAGACAGCCCTTTAGGTTTCCAGCCATCTCTGTAGGAATCTAGTCACAGGGACACCACCCAGACCCTAATCATTCCCAGAATAATAAGAGCCAAAGGGGTAAAACCTTTATTCAACTTCCAGAAGTTGTTTCCTACTTTTTGTGCAAAGCTGCTAATAAAGCAAAGTGCAGATTTAGTCATACATATTTCTCACATGCCTACTATGTGCCAGACTCTGTTCTTGATCCTGAAGCACACACGGCAGTGAACACGGGAAAACAACAAAGAGCCATTCTCGTGCAGCTAACATTCTGGAGTGGTAGACGGCCATGGAGGCAGAGGAGCAGAAAGAATTCGAGGCTGGGGCTCAGGGTGGGCTTTCAGGACCTCTCCTCCCGACTCACACGTGGCAGCTGCCTCAGTTGTAATGTAGGGGAAGAACAAGGGGCCTTAAGAAGGCCCTGCTCAAGCTGGTCACCTATTGTGATTTAACCAGGGAATGTCTCCTGTCCACATAAGGGAATCACTTAGAAACGCTGACTTGTATATTTAAGCCAATCATAAAGGAGAAACCACTCAGCAGATATTGTTTGCAATAGCATCACCCAGCGGATCTGTAAACATTCTCTGAGTATCCTGAAGGTAGCCAACCCTGGGCTAGGCACTGGAAATACCTATAGGGATAAGATGGAGCCCAAATCCTTAGCTGTCGCAAGCCACTTGGTATGGAAAGCCATGGACACAGGCAAATGCAAACTCAAAGGCAGCTTGTGCTCAGGGCCACTGGATGATTCCAGAAGGGCTATGAGATATCAGAAGAGTGAGGGCTGCATACGGGGTGTGGTGGTCAGAGGAGGCCACAGGGAAGAGGTGCCACTTGAGCTGGACTTTGAAGGACAGTTAAGCCTTAAAGAAGTGGAGAAGCGAATGATGGCTCTTCTGAAAAGAGAACCCCAAGGCCTGTCTGGGGATTGCACATCAGCCCATTCTGCCAGGAACGCACCCATAAGGCAAGGGGCTGTGAAGAACAGCTGGTGCAGCTCCTACCAGGCCCTGCCTGCGAAGGCTAGTAGACTGCGTAGCCCATGGGGGACAATACAGAAAGCGTCACAGACAAGAGGTCACTGACAACAGTATTCATTGTGAATTATGGAAAAGAGATTCCAAAGGCAAAACTTCTCCATCGAACATACATGCAGACTTACAGAGATGCAAGGCACCGTATCACAGAAAGAGTAGTGTGTCATATCTCATTCTCAGAAGGAGAGACAGATTATTGAAAACTTTTGTTGGGAGAGGTAGAAAGGGCATGGGCTGTGGGGCTAACACAAATGGAGTTACTCCTGTTCCACCACTTGGAGTAAGGGACCCTGTGTGAAACTTGGTGTCCTCATCTGTGAAATGGGAACACAACTCCTACTACACAGGTTGGTTATAAGGCTTTGATGAAACAACTAAGCTGATTGAAGTCAGGTACCAGTTCCTCTCTGTCAAGCCCTGTTCCAAGTGCTTCGGGGAACCCTCACAATGAATGACCACTTAAATTTCCTAGTTTACAGGTAAGGAGACAGAGGCCCAGGGAGCCTCAGTAACTTGCCTGAGATCTCACTGGCGGAGGCGGCACTGGGATATGACATCTCGGTCAACTCTGTCCAACAGGAAGCCCACTACCCCCATGTGGCTATTTACATTTAAATTCATTAGAATTCAAAGTTCAGTTCCTTAGTTTCAAGAGCCATATTGTAAGGGTTCAATAGAAGAGGTGGCTAGAGGCTACCCTCCCTATAGGACAGGGCAGATACGGAACACATCAGCTGTCACCAAAAGTTCTATTGAACAGCTGATGTGGAGCCTGGCTCTTCACATTGACACAATTCTACCTTCTCTGGAACGTTGAACTCTTGCCCCTAGCTCCCTGAGGCGTGTTCGGTTAGCTCCTTCCTTGCATCTCACTGAACTGATACTCTCTCCCTGGACCCTTGCCCCAGGCAGCTCCAGTGCAGACCTGGGCATGGCTCCGGTAACATACTCATTCCTGAAGGCGGCAGGTGTGGGGGACACCTGCCAGCAGACCAGGTCTCCCCCACACCTGTGCCTCCGTCCCAGGATGGAGAGAAATGCAGACACCGGCCAAACATCCCCTTCCACTAGCTGCACAGACGGGTCCAGTTTGGGAAGGGGTCCCAGGGTGGGCAGGAGCCCAGGGAAGTCTCTGTTGGATCGCCCTGGCAAGAAGCATGCCTCTCGGCAGGGGTCCCTCTCACATGCCACATGCCTGTCTGAGTCCATCTCTCCCTGGAAAAGGAATATGCACAAATATATCCAGGACCTCCTGGCACTTGGATCTCGCTGAAGAATTTGGAGAGTTTTAAGAAACCCATAGTTGGGGTGGAAGAGAGGGGAGAAAGCCCTTTATGGTCTGGTTCTATAGATAACACACTCAGGCTAATTCAAAAAGTTAAGAAAGGGGGACGGAGAATGGGGGCAGGGGGCTTGAAAAACAAATGCAAACACAAACAAAAACAAAATTCCGCGTACAGCCAAACCCCAACTCCCCTCGGAACCCCATCCTTTTGGGCCTGGCTTGAGAAAGTTTACTTTCAGACTTAGAGAAATGAGCATGTGGTTTTGGGGACAGAATTCAATGCCGTCGAAGCAGCCGGCTCAGCAAGCTCCACGGGCTCTTGCTTCCTAAGTCCGTTACAGCCTCGGAGAGGGAATACTGTTTACATTTTTCACATGTTTCCTGGGTACAGAACATGAAACTAAATTACACAGCAAAAGCCATGCTGGCTACACGCCGGTGCCCCAACTTAAAACAACAATCATTTTTAAAAAGAAAATGAAAGATGAGAATGGAGCAGGGTCTTCAGGGAGCCTGGGTGAATGGCAAGGATGGGAGAAGGGGTCTGGTCCTGCATCTCAGAGAAGAGAAAGGAGACGGGGAGAAGAAAGACAATGAGATGAGAGCGGGTCAGGCTTGGACAACAGGGAAGACAAGAGCCCAGGAATTCTTCCTAGAGGGGCCGTGGAGTGGGTTGGCAGGGCCGTGTCTGCTCTCTGTGGAGAACTCGTGGAAGCAGCCCCAAACCACAAAGCTTTACTTGTTCTTGGGCTGCAAGTCAGGACTCCACTGGCAAGCAGGAAATGAAGACTTGCTCTTCAACCCAGCCTTCCCTGCTCCACGTGGCGCCTTTCCTGCCCCGTGAATACATTTTTCCTGCATGACTACAAACGCTGGGCCCAGCCTTTGACAAGGTCTCACGCTACCCCCTCGATGCTCATCCCTCTAAGGGTCACTCCGTTTGTCCGCGTGTCACAGCTGTTGCCCAACATTTGTCTTTTCTTGTTAGAAGTACCTATCTCCGTGTTCCCTCTCCTCCACGGACACACAGACTGCTGGAGGGCAGTGCTGGAATTATTCACCTCACCCGGACCCACTGCTGGAAGTGATCCTGTTGGACATAGTCCGCTCACAATAAGATTATATCGATTGTGAATCCAAATGTCAGAATCACTTTGTAACAGATAGGGGATTGAGAGGTCGAGGGAAGTTGTTTAAGTCAAATCTTAATTAAGTGAAATAAAACCAAGGGACTCTCAAAGTCTCTCTCTGCTTAGATTTCTATGGCCCAAAGAGTATTCCTTTAAAAAATAATAAAACTGAAAAACAAACAACGAAAAAAACCCTCAATTGTTTCTAACTGGACCCGTCAGTTGCTAAAATTTCACATGCCGCAAAGAGCATTTCTTTAAAATATTTTCAGTTGCTATCAGAAGGAAAATGACATTTCTGACTCAATTGTCCCATCCTTGACAAGCACCTGCCGTAACAGATGGCACTACTCCTATTTTATAGATAAGAAATTGGACAGGACAAAGACAACTGGCTTTCCCAAAGTGACAAGAGCTAGTAAGGTAAGTGGTGGACCCTAGGACTGGAAATTAGGTGGATCTGATCCTAAACCTTGTTTTATTTTTTCTCTTTAAAACCCTCCTGACTCCAAGTTTTCAAGGCCAGTCATTGTGCCTGGCATTTCATAGACATGAAAGGGTGAACGAACGAATGAATGAATGAGGGAGGGAATGAGAAGGTTGTGAGAAGGGTCTGATAGACTCCTTTGCTGGGATCCTGAAAAAGTCCATAAATTTAAAGTCCTTTCCAGCCCAAGGTTCCATGAAAAGTTCAGATGGTTATAGCCACAAGCTCGGGGTCGTGGGGGGGTGGGAGGAGAGGTCCTTTCTGATGCAGGCATCATTTTATACTCTTCTGGAGACATTTTTGTGGACCATGGGACTTTCTGTTCTGTCTCCTTAGATGACTCGCACATGTGCTCTTAAAAAAATTTTCAGAAACCACCAGGAGAAAGCAGATCCCTTGGGTATTTGGGAAAACTGTTTGGAATCTTCTCTGCCGTTTCAGTGTTCCCTTCCCCTCTCCTCTTTCCTCCACCATGGGCAGATGCTGTTCTATTTCACCAGTGAGAAGAGCTGCATGCTTCGGCAAAGATACATGTTGGGAAGGGACAGTCCTTAGGCGTGACCTCAGCACTGGGCGTTGAATCCCAAGATTTTTCTCTCTACCCTTGGCAAATAATATCATCTAAATAGCATCACAGAATTGCTTCCCCATGCCAAATTTCTGAGGGAGGCTATTTCAGTGCAATACTAGTAGTGTGGTAGAAGAAAAGAAAATAGAAGAAAGAGCATCACAGGTGAGGTGGTTCATCAACCTGAGATCAGTTTCTTCATTATGAGAGACGAGAAGTAAAATATCTCAGTTTCATAATGTGCTTCAAATCCCTAGTACGGGTCTGGCATACAGGAGGTGTTCCACAGATGTCACACCTCGTCCTCAAATGGACACCAGATCCTATTAGCCTCCTGCTTAAAAGCTCTGAGAAGTGGCCCTTCACACTCAGGATAAAGTCTAAATTTCAAGCATCTGACGGATGTCCCGTATACGTTCCTAGCTCATCTCTCTTGACTTCCCCCTTATTTCCTATTGGCCTTTTGTTTGGATCTCTGGCTGGCTGTCTTTCCCTCCATCTCTCTCTCTGTCTCTCTGACTGTTCTTCCATCCACATTCCTCTCCTATCCCCCAGCTTATCCTTTTAGCTGCAGCTTAGCAACCACTCTGACCCTCCTCTAGGTCCTCTTATCTCAGCAGTTCCTACACTGCATCGTAAGTGCCTGTGGAAAGATTTCTTACCCTTGTGTCCAGAGAGCCCGGTGGGTATCCGCTCCCTTCCTCTAAACACAAGGATGAAGAAGATGCACGTAAATGGGCCTGCCCTCCTGGCTCAGAGTTAGCCGCCATCAAGCACTGCACACATCTTGCGACTCTCTGACTGACATTTCCAGGTTTCCCGTGTAGAGCACGTGGCTTGTGACAAACCTGTTTACTCAGTAAAGTTGCCTCTTCCCTTTGCAATTGTCCCATGTGTGTTTTTCTTCCTGTTCCTCATATAACCCATACATCCAACATCTAAGCATTTTTTTTTTTTTTTTACACTCCAGGGTTGACAATTGAAAACATTTTCTATGTTTTTCCCATACTTTCATACTCACATTTTAAACGACTTTCTGGAGACTCAGGCTATGCCTCACCTTAAAAAAAAGAGTGCCTCTATATAGGTGGAGAGTTAGGCAGCATGGCAGAAACAATGCGGAAACATTTGGAAGGACGCTCCTGCTTTCCTGGTGTTCCTTGAATGCATACCACATATGAAAAGATGCAGGAGACACCAGCTCCCCAGCTAATTCTCCTGAGTCCGTCACTGAAGCCGGCGTGAGCTGCGTCGTCCTGTCCCTGGGCCCTACTGTGTACAGCGGCCTGCATCGTGGTTCTGTCCCTGCCACGGGTGAGCCCCAGAGCTAGTCACTGGGCTCTCTGAGCCTCACTGTCCTAATCTGTAAGGTGAGAACAGTGATTCCTCTTTCTGGAGCAGATTTGGTAGGATTCAAAAAAAAAAAAAAAAAATGGATGCAGAGCCTGGGGAAACTTGGTAAATGTTATTTTTATAATTTGTCCAGAACCTTCTGAAAGGAGGCAAAGGACTTTTCCATCCCTACACGCTGGCTCTCACCCCTGCTGGCTGAGTAAGCTGATAGCAGTGTGGTTTCTTCCTGAGGGAGACACCCTCTGAATCTCACACTCCTGGGTCTTGGCTGTGATTTCTAGTTGGACACACCCCTCTGATGAAACGGTGAGCTCTTTGAGGGCAGCAAAAAGGGCCAGAGCTTCTCTTGAGTTTCTCAAAATGCCTGGCACAGCCCTGAGTATGCAGGAAACATTTGCTAACACAACTGTGTTTAACTCAAACAAATGCTGACTGAGCTTCTGTACTGTGTGGGGTCCCTGTACCAGCTCTGGGTTGAGGGCGTGGAGGGGAAGCAAACAGGAATGAAAGAGGTAATTAACATTTGTGCTGCCCAACAAGTGGGGAAAAAAGAAAAGAAAAAAAAAATGTGCTAAGATTTCCCCCTGCATTCACTCCCTGATTTGCCACCAGGTAGATGCTATCACTCCCTCTTTCCAGAGGAAGAAACTGAGGTTCCCAGAGGGGTCATTTGAGAGAGCAAAGCCACATCTGCGTGGGTCCCATTTCACCCCATTAGCACTTGTGTTCTCTCCCCACTCACATGCCTCAGTGTAGGATATAAATATATTTCTGTTTGCGCAAATGAATTAATGCATAAATTACTGTAACACAAGACAAATCACGATTTGCCTTTTAATCGAGGCACCAAGTATGATGGGCAGGCCAAGGAACTCCTTGCAACTCCTCGTGAAGCGGCAAAAGACTGACCTACCAATAACAGATTGATGGACTATAAAGTCAGAGACTCAGTTGCAAAGGAAGCAGGGATGCCTCCATCTGAGTGCAGGAGTCTCCCGTCCAGCCGCCAGCACTGCTGACCGCCTCAGGACTCAGGACAGACAGCTTCCTGTATCACAAGGCTCTCCATCCTACTGTGGATAGTTCTCATTCTTAGAAAGGTTTTCTTTACTTTGGCCCTGAAACTACTGCCCTGGAAATGCTTAGTCTAAGTTTTACCCACAAAGGATTAACCACATAAATTGGTTGGTTGACGGAAGGTCCATAATTCCTGAGAGAGCACTGCATATTCCTGATGGTCTTAGTGTTTCTATTTCTTCCTTAGGCCACTGCAGGAGAGAGATGCCTGCTTGGATAAGAGGAAATGGACTTTGGTAGAAATGCTGGGGGTGGGGGCGGGGTGGAGGAATATCTGCATCTCATTTTGGCAGCCTTGAGTGTAAAGCATTGGGGAAATGCAAAACATGGAGACAAAAAAAGAACAAGAGGAGATCTTTGCAGGCACTTAAACCAAATCATTTCTGGGGTTCCCAGAAGGGAGAGAACTTGATTCTTCCAGTTAATTTCCATTTTTGTTCTATCTCAGGGACTTCTTGAATTCCAGCTGGGCCCGGAAGGTGCACGGCCAAAATATCCAAAGAATGTCTCTTATTATAAGATGTTCAGCCCATTTGCACAACCAGGAAGCTTTGATACTTCTGATAATATTTGGATATAACACTCAATGCTCAGGGTGGAATAACTCAGCCCTAACCACTTGCTTAAGGAGCCTGGATAAGAGAGACTGGAAACTATTAGAAGTGGAGAGTTTATATGAGATCGAAAATGAAATTTCAATCAATTTTCTAGGCTCATCTAGCACACTGCAACACGATGAGTGTTTCTTCCTCGCAGCAGTGACAGTGAGAACCTGCCAGCTGACTGACAGGGTTACTCCTCTTGATAGAATGCTCACGCCTACATCTTGCTCACTGACCAGGTCAGAGGTGGGGACTTTCACTTTTTTGGTGTCTTCCCCAGACTCTAGCATAGAGCTAGGCATATAATGGCAACAGACACCTACATGTAGCAAGTTTACAGCATTAGGGAAAGACAGAAGGGGACAAAACTGGTTTGTAAAGGGGAAAAGGGAATAGCTGTAGTCATTTTATCACTGCCCAAGTTCACAGATTTCCTACTGAACACCAGGGGACTGGAAAACAGGCCCACCTAGACAGGGAATGGGCGCAATCTAAACTCAAAGGCACGGCAGTGATCAAGAGTCCGCTATCGGAGAATTCAAGTACCTCAGGGAGTCTGTATAGTGACACCAACACTAAGATCTAGCCTCTGATGATCCTTTCTGCTGGTTTCCCCGTGATATTTTTCAGGAATTCATTTACTTCCAACTTATGGACCTGACCACATATTCCCAATCTCCCACTGTCATTTTCCATGAGATCCTTCCAATCCTAGATTCTCCACTTATGGGCTGTGTGACTTTGGGGAAGCCACTCCACCTCTCAGTTTCTCCAATGTGGGTAATAATTCTTACCTTGAAGAATGGCTATGAGATATACTTGAGCACCTGGTACGGGTAGCTCCTGGGCCTGGAGAACCACTGGTTCTCTCCTCCACGCCCCTCGTTTGGTTCCCACTCTCTGGAATCATGCACCTACACGGCCTGTTCCCGTAGGAACTTTCCTGTATGTTGACGTGTGTGTGTGTGTGTGTGTGTGTGTGTGTGTGTGTGTATAAAAGAGACAGAGACAGAAAGAGAGAGGGAGAGGAAGAAGAAGGAGAGTATAATTGTATAGGGGGAAGGTGCTTTGCAAGCCATCAACCTCTTCGCTGGAGTCCCTGACAGAGTGAAAATTAACTACCAGCCTCCTCTAATCACTGCACAACGAAATGAAGACCATGGCTACACTTCCTCCTCTTCTGCTCTGTTGTCAGAAAGGAGACAGTTTCCACTCCAGAAAGAACCTTACTTAGAATTGCACGGTGTGTGTGTGTGTGTGTGTGTGTGTGTATGCAGGATGGGGGCACGGTGTGTGAATGATTTTTCTAAGCATTTGCTTTCAGAGGGGAATTCAGGGGACTTTTGTTCGGCTGCCCTCCAGGCCGTCCTGCCCGGCCTTGCACCCAGCCTGCACACACATCCCCTCCCCTGACCCTGTATTCTCCAGTGAGTTGATTTCATTATGGCAAATTTAGTTACAGCTGAAGTCTCCTTGTAACAAAGATTATGTCCAAGCCCAGAGTAATGGAACCTAGTCGATTTCATTAAAATAAAATTGGTTACAATGAATAATTCAATAGGATGATTTTGTTTCCTCATCTCCTCTTTGTAGATCGAAGAGCTAGTATTTATAATGATTTTTGTTTTAAATTGGATTTTTGTTTAGGAAAAGATAATCACCCATAATTCCTGACAGCCCCCTCCTTGCAAAAGTGGAATAATTGCTCCATGAAGTCTCTTTTCAAACGCTAAGACTGGAAAATTATTTCTCTCTTTTTCTCACATTAGTAGCAATAACCTTTGGGTGATGTTTAAGCACAGCTGCTACCTCAGTTCTTCTCCATGTGAGATTCTGAGTGCGTTAATCATTCCCTTGTTTGAATGATGTTTTTTAAACATTTCCAGGAACTGGATGCCAGTTATGAATTTGGAACCCCTGGTTCTACTGCCACCCAGCCCTACTGTTCCTGAGCTGGACATTCTCTGTCACAGAGAGGTGATTACTGAATATTGTCTCTTAGTGTTGTTCATTTGTAGGTAGCAATGTGTGTGTGTGTGTGCGCTTGTGCCTGTATGTGCACTCACCCATGTGCACGTATCTACAGTCAATTAAACATGCATGTCCTGAGTACCTAGTCTTATCTAGATCTTGTGCTTGAAGATGAGGGGACAGAGAGGAATAAAACTCAAAGCTGTTTTCAAAGAACCAGCAGCCTAGAAGGGGAGTCAGACACACAAACAGATCATTGGAGTTCAGCACAAGAGGCAAAACCCAAGATGAATTCAGCAAGTACAGAGGTGGCAAGGGGGAAGATGAACCTGAGACAGTCATTCGTTCATTCACTCACTCATTCACCAGGCTGGCACTGCACATGAGAAGCGTCAGGGAACACCATGTTCCCGTTTATTTCCACTCTCCTCAGGGCAATTAGAAACAAATGCAAATCAAGAAATGAAGCGTCTAATGCATGTAAACATAGGCAAACAGATAAATGAGAAAAATGACCAAATAAACACTGTAACTTAGAAATGAGGCGGTCCCGTCTTGTACTTCCTCCGACGATTTTCACTACTGCAAGGCCCCAGAAGAAGGTTACATCTCTCTTTCATCTGGAAACGCAGCCCACCCTCCTGACCCCGACTCGGGGAATGCCTAGGGACAATGGCTCATCTGCACGGCCAGGAGGCGGGCTGGCCTCAAAGATGGCTGGTGGGCCAGGAGGTCAGAAGTACTGAGTCATGTCTCTGGGAAATGGGAGTCCCGCAGAAAGCAGGTGCTTGCTCAGCAGGATAATTGGAAAGGGGGCCCTGGGGACAGCACAACCACCCCTACAATCGCATAAGCTCCGGTAGCCCCAACGCTCTTGCTCCCTCAACGAAGCTGATAGTCCTTTGGGGAAGAACCCTGGAACGTAAATAGTGCATTAGGGGACTGGGAGATGAGTCACAGCTTTTTAGAGCTGAAAAGGTCCTTGGAGTTCAAGTTCAACTACTCTCTCATTTAAAGATGGGGTGCAAATGGGGCCCAGAGAGGTGGAGAGACGGGTCCAAGGCCACACAGCAAATTCACAGGAGAAGGCTCAAGGAGCACACAACGTGGCACCCTCCACAAAATGTGGGGCTCCCCAAAGAATGTGTTCTTACCGTGTTGAATTCAGTGGTATATCTAAAATGGAATTCTTTCCATAAATATGAATGATAACAGGTAGACGTAGGAGCAGTCATTACCCCTGCTATGCTGGTGTGCGCTGCACTGACCCATTCCATGCCTACTCCCTGACAAATGGTATTCACGAGGCCCTGTAAGCACATTTGGCTAGAGGTATGGTCACATGGCCATGTCCACGGGCACTGCCTTTGAGGTGAGCAGCCTTGAGATGCAGAGCAGAAATTCAGAATGTCTGCAGGGAACACCACCCACGGCTGGGGTCTTACCTGGGACGCTGCTGGCTGGCCGATGATGACCCAGCCTGGGCATTGCTGGTCTTGATGGGAAACGGAAGCATTGGATGCCCATTGATCCAGGAACCCCTGGGGCGTGTAGACACCACAGTCCTTGATGCTAGTTTTCTGTTCAAACTCCTCACATACCCCGTCACCATCATGGAAATAGCACCGGCTGGGTTCATCTGCAGGAGATGGACATAGAAGAGAGAGAACAGATTGGTATCTGTTCTTTGGTTTCAGCGATCAGCAGCAGCTATGGAATCATCAGCACTGGTAACCGCATCATCAATAGGCACAAGGGAATGTTATTGTGCCTTAAAAAAGGAGGACATCCTGCCATATGTGACAACACGAATGAACGTGGAGGACACCCTGCTAAGTGAAATAAGCCAGTCACAAAAGGACATATACTGTATGATGCCACCTGTATGAAATGTGTGTGTGTGTGTGTGTGTGTGTATCAAACTTAGCAGAAGGAGAAAGTAGGCTGGTGGCTGCCAGGGGCTGACGGGAGGGGACAATGGAGAGTTACTGTTCAATGGTACGCGATATCACTTGTGCAAGGTGACTGAGTTCTAGACATCTGCTGTACAGTATCGTGCTGATAGTTAATAACATTCTACTATACACCTAAACATTTGTTAAGAGGGTAGATTTCGTGCTATGTGATTTGTACCACACACACACACACACACACACACACACACACACACACACACACACACACACACACACACACACCCCGTCACAAGCACTTCCACCTTCATTACCCCAAGTGAGTCCACAGCAACCTTGTGAGGAAGGTGTTATTGTTTTAATTATTATTTTTATCTTCCAGATTAGGAGACAGAGATTCCACGTGCCATTAATAACTTGCCCAAGACCACACAGTGTGACAATGCTAGATCCTGGTTTCAAACTCAAGCTTCCACTTCCCAAGTTCTGGGTACATTATCCAGCACCGTAGAACTCCATCAGCACAAACTGAGGTTTATTGAACTCCAAAGAGGATTTTGGTTTCACAGGAACAGTGGACTTACACACCAGAGAGGCTGGCATCAGTCCTAGCTCTGCAACTAAATCGCTTTGTTACTTTAAGACGGGTCTCTTTTCCTCACTGGGTGCAATCGTTGTTATAGAGAAGGGGTTATATATGGGTCTCCCATATATATGGGTCTCCCGGAGCCCTTGTTTAATGCTCTAGGTTCTAAGGGCTTGCTGGATAACTGAGGCATTTCATGTAAGGCCAACCAAGCCCCCATGTAATTCAGATCACAGTCAAAATTTCTGCTTGGGATAATTTAAAGCTGCAGCTGGCTGTAATGGTTGTCATTCAGCTGCAAGGACAAAGATCCCAGAAGCACAGAGCTGGTGGGGTGCCTTCTAAGTAGGCGGGACCTATGCAATGTTTCTTGGTACTTCACATGGAACAATACCAGGAGAAATCTAGATGTAGCCATCTGAAGGAGACGACTCTGCCCATGTTTTAATAACTTGAACGTCAGGTATTATGTGCTATTTTCCCAACTCTTGTAGGCAAAGTTAAATACCCCATTCTTGCATGGGTTCCTGGTTTATCAAGTTTATTACACCTTAACGCGTATCACTCTGTGCTGTCATTATGTCTATGTGCTATAGCTATTCCAAAAGACTGTGAGTTCCTTGAAATCTAGTCCCTTCCCAGGGTCTTAGGGTGATCATATAATTTGCCATCCACACTAGTGCACTTTGAGTTTCTATTAAACACTATGTCCAGACAATAGGCACATATCCTGGGGAAAGCTGAATATCCCAGGCAAATCAGAACGTAAGGTCACCCTAAGGACCCTGCCTGATCTAGGACACCCTTCCCCTATTCACACCAGAATAAGGGAGTGGAGCCCTGTTTCAAACCAAGATCTGACTTGTATCTCTTCTATTAGCTATGTAACTTTGCATAAGTAGCTTTCCTGCTCAGCCTCTGGCTTCTGTCTATAACACAGAAATGACTGTCCCATGTAAGACAACCTTTCAGAAGAGCCAGAGGCCTCTCATAGAAAAATGGACATAAACATGCTTTGCACATTCTAAAACAATGGTCAAGAGAAAAGATACTCTTCATCTTTTAAGGGGTCAATCTATTTCTAAGTGACTGAACTGAAATCAGCTTGTGAAATCAGGATTCACTTGAAACACTTTCAAGAAGCACCCCTCCGCCAACCCCCATAGGAAGAACTTGGGTCAAGTAGGAATAAGGCTAGGATTTCTATGATGCCAACTATCTGAAAAAGGAATCACTGCATTCAGGGGCAGCAGAATGTTGAACCCTTTTCAAGCTCCAAAATCCCTTGTTTATTTCTGCAAACCGTTTACATAGTGAAATACTATCAGAAGAGCCAGAATAAATCAATTCATTATAATTCAATTATTTAAGGGTGAGTTTGAGCCAGCTCAGGACTCCGGTGACCAGTAGCGTGCCTGGCAGCTCAAGCATGGAAAGAATACAGGCTCAGCGCTTCTCAGTAGCTCCAACAGCTTGATCAACGTGGCCAACTTACATATAATAAAACTCAGGCCCAGCCCTATCCAAGAGTGACCAGCCATCAATCCAGACTTTAC
Organism: Rhinolophus ferrumequinum; assembly: GCF_004115265.2. Lineage (NCBI taxonomy): Eukaryota > Metazoa > Chordata > Mammalia > Chiroptera > Rhinolophidae > Rhinolophus > Rhinolophus ferrumequinum. The sequence continues at coordinate 67,586,914 of NC_046295.1, read as the reverse complement.
TCGTTAGAAACCCAATAAAGGGAATTGCAAAGAGCATAGGTTTTGGCATCAGGCGAAGCTAATTTGGAATCCTCCTAACTCTGCCGTATATATACCCTGTGGAGGACTTAAATAAACTAACTTCTCTGAACTTCCTTTCTCTCATCCAAAAAAAAAAAAAAAAAGATAATAATATGTACCCAGTGTCGCCCCAGTGATTTCATGGGATGATGTGTACAATGCCAGCCCTTCACCCACTTTACCTAATGGAACACTAAGAGCGACAGGAGGGAAGGACTCCGCAGAGCTAGAAGTAGCAGCCTGGCCTTTTTACACTTGGCAGAGAAATCACACCCCCCCGCATGTCCTATCCACACAGTGATGAAAACATATCCTCTTGCTGATAAGCTCACAGGGTTGCCTGCCTCTCGTTACCACCTTTCTCGTCCTCCTCCTATATGAAGACAACTAGCGTAAGATTATAATAAGATCAGAGATGGTCTATTCTCTAAGATGACTTAATTTGTTTCGTCAGCAATGAGACCTCACAGTGGCAGGCATTGGGGCTGGAGTTGAGTTCTCCAGAAGGCTAATTTCTTCTTGATTATGTTTAAGATTTTAGTAAAGACCTCTGCTTGGAATCAGTGGAACTGGAAATGAAGGAGAGGGAGAGGGAAATATAGGTAGGTAAATAAGTACGTAAATAGGTAGATACTGGATAGATAGGCAGATTGGCAGAGACAGAGTTCAAAGAGAGACAAGAGATAGAGCTAAAGAGAATGAGAGAGAGAGAGAGAGAGAGAGAGAGAGAGAGAGAGAGACAGAGAGACAGAAAGACAGAGAGAGGGAGTGAGAGAGAGAGCACTTGGTTTCTCCCCTAAGATTTTGGTTTCTCCCCCAAGATTTTGCTGGCAAAGCTACTCTGAGTCCCTTTTTTTGAATAACATCCCTGGACTCTGCTATTCAGTTTTTCTTGCTAGGAGAATCCCAAAGGCCCTTCAGCTATGTCTGCCAGTCTTCATCTGGGGAATTCTGTGTCCCTCTCTACGCCCATGCCCCACACACTGAAGAGAACGGGATGAGGAATGCAATCCAAACGTGTGGCCAGGAAAAACAAAGACAGCAACAACAAAACCGGAAAATAAAACTGGCCTTCCTGTTTTCATTACATCAATTTACTTGGTGCTTCTGGAATGCTTTATGCTGGGAGCTGAATAGTTTGCAGTGAAAAGAGTTTGAAGTCAAATGATCACCCTGCCACTTGGCTTCCGTGCAGCAGTTAGGTAGCATGCATACTAACACATCCCATTGGGAGGGGTATGGTGAACGCTTATTAGATTCTCAGTAAGTATTTGCTGGATGAACGAATGGCTAAAATTTGGCACCCCCGATGCACATACTCTTGTCCTAATATAGTTTAGACTCTGCACCCTTTGAATTTATTTTTATTTTTATTTTTTTTTACACTGGGTCTTAGGGTGAAGGAAAAGGAGCAGAGACACCAGTGGTGAGTGGTGATTGCATTGGGCAATGTGATTTCTCCATCTCAGCCCATCTTCCCCTGACGTAAGGAATTCCTCCTTTCAGATTCATTCTCTTTTGTGCAGTGGCACATTTAGAAATCTGCTCTATCCAGGTAGAAGTCTGGAGGTGGGTGGGGAGGCACTGCTAAACCTGTGTTCTTAGGTTAAGCGTTTATATTCAAGATACTTTCTTTGCCTTTTGGAAGAAGTGAGCTCAGCTCCAAGAGCCCAAGGCAGATGGACTCTCTGCAAGTGGACAGACCCAGCTGATGTCGCTTCTCATTGACTTACTTTTCAATTTCCATCTGTCTGGAGCATGGAGATGAAATGTCATCCCTCTGCATTCCTGAGGTATGTCTGAAGGACATCATTTGACATAGCAGGTGTTGTTAGCCCTATTTGAAAGCTCAGAAAGTCATGTCTTAGGAAAACATGAGGAGTTTACTTTAAAGTATAAGCAAAGGCTGTGGTTGGAGATATGATATTGTTAAGAGTTCTTGTTCTTAAAATCAGAAAACAGGTGATTGTCTCTCAAACATCTTCATGATGCCCAGCTGAGACTAAGAACCGGTCACTCATTTGCAATCATTTCAGCAATAAATGAGTAACAAGTCAGAGGTACCAAAATTTTCGGCAGATTTTAGGAGTGAGGGATGTTATCATCTCCAGATAAGATAGACTCTAACCCACAAATGAGAATTGGAAGACTAGCAATTCGTTTAACCAATAAATACCAAGTATCTGCTGTGTCTGTGCTGGTGCTGGGGACACACTGATGAATTGGATAGGACTCCTCTCCTGCAGGGGGAATCAACACTACTTGGAAAAATGGGGGAAGGTTTTCTGAGAAGATGGTTTGGGGGGGGCAGCATCTTCAAGGATCAAAAGAATCTGAGCATGTGGAGGAAAACGTATTAATGAGCTTTATCAGCAAGTGTGCATATGAATCACCTGGCAAAGTTATGATATAGGAAGTGCAATGGATCCTGGAACTGATAAACGGAAAAGCTCATCTGAAACCAAACTGAGGAAGGATTGCAATGTTATGTTAAGGAATTTGAATTTTATCCTGCGGAAATGGGGAGACTGTGAGATTCCTCTGATCAAGAAAGTCATGTTATACCTGTGATGTTCACACTCTTAGAGGCAGTGAGGTGTCACACCTGATTTTGCTTAGCAGGTGTGTCACTGACTATGTGATTTTGGGCAAATTATTTAACATTTCTAAAACTTGGTTTCCTCATCTGATTCATGGTTGAGGGATTGAAAGTTTACTTTGATGCTCAGATCACTTAATAAGAACAGGTGATCAATAAATGGCCTACGATGGTGATCTTGGAACTGAAAGCAGTGATTTCACTTTACATACGGGAAAGCCGAGGTTCCTAGAGTTGAAGTGAGTTACTGAAGCCTTTAGAGAAAATTTCCGGTAGAGACAAGACTAGACTGCTGGTTCTTGAACTCATAACGCAATGCCCTTTCTACAGCACGATGCTGCCTCTTCAGACCGGGTTTTCAGGATATAATTCCGGCAACAGAATAATTTGTACCCTTAAGCAAATTTCGATATTACTTTGGGACTCTCTGATTTCACTTTTCACCACAGACACTAGTATGGCCTCAATATAACTAGTCTGAGATGCTATTGGGGTTACAAAGTCTCCAGCCCATTGAAAAGAGAAGAGAAGAGAAGAGAAGAGAAGAGAAGAGAAGAGAAGAGAAGAGAAGAGAAGAGAAGAGAAGAGAAGAGAAGAACAGAACTATCTGCAGATGGGAGATAAGAGTTTTAAGTAATAGGAGATGGATTTGATTTTGAACTCAAGGAGGAAGCAAAGAATTTGAATACACTCTTCTTAGATGGGCTACCTTCCAACGGATGGGTAGATTTACCTGTCTTTCTACACTTCCCATTTATGAAGATAGGTCAGCTTTAGAGAAATTCCAGCTGAGGAAACAGTGACCGGCATTAGGATACTCTCTTTTAGTCCAGTGATTACTAATTTTTTTCTTTTTTTCTAACACTAGCAAAAAATATAGTATTTTTCAAGTTCAGCTGTTTGTTTAGGGATGGGTCCAACCACAATAAGCTTCATTCCACATAACAATTCATCCAAACAACAACAACAACAAAAGACCAAAATATGCACAATCTTTGTGTCCAAATAATAGCTTCTTGGAACAGGGAAAATTGGAATGCTTAACCCCTGAAGGTTTTCAAAAGGGAAGTTTGGGAATGTGTATATATTGGGGGGTGGGTGGCTATATTGGCATGTTTCCTCTGGAACAGAAATATCTGGACTTTACATTGCCTATCTTTCAAAAGCTCCACGACAAACCCACACTGCTGACCTAATTTAATTCTATTCAAACTGGGGTTTGTTCTTATTCTCCTCAACCCAATCAGCCTGTCCAGAGTACAAACCATAAGGTGACAAATGGGTCCTAAAAGACCATGAATCTGTTAATAAGCTTCAGATGCCGATTAGGTCTACTGAATCTGAGGAGCTGAAGTTGGTTTCTGGTTCCTTCTAGGGTTGGCCACATACCAAAATGGGCCAGAAATTCCTTCTTGTGTTTCATTGTGACAACCAGGCACCATCTAGCAAACCAAAAGCAGTGGAAAAAGAAGAGTGAATGTGGATGTAGTCGCACATTACTTCTCAACCCCATGCGCAAGCCTACCGTGTTTCCCTGAAAATAAGATCTTCCCTAAAAATAAGCCGCAGTTTTAAGATCGTCAGCCAGACAGATACATTTAGTATGTTATGATGATGTTCCAGAAGAAGATGAGATGACTGTATTTGAACAAATGTAGATTGTTGTATATGAAAAAATAAGATATCCCCTGAAAATATGCCCTAATGTGGCTTTTGGAGCAAAAATTAATATGAACCTGGTCTTATTTTCGGGGAAATACAGTACATGAAGAGAAACCCCAGGGGACAGCCTCGTTCTCTGTCCACTGGGCCCTTGCAGCACAATAGTAATTGACTTTGGGACTTCCCCACTTCGATCCCTTCTCACAAAGCAGCCTATGAGTGATTAATCTAAAATGTAAATCTGATCATATTTGAAATCCTTAATGGACTCCTGTAAAATTCTAACTTCCCCACCTAGTACTCACGTCCTTTTGTAGTCCAGCTCCATCTTTCCTATCTAGTCTCATTTCCAACCACACTTCCACTCTCAAACACACAGAGTTCCCTCCCAGAACTCAGACCTCAGAGTTCCTGTCCCTATTTCCTTAGCCTTCCTTAGAAAGGCTAGTTTCTACCTTTGAATCTTCATTCAAGACAATTCCAGCATCTTCAGCTTCATGAAGACTCATCTGGCACTCTTTTGCATCACACCTGTCTAGCACAAATTAATTCCCTCTATTTCCTGTATGATTATTCTCTCCTTCCAAACCAACAAAACTGGATATTGCCTATATAAAACTTTTAATTTAAAAATTAAATAACATAAATTTTAAAAATTAAAAATGTCCCATCGTTCCATGTATCACCTTACCACTATGTCTCCTACTTCACATGTCTCTTTGCACCCTTCACAGTAAAATTTACTGAGAGCTATCTAAATGTACATGACCCACTTTCTCTCCTAATAGTTCACTCTTCAGTTCTCTCCAATCTAGTTTCTGTACTCACCACTCCACCTAAATCAATCTTATCAAGATCACCATTAACCTCAAGGTTGCTAAAATGGACCACAGTATCAAACCATCTTGAAGCATATAGAGAAGTAGCCCATTCCTCTTTCCCTGAGGTTCTCTCTCTTGGATGCCATGGCATCATGCCACCCTAGTCCTTTCTGGCTCTCAGCTCTTCCCACACAGAAGCATTTGATGTCTTCTGCTTCCCTAGCTCTCTACTACATGTTGCCAGCTTTCAGAGCTAGGTAGGTCTTGAACCCCCTTTTTCTTATCTACCTACATCCTCTCATCCAGTTCCAATTTTAAAATAAAAAATTTTAGAAAACAATTTTAAAATATCTATGTACTAATGAGTCAAACATTTCTCCAGATATGACATCTTCTCAGAGTCCCAACTGCCTACAATGACATCTCTACTTAAATATCTATTTAAAGTCATTACCAAATCAACATGTCTAAAACAGAAGTAATCGTTTCTTCCCACATTCCTTTCTTCCTTGTCTTTGTAAATGACAACATTGCTCAACGATGGCCAAACCAAAACCTTCTGATGCATCGCTCCTAGTTTTTCAACGTACCGCCCAACACCACATAATGCCCGGCATCCTGTGGACTCTTTCATCTCAGAATATTCCAAAAAGATCCACTTTTGCTCCATCACTACTAGCGTAATCCAAGCCACCATCACTATTGCACTGTTCGTCTAACCAGTCTCTCTGATTCTTCTGTCTGTTTCCTAGTCCTCTCTCCAAGAGAGCACAGCTAGAGTGCTCTTTTAAAAACTTAAACGACTCATATATCAGATCACTCTTCGACATAAAGCTCTTCAATGTCTTTCCATGTCACATGGAACAAAATCAAAGTCTATATCACAGCCTACAAGTTCCCCCTTGGAGTGAACATCTCCTGTCACTACCCTCTTGCTCACTGCCTTCCATTCATTTATTCATTCAGCCATAAATCCAGACATCCATCCATTCAACAACAATCTATTCCTTACATAAACCAAACTTGTTATTGCTTCAGAAACTTGAACATGTTGTTCACTTTACCTGGAATGCTTTTTTTCCTTGGATTTTCTCACAATTGCTTCCTTTTCTTCATTTAGAACTCAGTTCAAATACTCCTTCCTCAAATAACAACCCTGTCTAATTACACTAAGCTCACACCCTATCCCATCTCCAACAGAGAACAGCATACCATCTTATTTTATTTTATTAACAGTATTATTCACTATCTAAAAATAAATTTTTATGTATGATTGTTTCTTCCCCCAATATGACATAAGTTTTATGGAAGCGCATTTCAAAGTGAACTTCTTTCTTTAAATCAAGAAAACTGCCTTACCATATTGTGATTGATATTTAAGAATGAATGAATGAATGAATATGTACAGCTCTTAGATTGTAAGATACTTCTGGGCTGGTCTCAGTCTTACTTCTATTTACATCCCTATACTAAGGACCGTGTCAGTCTCATAGCAGGTACTCAGTGAATGATGAATTAACAAAGTTCTTTTGGAGTTTCAGAATCTCTGTTATTGATTGTATTGAAGATGTCTCAAACCTGATTTGAATTTGTTTCAGCAGACTGTACTACAGATTTTTATGAAAATAATAATTGTAATAAGATCATATTACAAATGCAAGCACACATTACTGGGGGAAAATGCAATTCTATTTAAACCATTCCGTAATATTTTTTTCCTATGAGACACTGTGCCTCACCATCTGTCCTAAATATAGTTTTATTTTCTTTCTTAACTGAATTTGCAAAGAAATGGAATATTTGGATTGAAATTTAATAAAGAGATTTGATGGTCTTATGAATTGGAACTTGAAGATACATTTACATCACCTTGAATTTAGTATAGTTATTTGAATGGTCTAAAAAGATTATAAGCAAAGATAGTGATCCTAATAAATGACAATACATTCAATAGAAAAGAATATTCAAAGCTCTGGATGATTTTTAGCTGGGTCTCTTTTGGGTTCCAATGCTGTTTCACGATATGGAAGAGGGAATAAAATTCAGTCCGACAATGAATTCTGTAGTGGCCACAAAATAAGACAAGCATTCTAAGCACAGCCAGGAGGAACAGTGATGCCTAGGACCCAAAGGCCTTGAAAAGTATGAGCAGGAAATAATAAAATGAGATTTGTCTTGGATAATATAAGCTAATAATAAATGGAGAAAAACAATCTGAAACATATGCAGAGAGTATGCAAAAAGTGACAAAAAAAAAGGTTGATAAAAGATAGTAAACTACAAATGGAATGTCAGCGGTTTTAATGTGATTTCATCACCTCCAAAAGAAATAAATACATATAGATTAAAAAAAGAAAAAAGACTAAAGCATGGGACCCTGTCTCAAAATCAGCAGCTTGGTTAAGAGAACTGGAATCTAGAGAAGATGGCCTCTAATCTATCCGTGGCTTTGGACAAGTCATTTTCCCGTCTGGGCTGCAATTTCCCCATCTATAGAAAAAGAGACTTAAATCAAGAAGGCTTCATGATCTCCTTCAATTGAGTCACTCTAAAATGCATTTGGTTCTTGATATACATTTTCTTTTTCTTTTAATCATTAAACTAGATTTTTAGTCTGGAGATGGGGAAATGTGATTTCAGTAACACAAAGACTAAGGGTGAAGATGAAACCATTCTGAAAAACACAAAAGAGGACTATAATGAAAAGCAGAGGGAATAAGGGACCAGAAATGAAAATTTGAAGCTCAGTGCTGTCACTAAATTACTCTTTGGTACCGGGCAACATACATCATCTTTCTGAGCTTTCTTTTTTCTATTAAAAATATGACAAAATTACTTTTCTTACCCATTTTAGAAAGTGGCTGTAATGATCAAGTAAAATAATATTATGGAAAATACACAAACATGTTATAATCACAGACATAATCTAGAACTTATCTCCCAAGTCATCATTTTTTTTTTTAACTCAGTGTTTAAGCCTCAGCTGGACCATCACCTGCCCAGTGAGAACTTTTTTAACCACACCATCTTCACTGAAGTCTCTCTCTCCCCAACTCGTCTATCTGATTTTCTACAAAACATTATATTGCTTCTTCAAACATTTACTTGATCACTGAATTGTTTCTAAAAGCAGAATAGCAGCTCCATGAGAGCTGTTTTGCTATCGCATTCCAATTCCAGGACATAGAAGACAATCAGAAAACATTTGCTGAATGAGTGAATAAATGAAGGCTTAGTGCTGCAAGGGTCTTAGAAATTATCCAGTCCTCATGTTTCATTTTGCAAATATCACAACCGAGACTCAGAAAGGTTAAGTAACTTGCTGAATGCTGCACAGCTGATTATTAAAGGCCAAGGGCTTGGGTTGGCTAAATAAGGCTCATTTGATAAATACTGGGAATATGAAATACTGTCAAATAGAAATCGGTCTGTGAGAGATAACATGTATGTGAGCATAAAGAAAAACAATGCATTCAAGTAAAAGTCAGTATGTACACACATATGCGTATCGATTCTTTAATTCAGAAAAACAAGCACCCCATCTGTCTGCTAAGACATCCTCAAGGTTCCAGAGAAGAGAGATTTTGGCCAAGTGGATGCTATGTTAACAGTAGCCAAGGAATCGAAGATGAATCAGGACGCCACATGAAAACCAAGCCAGTTGCCTGTCTGGCACAGCTGGTCATGACTAAGGTAACCACAGTGTGGTGGGTTCTTGGAGGGAATCCGATGCAAGAAAGTAGAGTGTCAAAATGGATCCTTCAATTCTGAGCTCCGACGGTGTGGCCCACCCACCATAAAGACTGTCTTCCTGCCACATGGGTCACACAAGTCCAAAAAAATGAGGTATTCAAGCCACAGTGTCCTCCATCTCCTAGTCGGTGAGACACGCTGCAAGGCTCTAAAAATGGGCAGGATTGTACTCAGGTTAAGTTTTCTGTATTTCACATGATTGGTGGGCCACTCTTCTGTCTTCGGAAGATGATTTTATGTTAATTTGAATCTATGTGGTCTTTGATTTGTATTGTTGAACTGTATTTCGTTCTTACAGAAATGTGTACAAATGTCTCTCTTTTCCCAATGAGGAAAGAAGAAGAGGAAGGAAGAAAGAAAGGAAGGAAGGAAGGAAGAAAGGAAGGAAGGAAGGAAAGAAGGAAAGAAGAAAGGAAAGGAAGGAAGGAGAGAGGGAGGGTGGAAAGAGGAAAGAAGGAAGAAAGGAAGAAAGGAGAGGGGAGGAAAAATTGGTCCTAAATTTTAAGAGTTAACTTGGAATATTTGAAACTATCAACCAAAACCACTGTGTTTTTATCAGAGATGAAAAGGGTCAGCATAACTATTTATGTTCAAAAAAATGTTCCAAGGATTAGTGGTCACCCTGAGATTAGTTTCCACCAACTGGAGAAGCCGTTGGCCCAAACAAGAACATGAGATTGCAGATTGCATTAGTGGATGTAGATTCCAGAACAGAGGCCAGAGAAGTCCCCTCTGGTCTTAATGATAGCCGGATACACCCACTTTGGGCCACTGATGACCTATGGGGCCCAAGATCGGCACTGTCACTAAGCAGTGTTCACACAGGTATCGAGATGCTTAACCTGAAGAAGAGAAGTCTCAGAGGGGACACAATAGAAAACTCCTTTAACGAACTAAAGTTGGTCTGAAAATAAAATTGGCTGCCTCAGAAAATACTGATACATTCAACATTTTCTGACAGAGGCTTGATGATGATTGACAAGGAATAATATGGTGCCTGTCTGTTTCTGGAACCCCTTCTTGTTTTCTCTAATGCACTCTAGTCTCAGCTCCAGGCAGGGGACATTGTGGCCACTTCCAGATTGTACCAAAGTCCTTCTCACCTTCCCACTTTTGCAGAAGCTTCCCCCAAATTCCCAGCCCGGCTTTACCTGAGACAAGTCTCCACTCATCCTTTCTCCACAGTTTAACCAGGTACTTCTCTGGAAAACTCTCTCAATCCACCCCAGAAGGGCTAGTTGTCCCTTTCTCTGTCTTCCTAGAGCATCACTTACTTCCCCAATTAAAATTATAGCTACCGTGTAATAAGTAGGTTTGCTAAATGAATAACTGGATGACATAGTATGTGCTAGGCACTGTATTAAATGTTTTTAAATTTTTAATGTCATTTAATCCTGGAAGAACCCAATGTGTTTGGTGTTATCATTACCCCCATTTAACAGACAAGGGAAATGATATTTAAAGAGGTTAAGTCATTACCTGAGGTTTCACAAGTTGCAGAATTAAGAATCAAACCCTGGCCAGTTTGACTCCAGAATCCACAACCTTCCCTCTTCCCCTGCTGCCCAATGTGTGTCTTTTGTGTGGATATGAATAAACAGGGGCATCTAATGCGACAGCAGATCTGATTCCCTCCAAGATACCCTACAACTCTGCAGTACTTGGGGGCTCCGAGGTCTGATGGAGCTGTGGTCACAGCTCTGCTCTGCACGAACTAGCTGGGTGTTGATGAGCGACCCACTTTATCTCTGAGTCCCAATTTCCTCTTCCGCAGGTTGGTGAAACGACTCCCTTCCCAGACCTTGGGAGGACGAAATGAGAAGCTGTATAGAAAACGCCTAGCATGGCGGCCAGCATGAAAAAAGATTCTGGGAAAGATCAGGAGTCTCCCTTTTCCTAAAGGAAGCAATCTGTCTCTGCTGCCTTGTGCCAGAGTTAAAATGCAGAGGCTCGATACCTTATGTTTTGGTTCGAGCTTTTTAATTTTTGTAAAGTAGAATCCGAGTTTTTGTTGGCAAGTGGTTGAATGCACAGGGGCCGAGCCTCCAGGCTCACAGTCCATTAGGGAATTTACTAGGGGAGTTCAGAACCTTCAACTCAAGTGTTCGCTTCAGAGGCAGTACTTAGAAAGCCATCAATTTCCTTAACAAAGAGCCTTGGCTTAAATGCCCCCTTAAAACAGTGTTATTTACACAGTTATCCACTTCCTTTTGAATTCTCTGCCTGGGGGGCGGCCTACCTGCAGTCCTTTCCAGCTAGTCCTTAATTAGGCTCTGTGCCCAAAAGGAGGCTAGCTGAGTCTGGGACTTGCTTTTGAAACGCAGCTCGATTTTGCGCTATCAGAGACTCCTGTTGGGTGACTTAAGTCACCACCACCATCACTGGTTCTGCCCTTCCCCTTCTTCTAAAATTGGGAAACGTGTGTACCTTGTCAAAGCGTTCTGACCACGGTCACTATTGAGATAGAGAAGGAGAGCTGCGCTCGCCTTTACAGGAAGGTAAGATCAGGCTCAGAGGACATCAATGCCAACACCGCCCTGTTGAGTTCTATGTCTGTGGCATATCAATATGGTGATAGTGCCACTTTATAGACGAGGAGACTAAAGGAGCCCCCACCCTTTTTGTGGCAGAACCAGGATGTGAACACAAGCAACCAAACTCAGAGGTCTGGGCATGAAACCAGCACTCTGAGCTGCCCGAACTGAGACATCTTGCCTGAGATGACAGCTCAGAGGTGCAAAGTCTGTGATTCAAACTGCCGTTCGTCTGACTCTAAAGACCAAGAAAAGCTCTACTATACTTTGTTGCCTAAAAAATAAAACTTAAGAACGTTATCCTTAAGAAACATCCCTTTAGAAATATATCCTTCCATCACACATACTCTATATTTATTGAGCCACAAATGATTTGCCAGGTCCTGGATCAAACAAATCCTGGGAATCAGATGAATTAAACTGGGTCTTAGCATGCCAGGAGCTCAGGCTGGTGAGGGGGCAAGCAAGTCAATTATTGACTGCACAGTATTTTGCTCTGCGGTACAAGATGATGTGGGAGCATAAAGGAGGGACCTCCCAACTCAAGCTTCCCCGGAATTAAGAAAGCTTCTTTTAGGAGGTAGCTGCATCTCAGAGGAAGAGGAGTTAGTGGGGATACCCTGTGAGCAGCAGAAAGGATGCTTGAATCAGGGTAGAAGGTGTAACGCCCAGAAAATGCTGGAGCATAAGGTGCACATGACTAGGTTAGGTGCCATAGTAAGAAATTTTGATTTATCTCAAGGGCAAGGCCGAACCACCTGACGCTTTCAAATGGAGAGTGGCAAAATGATGTCTGCATTTTAGGAAGGTTGCTCTGTCTCTGCTGGAGGATAGATGGGGACAGGCAAAGATGGGGTGCCAGGAACCTGTCAGTGTTCTCTTGCAATAGTCCCGGGAGGAGCTGAAATGGGGAAGGGGGCTTAGGCAGAGAGCAATGAAGGTAGGCAGAGAGAGGAGGGACTGATTTTGGGGAAGGACAACAGTTTTCACAGTGAAGCAAGGGAAGAGTAAAGGAGATTTCCTGACCTTCAAGTTTAAATGTGTGGTTGGCTCGTGGCCCCACAAGTTGAGAATGAGAAAACTAGGAAGTGCAACAGGTCTGGAGAGAGAAATGCTAGGCCTTGTATTAGATGTGTCGAGTTTGAGTGCCTGGGGGGGGGGGGCGTCCAATATAGTCACGAGATACACAAGTCCATATAGGGCAATAGGGCATGAGACAGATCCCAGACTGAAGACGGGCATTTTGGAGTCTTTGGTTCTCAATGATGGGATCGGAGAGAGAGTATAGGATGGAAAGTGGGCCTATGATGGAACTCTGGAGAGTGCTAATATTGAAAGGAGGGGCAGAAGGAGGTCTGTGTAGGAATGACTCAGGAAAGCTAAGGATGGCTGTAGCGAGGTTAAAGAAAACTGGAAGAAGATAACACTTCAGCAGGCCTGGGAGTTCAGAATTTCGAGAAAGAACTAGATAAGGAGAAAAATACTGCAATCTGTCTATTGAATCATGCTATTTACCAGAACCCCCTTCATGACTTCTCAGAGTAATGAGTCTCAATTTTCTGCTTGTTCCCTTCAAGAGGCAGGCCATTCTCTACCTATAAGAACTAGATGATTGTTTTTAATCACCCAGTTATCAGTATTTATTGGTCACTTTCTGAAGGACAGGAAGTGTCCCAAGCACAGCAGGTCTGGCACTCTCCATGCCTAGTGTGGGCCTGACACATAAAAGGAGCTCAATACATATGTGATGAGTAAGTTCATAAATGAAGGAAAGACTACATCACAACTCCCATTTCTCACGTGGGAAAAGGGGTTTCGGGGGCCAAGTTCCCTGTGCTCCTGGATCAGGCCAGTGGGCTTGTCCTCGCACTCTTCCCATTTAGGAGTTCTCTTGGCAAAAGGCACAAAGACAAATGGGCAAGTCAAGGCTTTAGGATGCTCGTGCAAACCCTCTTGTTGGAAATGAGGCTGAACTCAAGTTATACGTGTGGTTTTGGGCTCCTGAACTGAAGGACCAGCTCCAGCCAGGACCTTTTACAGTCCTGCCAATGGCATTTGAAAAGTTGAGTTCAATCTTGTGGATAATTTGGGCCGGGTTTCCGACTGGTGTTGAAAGCCAAAATCACACTGATTTCTCTTCAGGTCAGTTTGCCAAGAGCACTTTGAGGGCCCTTGAAGAACATCCCACTAAGGGGAGGTTGATCTTAAAACACGGCTCCTAGCATGTCATGCTTCTACCAAGAAACCACTACTAGTGACAGGATCACACCTACCCACCCACCCATCTTGCAACTTCCATGAATACCTTTCTTTGGGACTAGTTTACTCGTGGTACCCCCCAAACAACCCTGACTCTGGACCTTTCTAGCAGCAGAGCACTGCACTTGGCTGTACTGAGTCCAGCTGTCCAGGAAGCTGTCACAGACTCATCCACCTCCCACCAGCTGCTTTCCCACTCCTCCTGGTGATCCCTCACTCCAATCCATGCATATCCTTAATGACCAATGTCCTCTGAAGTCCTCCAATGAAGGATTTGTTCAGTGGCTGCTTGTCACTCCCACCTGCATCCTGCCTAGCACAGAGCTCTATGTATGCAGCAGGTGCTTAATATAGACCAAAAAAAATAACGAGCGACAGCTTGGTCACATTGGCATCCAGGCCCAAAGGCACAAAGACCCTACGGCTGCAGTCCAGGGACAGAGGAGTCCTGCGGACATGGGGTGCAGAGTATTTTATCTTTCTGTCGGGCAAATCAACGCTGAAAACCTGGTGCCTTCGATATTATTATAATTTCAGATTTGCTTTATCTTAATTTCTCCTCGGGACTTAATCAGTAGCAGCCAAGAAAAAGTCGCTTGTAGTTTCACCCTCTGTTAAGTCCTTAATGATCTGTAAACAAACACTTCAGACAAGTGTTTCTTAAAGAGACCCTGGGATCTTTTCATTCTGTGGAGATTCCTTTTGCACAGTCCACTGCTTCTCCTTCTCATTGCCTGTTGGCTGAAACTCTGTTCAGCATTTGCAGGTCCACATTTTTGTATTAGATAACCTCAGTGATCAAGAGGTAGCAGAAAGGACTGCTTCAGCCTCGGCGTAAGAGCCAGACTTCCAGAGCCCAAGCCTTCCTCGGAGCCTTGAGTACATTACTTAACATCTCTGTACTTTTTTCTCCTATCCAGAAAGTCAGAAAACTGTGAAAGCTACCTCTTAGGGTCAATGCAATTAATCAAAGGACTTCACAGGGAAAAAACAATCATTAAATTAAGAAAGTCACAACTAACCATTTTTATTATTATGGAAAAAGGGTGGAAATCTATATGCCTATCTCACCACTCCCACTTGTTCTGAAGGTCTGGTATTTTGGAGGCGGTCAGCGGCTCCTCTAGTTTTGGAGTTAGGCAGATGCTGGTTCAAATCCCAGCGCTGCCACGCCATAATGACTTGCTTGGAACAACTTACTTCGTCTCTTCCAGCCTCAGTTTCTCCTTGTATAAAGTGCAGGGAATGATCCCACCTTCCTGTAGCCTCACGATGATCAAGTGAGGAGACCTAAGTGTCCTACGTGTCCTACATGGCATGTGGCATTCAGGAAGGTTTGCTTCCTCTTGTGGTGGATTTCCAGCTCAATAAATATTTCTTGAATGGAGGCCACGTTCTCAAATGTCACTTAAACATTTGGGGACCCTGTTGTGTCATTTGGGAAGTGTGGTACTAATGCCTGGCAGAGGCGTACCGTGGGCTTGCCATGAGATAACGTGTTAGGCTCCCCATAAACATCAACCCCCTCCCTTCCACATTCCAGGGGGGATCCAGGCTGCTGGCAGTAAGTGGTTTGGGCTCCTCTGGCTACTCTCTCTGCCTCAAAATGTCATTTGGTTCAATGCACTAGACAATGACTGGCTTGAGCTGGATGCTGGGGACCCAGGGATGGACAGGATGACTTCTTCCCTCAAGGGTGATGAAAACTGATGTGTAAACAGAAAATGCGGGGAGTCAACACAATCACAGTGATGCTGCTATAGGCCCAGGAAGGAGATGGACGAGGTGAAAGGCTCACCCTCCTACCTCTCATCTGCCTTGATCTCTCCCTAACTGGGTATTCTTTCAGCCACTGAGATACACATCCATCTATACCAGCAGTGGGTTGGCCATTTTTTTCTGTACAGGGTCACAGACAGTAAGTATTTTGATGTTGTGGGGACCATACAGGGTCTCTCTTGTAACTACTCAACTCTGCTTCTACAGTGGCAAATATCTAAGCCAAGGGGCATGCTTGTGTTTCGGTCACACTTTATCCACCCAAACAGGCGGATTTCAGGTTGGGTTTGGCCCTGGTCAGCAGCTTTCAGACCCCTGACTTCTGCAAACATGCACTTGCCTACTGTGCCTTGTGCAGGGGTTGGCACTGAGTGCAGAATGCACACATAGGGGTGGCCTTCTCCTCCTTACGGCTGTGGCCGTAAGCAACAGCCTCACCGTGGTCTTCAAGGACCTGCAGGATTAGAGCCTGCAAGGCTCTAGGCTCTTCTCTCTCCCTCCTTCTCTACCATCCGGCCACACTGACTTTCTTTGACCTCTTCCAAAGCTCCTTTCTGGCCCATGGATTTAACAGTGTGAACTTGGAATCCTCACTCCATCACCCTGCTCCACATCTCCCTAATTTGTCCACTTCCTTTTCAGCCTTCGAGTTTCAGGTTCAATGTCATGTCTTCACAGAGACCTCTCCTGACCCCTCAATGCAAAGGAGGTCCTTCACTTATTACACACCTCCAAGTATTTCCATTTAGTGGCATTCTCAACAACTGCTTTTAAATAATTATTAGTGTCATGTCCCTGGCCTCCCTGGCCCTCCCTCTTCACCGCTGGTTTTCTTGCACCTAGCACAGTGCTGGGCACACAGCAGGCATCCGTACATGTGTGAATGCATGACCTGACATGACCCAGCAGCCAATTTGCACCGTCTTCTGCCTTGTCCTGATGGCATATGTAGAGCACCCAGCAGCAGGCTACAGCCGTGGGGTTTTCACACCACCCTGACTGCCTATCCATCATTTTATTTTAAGCATATTACTTCTCTGTCCAAAAAGAAAAGAAGGATACAATTAGGTCTCTATCTCTTACTTGCTTAATATTTCAATTTCCCCCAGGGCACCCCCTTCAAGAGATCACACTCATGAATGTTAAATGTCTCTTCCAATACAACACGGGCTCCAAGGACTCTCCCCTCTCCCAGGCTACCTGGGACATGACTGCCCAGATGCATGGCAAGGCACATGTATGCACAGACAGGTTTCGGGTCACTTTAAATGCCACAAAGAAGTCCTTGTTCTTGGCTACCCAGACTCACCTGCCTTGGATTGCGGCTGCCTTTCAAAGGCACGCATCAAAGTTCGGTCCTGATTTCTCGAATTCAGACAAGCTCCAAGTCTTTCTGAGCCGGACCCCCTCCCTGAGAGTCAGGAAGCCAGCCGGGGCAGAGGGCTAGAATCGCTCCCTTCTGGCGTCAGAGGCTGTCCTGTTTCTTTTCATTCCAGCCCGACCTCTCTGTGGGGTAGGCCTCCCTGATTTCCAAAGGAGGTGGTACGTCTTGGTTTGAGGCGAGATGGCAAGCTTGATCCTAACCCGTGCTGACTCAAGGGTGTTTGAATGCATCCATCAGACCTCCCTGTAGAGGACTTCAGATCTTTGGTCCTGCCCCACATGGCAGCCTTCCGCCCCATCTCCTCCTTTTCCTGAGTCTTTGTCCCCTCAGTGACCCCCTTTGACCCTTCGGGTTAAAGGAATTCCTTTCTCCTCCCCAAGCCCTCATTTCTTTTAAAATGCACAGTTGAAAAACGATAATGATTTGGGATTTAAATTCTGGAAGTCAGAACTGAAAGGGGCCCTGGCAGCTCACCTAGCTCACTCCCATCACTTCACAGCTGGGGAAACTGAGACCCAGGGGGTTCAAGCACTCTGCATAAGGTACCACCACATTTTAATGACAGCATCCAGTTCAGGACCATTTTTTGCCAGAGATAGATTAGCAGCCTTCGCATCCCTCACAGTTGAGACGGGAAATGAGAAAAGGGATTATAAAGTGCCATTAACTGGCGTTCTTGCGTGTTCACTAACTGCCTGCCATGCCTTGTGCTAAACACCCGATAGACATCATTTCCATCTTTCCCTAAACAGAACTCTGGGTGTTTTAATTATATCCATTTTCCAGAAGAGGAGACTGAGACTCAGAGAGAGGATGAGACATACCCAAGGTGACCCAGGTAGTAATTACAACCAATGTACATTTAAACTCAGGCTTCTCTGTCTCCAACACACTGCCATGAGAATGGGATGAAGTATCAAACTCCTTTTATGCTAAAAATAAAAAACAATGTGGCTACCGTCAAAGGAGGGTGAGCTATTAAAAATGAAAATACAGCCCAAAACATAGAACGGCTGTATGTTCGGGGCCTGGGCTTTATGCAGTGGAACATTTATAGGGTGATAATAACTGAAAATGGTTGTCGTCACGACTCATGAAAAAGGCACAGGAAGGACATGTGCGCTCACTTTTGTTTCCTGCTGTGAGTCCATGGCAGCAAAGCAGAAATAGTGAAAAAGAGAGGCAAGCTAGTGTTTTTCGGGGGGTTCCTCTGGATATTGACATGGTCTTTAAAGGTGGGCTGATGGGATTTGAAGTCTCCTTCTCTGATGTACCTGGCTGTATCACTTAGGGCAATTCACTTAATCTCTCAGTGACTCAGTTTCCTCATCAGGAAAATGGGCATTATTATTCTGACTAAACAGTTGCTGGAAAGATGAAAGAAATCATTTGAAAAAAGGTTCTTAGAACAGAGGATGGTACAGTTGGGTGTCTAATAAATGAAATAACTTCACAGTTAAGTGTCTAGACTCTGCCTAGGTACTCTTAATACCTCCTCTGCTATTTCTAGCTATGTGACCTTGGGCAAGTTACTTGACCTTCCTGAACCTCGGTTTCTTTCCTCTATGAAATGGGGATAATAATATTATTTATCTCATAGGGTTCCGGAAGGATTGATACAACTTCTTAATGAATGATATTAATAACAGTAACAACAGCAGCAGTAACAAATACATATATAACACTTTCCAGGTGCCACTGTTTTAAAACGCTTTACCTACATAACCTCATTTCGTCCTCACAACAACTGTAAGAAGTAGGAACTGTCACCCATTTTACTGATGAGAAAAATGAGGCACAGATAAAAAGTGTCTGGGCCAGGCTTTTCGTCCACAGTACCACGGGTGACTACCCACACCATATGAATCCCTAATGAATCATGATGCCATATGTCACTACGCCAGTGCTAATCATGCTACCCATCCTAGCTGTCCGACTATCACCACCACGGTCACCTTTGTCCCCACCACCACCACACCTGCCACTACTAGTTCTCTTTTCTTCTTATAAAGGCTTGTCTTCAACCCAAGGCAAGCTTTATTTCCAGAAGGCATTTTGATGAGAGTTACATCTTCCACGGAGGGAGGTCTGAAGGAATACACGCAGCCAGGAGAAATTTTATTTGGTTTTTGTGATTTTAATTTTTTTGTAGGGTGAGAAGTGGGTTATCTGTTATAATTTCATTTTGTGAAGAAGAAAAAATAATAATAACTGCAACTCCCAGCAGAGCCTACCCTTCCCCTCCCCCACTCTCGCCCCCTCCCCCAACCAGATGCTGTTTTCCTTTTTTTTGTCATTGTTGTCCTACAGTCTCATCAGAACATCCACCAAGAAGACATGGCAATTCATCTTTTTGTTTTCCTTTCTCGCCTTGGCTCAGAGCAGGCCAGGGAGGCCTGACAGAGGGGCCCCAAAGCTGGGTGACCCTCACCCCTCCCAGTGACTGGTGGGGAGGCGAATTGATCCCTCCTCCTCTCCTTTATCTGCCTCCCAGATAATTGAGTTATTGGCCCTGGCTGTAGGACAGGGCTGGAGATGCTGTGTGGGGACTAGAGACAAAGTACTGGTAATGGCAGGGAATGGGGGAGCGGAGCGGAGTGAGGCGGGAGCGTGAAAAAGAGACACACAGGGAGTGTGTGTCTGCCTGGAAAAGACAACGTGGTGGTCCCTTTGCTTTGTTTTCTTAACTATATATCAGCATCGAGCAGAATTTGAAACCCCAAAGCCTCTGAATTGATGTTTGACAAATGGAAGATTCCTGTGTGAGACAGGACAAGAAGCGTTAGAGCCCTCAGCCTCACCACGTTCATTTTACAAAGGGAGAAACTGAGGCCCCGAGAAGCTAAGCTGCCGCCCAGGCTTTGAAGTCTAAGCTGGGACCCGGACTCAGCTCTCCTGAAGAACACAGGATGGCAAATCAAAACAGAGCATAAAAAGGAGGGCTCCATCATCACTTCTCCAATAACGGATTAAACATCATCTCAGGAGGTAGCACTTTTCCAGCACCAGCTCAAGATATATTACTAAGTATCAGCCCTTTTGGTGATGCTTCACATTTTGTCTGACTAATTTGACCGTTACCTTCCCTCCTTCAGCTGTTATCAGCAGCCTGTCTGTAGTTTATGACTCAGTTCTTTAGCAACAGAATTCCCAAGCTGCTGAACAATGCCTCCAGCCAGTGCCTGTTGGGGGCACGGGGGAGGTTATCATTTCACTGATACCACATTTTTTAACTGAAATCTCGAGCCTGGTGTATGTTATATTTTAAAAGGGGGGCGGAGGACAAGATAATTTCCACATTGCCAGAGATGTACATGCATTGCCTAAGTGGTCTTGTGGGTGGTGATCCTTTTAACAAGCAACTTATTATGTGCTGGGGGATGAGGGCACTGGGGGTGGGAAAGCGGGAAAGGGAAGTCCCAGGCTGTTGCGTAATAACACATTGGCACCTTGGGAATACTTCCGGATGCGTGGGCTTCTGACAAGTGAACGGGAACGCCACCATAAATCTGTCACCCGCTCTCACACTACTGTTACCAAACCCAGGGAAAACCTCAGCCCTACGAGATGGTCAGTGACAAAAAATTTAAAAAAAAAAAGAAGAGAAGGAATGAAGGAAGGAAGGAAGGAAAGAAGGAAGGAAGGAAGGAAGGAAGGAAGGAAGGAAGGAAGGAAGGAAGGAAGGAAGGAAAGAAGGAAGGAAGGGAAATAAATCATTCAGATGGGGAAGCAGTGTGGCAGGATAGAAAAAGCAGGGGTTCTCTACCTAGTCTGGAGATGAGATCACACATCTGTGAGCTGGCGGTGTGACCTCGGGCAAGGTAAGATATCACTCTGGGTCTCAAATCTCTCCTCTGGATATGAGACCTCACATAGGCTCACATTAAACAAAGGTGCATGACACAGGGCATACCACCTAGAGAACATCCATAAATGGCTGTTGTTACTGATACTCACCCCCTACACACACATAGACATACCCACACACCTACACGCACACAAACACACACTGAGAAAAGTAATAGTTAATGTGCTTCAAGCACGTCCAACTTGCTAAGAATAAGGCTAAACCTCATAGTATCTTGTGGCAACAATTTTCAGTCAGGATTCTAAATGACAATCAACAGAAACTAACTTTGGCTAACCTAAGCAAAATAAGCAAACAAACAAACTCTGTTCAAAGAATACTGGATACTGATGGAAGACTCTCTGGGAGGGCTGGAAAGCCAGGCTCGTGTGCTCTGAAGCCCAATTTCAAGCTCAAGGTAAACCCCAAGACTGGTCTTGTGAAGGCACCTCAGAATAGTGTCATTTGGGACTTTGGAAATACATGGGTTGGGGCCACACCCACCATCTTTATCAAAATGGTTTCTGCAGGGCCCCTAATGTCTCTGATGCAGAGTGCTGGCGTGTCTGAGGAGGGTCAGGAATAGTGTTAAGTCTTATGCCCCCACTCAGCTACAAGGGGGAGTAGGAGAAGGACATGCTTGGGCTTTCAACTTCTGTAGTGGGCATAGGGATCTTCCTCATTATTATTATAACAAGGAGAGTTCTTCTCTAAATCTAGGGAGAGGATTCAGATAGTTAATATCCAAGAATATTGATAACTAACCCACAATTGAGTCCCGGGACTTTTACCATTTTCTGGATGAGAACACTGAAGCTTAGCCAAGGTCACATGTCTGACCCATGTTATGAACCCAAGTCAGCCTCCTGCAAGCCTGTCCTCTTGGCCACGGTCTTGACCACTGTCTTAACAAATGTAATAATGAGAAGAACACTGTCCACCTTGGCAAAGCCTCCCGCACTCCAGTCCCATTTCTCTGACTCACTAAAGCTGAGTTTTCTGGGAGCCCAAGATTCATGTTTATTCTTTAGCTGTTTTTCTTAGAGGAAGATGGTTTTCTAGACTCAAAGCCATGGAGTTTAGTTCCTGGGAGCTGGGATCTCTGGGTAGACTCCCTTCTTCCTGGAATGCCCTGTGTCTCTGTGAGTCTCCATCATGGAATTCTAAATGGTGAGAGTGGGAGGCACAGCTGAGGTCCTTTCTCTAACACAATACACACTTGACATACACGGGTAAGAGTGAAACTTCCCCGGACACCATCCACACCCCTGACAGTCTTGTAGGCCATTTTATTACTGATAATACGCTCCACGAACTGTTCTATAGCAGTATGTTCCTCATTCACCCCTTGAAGCCCCACAAGACTGAGAGGTACCTTTTTGCAAGTAGCTTCCCACAGTGAGCTCTGGAGTCTAGGTTTGAGTCCTAGTTCTACCATTTAAGCGCCTATCCTTCGTTCACGTACCCTTGTTCCTCTTTTGTAAAAGCAGGACAAGAAAAGCATCGAAATGAGAACGAGAGTTTGTAAATGTGCTGGATATATCACAGGATATATAACAGGAGTTCAACAAATATCATCTGCAGCAGAACACTTAGAATCTAGTAGAGAATGCCAATCTATAGAATGGATCTATGAAGGTCTAAGTCTCTCACTCTCGGTAACTTGCTCATCTTCACTCCTTCCAGTTAACACAATTTGAAAACCACTGATCTAATCCAAACCAGTTATTCTGGCCAAAGTGTACACGGGGAAGTGAGGCTCAAGGAGGTGAGGCAAGCTAGGGTGAAGTCCCTGTCCAGTGCTATTTCTAAGAGTCTCCCAGACCCCACCACTGAATGCTTAAAAGGCAGTTCTTCTGCTAAGAAATGGTGAACCATGTCAGAATTTTCACTTCCTCTCTGCGCCAGTCTCCAACCAACCAAGAGCATCAAAGACTCCAAATCCAGGGACCACGGCTCAGCAAGTATGGTTGGTAAAGGGCCAGACAGTAAATATTTTAGGCTCTTTGGCCTACAGGGTCTCTGTTGCAACCACTCAATTCTGTTGTTGTAGCAGGAAAGCAGCCACAGACAATGTATAAAGGAATGGGTGTGCTGTGTTCCAGGAAGACTTTATTTACAAATCTAGGCAGTAGGTCAGTTCTGGCCCACAGACTGTAATTTACAGTCCCGTTCCATGGATAGTGAGCTACCTGTAAGGGGCCACCTTATTTTTGTGTATTGCTGCATCAGTGCTAAAGCAACATAGAACAGGGATGTCAGGACCCAAGCATCACTTTTAGGGTACCATGTCTTACTTTTGCTACATCTTACTTTCTTCCCAGAGGCACTTATATCACATGCCACCTTAGTGCAAATAAAACAGGTAGATATTGTCCCACATGATCTTAGAGCAATTTGGGGTGTCATGAAAATGATGGCAAAGGTGAGGGTTTGGTTTAAGTAGAGCTCTCGATCATGAGAAATAATAATACACCTTGCAAATCACACACTAGAAGTGCAGGTAAGGCTCTTAAAAACGAATTAACCCAATCCTTTCAATTGACAGGAGGTAAACTGAGGCCCAGACTAGGGAAGCGACTTGGTCAGCTTTATGCAGCAAGTTCTCAGCACAGCTGGGACCGGAGCCTGGATTTCTTCACTTTAGTCCAAGGTTCTTTCCACCACAATGCTAGGCTAATATCAAGCTTTTATTAGAGACCATACTGAAATCCATGGAGGAGAGGGAGGGGGATGGAGGGAAGGAGGGAGGGAGGGAGGGACGGAGGGACGGAGGGACGGAGGGAGGGAGAGAGAGAGAGAGGAGAGAAAACTTCTGCCATTTAGAAACCCAAAGCCCTGCCTAGAAACTCTCCTGTCTTCCCTCCCTCCCCATCTTCCTTTCTTCCACCGGCCAACATCCCGGGATATCTCTGCTGAGTTGTTCAGCCCCTACTTGGTGCCAAGGAGAGAATAGGTGCTCAACAAATATGTGTTGAAGATGGAATACAAGGCGAATGATACCTGGTAAAGGCCTCATGGAGCTCAGAACTTACTGCGAGAAGGTCTAAAAGCACCCCTGTAACACACTGCAAATGTGAGGACCCCATGACATGTTCTCCCTGTCAGTCCTAGAAAACTGCCTTTCAGTGAGAAATCTTCCCACCAATGTTTTCCTTGCATCTGTAGCTGCCCCTTTTCTCTTCAGAGAGAGCACCTCTGTCTTTTGTACTTGCAAATGAATTGTGATTAGTTTTCACCTCCAGCCCAGGGGATTAGCCTGGGGACCTTTGATCTTCAGGTATCGATTTGCATCTTAAAGGAAGTATGATCTCATCTGGGCCAGCTCAAAATTCCATCCCTGCCCCCCAACCCCTGTCTGTTTACCGGCCCCAGGCTGGCCAGGGCCTCCCAAGTGGGGCTGAAACAACTAGATTAGCCAGAATCGGAGAGAAGGCAGAAGAAAACAAATTTCCCAACTGAGTCAGTGAAGGTGGGAAAAGGACATTTGATTTCTAAACACAGGCTGGTCTGCTATCATCCTTCCTCAAGTTAGAGAGACTGCCCAGGGTTGTGAGTGTGCAGTGGGGGCCATGGCGGTGGTCCCTGGATCCTGGCAGGAGGTGGTGCAGCAAAATGAACGGGGCATGTGCTTGAGACTCCGACAAAATGAGGTTCAAGTCCTGATTTTGTGTTCAATCACTTCTAGCCTGTGCGATTCTGCGCAAGTTTTATCATCTCTGGCTTTTGATTTTTCTCATCTCTCAAGTAAGAAGAAAAGCCTTAAAAATCTATACCAATCACCACCCTGGACAGTTGGTCTGCAGAAGAGCGATAACGTGTGTAAAGTAAAGTTAGATCAAAAAAGAGTTACCAGTCATCCCTGTCATCTATTCGGATGGCGCAAAAGTAACTGCAGTTTAAAAGGTTAAAAATAATTGCCAAACCCCCACTATTTTTTGCACCAACATAATAGACTATAAGCGCCAGGAGGGCAGAGATATCTGCCCTTGTTTGTTTCCACCGCATATTCCCTAGTGCCTAGAACAATGCCTGGCCCATGGGAGGCGCTCAATACATATTTGTCCTATAAAGGAATAAACCATCACTGAGTCATGCTATCACTCTTCTTGTAATTGTCAAACTGTTCCTCCCTGTCCATGTCTCCAGCTAGGCCCAGGAAAATGACAAAGACTTACCAATGCAATTGAAGGAAACCTCCTGTCTGCAGAAAAGGGAGCAGCCATCACCACTGATCTTATTCATGTCATCACATTCTTCACCTTGGCTCCTGTAGAATGGACAGAGAAATGTGTCCCATCAGCTTCAGAACCGCAGCTGGACACGGAAAAGGCCCGCCCTGGGCTGTGAACTTTCCATGAGGCCTCGGGCAAGTACCTTTCCCTTGGTGAGTCTCTGTTTCTTCATCTCCAAAATGTGATGACTACAAGGTGTACATTCGTCAGATCCCATTACATTGGCCTTAGTTTATGTTTCCGATGACAAAGGAGAATTTCTGCTTCAAACTCATTCTCTGAGATCGTGTCAGTTAAGTTAGCAAGTCAGAGGAGAGTAAGAAACGGACCAATGAATGAACAAATGAATGAACAGACCTTGCTGCCCTGTGTGTTGTAAATGTCATTGCCACTTTAAAACGGTGGATTTAAAACAAACTTCAGCGTTTTTTAAACATAAATGCTGTTCTTCACTACGCCCTGCCTGAACCTCCTCCCTACATTTCCAGCCCTTAAAGGTCAAGATATTTTCCATTCACATGGCTCAGGTTTGGTCTTCATTTTATCAGAAAGCTTTGCCATCTCCGTTGGGTGTGTCATTCCATGGTGTTAAGAACCTAGGCCTGTGGAACTATGCTTCTAGGAAATAAAAATGCCGCCTCTTGTTTATTTTAGGCATTATTTTCATCACCTAAGGATGATTCTGCAGAGGTTAGGATGTGCAGGAAATGAGCAATGCTCTCGGAATTGGACCTAGTAGACAAGAAGGAGGAATAATAACTGAAGGACTGGATGAATTGCTGCTTTCTGAAAAAATTCTCATCCTTTTAGAAAAATAAAACTTGATCCCCATGGTCCAAATTACCCGTGTGATCTCTGACAGGTCACTTGATCTCTCTGTCCAATCCTTCTATCTTTGACTATTTAGATCAATTAAAATTAATAATAATTCAAAATTCCACTTGTCAGCCATAGTAGCCACATTTCAAGTCCTCAGTAGCTAGATGTAGCTAGTGGCTAATGTACCAGGCCACACAGAATGTATGTCCATCATTCATCCATCACTGCGGAAAAATCCACTGGACAGTGCCATTCTAGATGCTGATTCTTGCGGGTTAAAATGGAGATAATCGTACCCACTCCTTAGAGTAGGCGCAAGAATGAAATATGACTTAATGTGATTGGCACGGTACGTGACACATACGGTAGTACATGCTGAGGGAATCCTAGTTCCTGTTCCCACCCTGTGCTGGGAGGTCTCTGCAAAGTGTGTGGCAGCTGTCCCTCCCTCCCCAGAGACCAGCTGGGACCTGTCACAGCATGGAAGAGGCCTCAGACTTTTCCTTTCACCCAGGGCAATTAACACTGGGAAATGTTTGTTGCTTTTAGGAGGTGTCAGAGTAGCGGGATGGTTCCTTGCAATCAATCCTTAAGATGGCTAGGACACTGCATTGATCTCTGAAGAGCCACCCAAGTTCTCTCCTGTCTGCAAACCCATGAGCAAAGAAGAGTCCAAATTCTAAGCCGCACCCATATTACGTCCTCTGCCAGTAAATCTTGCATATTGGAAATCGGTGATGGCCTTGTGCTTCTTAGCTATTTCATGGGTTATCTGGGGAGAGATTTTTTAACCTGGGCTGGATTCCCTAAGCCACAAAGAACACTTCTAATCTGCTTTCCCTCACCACCTAAACAGTATGTTCTATTGGTTCAAGCCAAACATTAGGATCACCACAAATATCTTCTACGCGTGACAGATCTATCATTTGATAGAGAGGTCCTGAGAAACCTTCTTCGACTCCCCATGCTAGAGGGAGTGGTCATCTTCTCTGTGTCCAAAGACACCGGGCTCCATCTATCACAGCATTTGTCACACTCATTGCTTTTGCCCTTTACTCGACAGCTCCCTCAACTAGGCTTTAGGATGCCAAAGGAAGTGACAGAGTCTTTGGCATCCTAGCACCCCAGTGCCTGGCTGGCACAGTGCCTGAGACACAGCAGAGAGCATATAGCTACTTCTTCACTTGTTCGCTTTGCATGGCCGTCAGTCACACAGTAAGGCAACAGTGAATCCAGATGAGAAGCCAAGCCCTGGCCTCACATCTTGGTTCTGCTCCTCACTGGCTGTGTAAGCTTGAGAAAAGCATTTTAATCTTTGTGTGTTGGTTGTCTCTTTTGTAAAGTACGGTAACAGGACCTATCTCATGTGGTTGTTGGATGAACCCAAGGAGATGATGGTGTAGCACAGGGCCTCGTGCTTAGTAGACGCTCAACAAATACTTATGAACATTGTTTTATTATCATTATATTGGAAACAATGTCAACACTGGATTTTCATTATCATATTCATCCAGTGTTTTCATCCATTAAGGACCCCACTAAGTGTTAAGTCTATCTGCATTTCTTTGTAAATTCTCATATATATATGTATATATATATAGCAAATTAGCATGTATCATCTCATGAAAAATCCAGTTAGCTAAGATGTCATCTCTCCTTTTCTTTAAACTTGTGTGTTTTATTGTTTTTGTTTTGGGGCATTTTTGTTTGTTTTTGCTTAGGGGACCATTCATAATGGACATTCAGTTTCTACAAAGCATGTCAACAGTTTTTTGGTAACTGCTGATAACGGAAGTACTTGATGTCTTTGCAGGATACCAACTCTGGGTAAAAACACTAAAAAATATTACGCTAAGAATACTATTTAAATTAATAATAATAATAAAGTTTTAGATCAGCGAGAAGAATGACATTGTTGGCAGTGTTTTACCAATGTGTTTATATCTGGCTCCAAAATGGATAGACTGAGTTGTAGTGAGTTTCCCTTTTTATCCATTGTGCCAAATTAGAAAATCCCAAATCACAATTATGGGTTGTCAGCAATGACCGCAAGTTTCCTGGACACTTTGGATATGCTGCTCCATCTTAGGACCCAGAAATGATGGGACGTTTTCCCTGGAGACTGCCTTGCTCAGTTCTCAGGGGTCCATTAGACAACATCTGCAGCAAAAGCTGGGTTGACATCTCAATGTGGGAGAGAACAGCGAATGGCTTCCCTCTTCCCAGTTTTGTAACAGTAAGTATCAGAAATTATATCTTCATGTTTGGTTTTGGCATTGGGATGTGGAACTTAAAGACACCTAACAGCACACCATGGATTTCACCCTGTGACAAGGGAGGAGCTTTATTGTCTATTCTTGAGGAGTCAAATTCTTGGCAGTCAGGTGGTTTGGACCCTAATTCAACACTTAAAACTCCTTATATTACCTACTCGATATTAAAATCTTGACAATTCAGCTTTGAAATCATAGTTGCAGGACCTTTAAGACAGGAATATATATCTCTGAAACACACCACTTCAGGAAGCCACTTAAAATGGTGCAAAAGAATCAGTACTGGCCTTATCAGTGTCAACATTAAAAAAAAAATGTCATTCCTTATTTCAAAACCTTGAATTAGGACCTTTCTTGTACATCAGTGTCTGTGCGTGGGGGGGTAGGGGGTGGGGGGTGCAGAATCTTGTACACACTACCATCTTTTTACACAGCAAGTTGAAAAGTTGTAATTCACTGGCCCTTATCTGATCCCAGTCACAACACTCAGAATTCCCTTCTGTGCTAAGTCACAGTCAGAAAGTAAACTGCTGGCCAGTAGCTGACATCTGTGAGAACGGGCATTCTTATGCACACTCTTGACTTGCATAACTGTGTCATCCTTGCTGTGCTCCTAGCTGGTCCCTTCATCCCACTGCAGGTTTCCAGTTTACATTCATTACGTACTACAAAATCATCAGTGCCAAATTCAATCACTCTTCGCCTCCAGCCCTCGTAGTGTCAATGATGAACTGAAACAAAGTCATCTAGCACTTCTCTTTCATATGTGTCTACACCTATGAGCTGATTCCTGGACAGCAGTGGTTTCATTCAACGGTGAAATACATTCTCTTTGCAGCACCCTTCCCCCCACAGAAATAGTCATTGCAATTCCATGTTGCACAGATATTATGTGACCCCCAACAGTGCCATTTAATGAAGGAATTTTGCCAATAGCTTGTTTTGCCATCTCCACACATAATGTTTATCATTAAATTTGCTGATAGTTTTAAAAGTCTCTTAGCAATAGTGTGACTTGCAATAAGGAACACAATTTTAGCAATAAGGAACTTAATTGTGAATGATTTTTGGTCTGTTTTTCACCTCTAGGGACAAAACTATTCGATTTTGTGCCAGAAAACATTTTTGTGCTTATTCTGGATGAAAACACTCAAAAGTTTTACTTTTTTTTTTTTTTTTTAACAATGTGAAAGTCTTGATGGCTTCTTGCCCCTATTTTGCGGTTGCATAACATCTTGCCCTGTGGACAAGGGGATGAATGGACTGATGATCGAATTAAATCCATTTTTCAGACATGCAGCTTTAAATTTTCTAATCACACTTTTCCTTTTTGGCTGCTCATGTGGAATCTTTACACTCACTGATTAATGTGCCTCTCTGTACTTATATTCACCTTCAATAGTTACTCTGGAGTACGGTTTACATTTTATGATTTCAACATTATAGTGAGATAGAATATTTTGTTATTTTTATGAGCCTTTGGCCCATTTTGTAAATTGTTGATATAACATGATACAACAGAAATAAATAAATATGCAATTTTTAACAGATGTAAATGGTAACCAGCAAAGAATGTAAAAATGTTTTGACCTAGATGCACTGTGACCTGTTAACGGAGAGTGGGCTGGGATGGAAAAGACTAATAGAATCCTTGTGGCGTCCATAAATCAACTAAGAACAAGAGCATACTGGTAGTAAGTGCATAATGGTAGCTCTGTCGAAATCATATATTGTATTACATAGTGGAGGAATGTATGTGTTCACAAAAGAATCATTGCTTTTCTTCTGGGACCAGCAAACAGCTTGCAGACATTGATAGACTGCTGGGGATTGCTGGTTACTCAGCTCACACGTTGAAGAGAATCCCAATAAGCATTCCTATTCAGCATCCTGTCCATCTCTTGGCCTAATTAGTATCCCCGCCCCCTTTTCTTTAGTTCGATCTACTTACTTCTGGATAATGCCATCACCACAATACCCACTCCCATGGATGTATATGGCAGCAGGTGATGGCTCACTCTCTTCACTTCCCGAAACAGTGATGACCCGGTACTGGTACACACTGCCAAGACTGAGGTCCCTGGAAAACATAAAGAAGACTATTAGCTCTACGGACACAATGTGGAGGGCAGACAAAATTGATCCCCTTGAGTACATTCTATCAGTCTTGCTTATTTTTGAAGTCCCATGCACATTCAATTATCCAGTCATTTTTATTGTCTACGCTGGTTGAGGCACTCTCTCACGCATGACGGACGACATGAAAATGTACCACGATAGTAACTAGCATCAGTTGACAGATGACCCTGAATATGATTAGGTACTTTTTATTTTAGTGTAATCTTTACAGTAACCTGGTGGGTAAGGATCAGCTGGTAGATGGCCCATAATGAAGGTGTTTGGGAGAATGCCATCCAGGAAAAATAAATGGGATAAGAAAGGCACAGAAGTAGGTAAGTACCAGGGCTGATTCTGTGGGCATGGTGTGATCATTTTCCCTCATTTTAAGGCCTGAACAGAAACCCCATTACGTGCGAGCAAGCCCTTTCCTTACGCTGCACATCCAGCCATTTTCTTCTTCCCCACCACTTGTTCCTCCCTGTCTCTCAATCTTGACTAAAATAATAACAGCGGCATCCATTAATTGAATGTCAGGCCTGGGGCTAAGCAATTTCATGTATTTTCTCATTTGAGAATCAAAACAACCTTACATGTGTACTTGTATTTTCATGTTTATTTTACCAATGATGAATCTGAGGCATAGAGAGGTTAGCATCTTGCTACAGTCATATGCTATTAAATGACATCCTGCGTTCTGCTTCCCTAATCCCTAGCTTAGGCCTGTTTTAATAATCTCATCCCTGGCAAAGGAGTATCTTGTCCCTAAATTGCTATTCCAGGCACTGGTTCCTGCCACATTTCCAAGTGGCCTAGATTGCCTCTCTCCTCTGCTCTCAAGACCTCCTAGTTCAATGCCTGTTCTGACTTTCTTACACTCCACCTCATACCTGACCACTTCACTCCCTGAGTTAGCCCCTTCCCCTCCCTGCTTGAATACATCCTGCCAGCGAACAAACCTGGCTACTGGAAATAACCTTCCAAGGCACAGATACATTTACGTCAACTCCACATGACTAAATCACCATCCCCATTTCCTTTTTGACAATTTTCAAAGACAGATGTCATTCCTTTCTTTCATCTCCCTCTGCATCAGTTATTCACTTTTGGGTAATAAAAAAGTGCCATGGGAAAAAACAAAACAAAATGATAGTGAAGAGAATTCCTACCAGATTCCAGAACTGGGGGGAGGGGAATTTCATAAACAAAAGGACGATGTCAAAAAATCTCAAGTTCTCCTGCCCATCTGTTGTCTCAACTGTCGTTAGGGCTGTGGCTATTTGGATAAGGCCAGTAAGATACCAGGTATAGGGGCAATGAACAGACAATGTCTCCTGACTCACAACATAACAATGAACTGGAGTTTATAAGCACTGAAGGATCTGATGAGAAATATTGCCTTCTTGAGAAAAGACTGGGCTTACTACCCAGAAGAGAGTTTGTCTGAGCAGTGCTGGAGCAGATAGGAATGGTGGGGGTAGACCAAAAGTGCCTGGGGATGCCATTCATGCTCTGCCAAAGAAAACTAAGTAGGTGAAACGCATACGAGATATGGTATGGATGAATGTATGAATAACTGTTGCCTTATAAACCTCTGGAATGCTAATTTGTCGCTATAATTATAGACTTTCTTTTCTTTCTTTTTTTTCTAGTTTATTGGGTATTTTATCCATCTCTAGACTTATGAATGTACATTTTTTTCTGGTGGTGCTTCTAAAACTGGAATACTGTGGTGGGGGAACGATTATTTTTTTCTCAGGAGA
The DNA here is from genome assembly GCF_004115265.2 of Rhinolophus ferrumequinum. Taxonomy (NCBI): domain Eukaryota; kingdom Metazoa; phylum Chordata; class Mammalia; order Chiroptera; family Rhinolophidae; genus Rhinolophus; species Rhinolophus ferrumequinum. The sequence continues at coordinate 67,555,008 of NC_046295.1, read as the reverse complement.
TACATGAAGGCTCAGGAAAAAGAGGCATGTATTCTATAGTACATTCATTTTGCTCTAAAATATGGAGGCATGTTTTATATTAAATAAATATGGCCGTATAAAGAAATAAAACAAGACATTTTCTTCAGGCTACATCCCAGGCCACTGGGGGCACGTGATCACTGTCTGAAGCAGATGGAGAACTTCTGTGAAAATGCATGAGTGTGAAAACTACTTCTCTACATTGTATCTTTATTTGTAGTATGTATCACAAATCCTTTACGGTTGATAATATTTAAGGTGCTCTGATAATATTTGTCAATGTTCTCCTCCTCCCCTCTACCGTGTCCTCCCTCCTGCCCTCTTTCTCCTCCTCCTTCTCATAAACACAACGTTGAGGCAAGCAAACATGTATTTCTATCCTGACTCCATAACTTACTAGCTGAGAAGTCACAAGCAGGTGTTTAACTGCTCTCAGTCTATTTCAAATTAGTCACAAACCTGGCCTGACAACATTTTCTTACAGATTAAATATGGGAGCATACATAAAGCACGTATGTATGTATGCCCAGCCTATGATAAACAGTTAATAATATTGCTTTTAATGCTTAATTATAAAGAGTCTCATTCACTGGAGTTGCGCTATGTTCTCTTTACTAGAAGAAGTGGGGTAAAGATAACTGCATGTAACCTTCGTTAGGTAAACCCATGAAGATTGGGCCACCATCTACTGTGCGTGCCATAGCTTGACAGAAAGTCTCTTTTCTATCACATCATTTGGCTAGAACACCCTCAGTGCTTGCAGCTTGCTCTCTCTCCAGGTGGCTATTCCAACTTCTGAAAATTCTGGATCTCAGAAGGTTTGTCGTTAGCCTGGGGCTAAATCTGTCTCCAAATAACTTCCACCCACCGTCCTCCTTCTTACCCACTAGCATCTAGCATCACATAGCACACACCTGATTGGTCGAGAAACCTTAATAACCCTCCTTTTTCCAACTGTGTGTGCATGGCTCCTGTATCGTTATCTCAGGGAAACCTGACAGCAGCCCTCTGAAGGAGGGGCTGTAATCCCAAGTTTTCAGATAGGAAAACAGAAGCCCAGGGAAGGTAGGGAAGAGGTAAGAGGGTACAACTGCTATTAAAAAGATTATGTTTTCCCACTGAGGAATTTTTGTGATTAAAAACTACGTTTTCTCCAAGTTCAAGTAAAAACGAATGCTAACTATGGACTCTTTTCTCAAGAACCTAGGTAGGATAGAATTCTCTCCGGACAAGCGAGTGGCTTCTGAAGGCTTTGCTGGAGGTTAGGACCTATTTCGTGGTTGGTCTAAAAGTAGGACATTTATTTCCAGTTGTTCCTTTCAGATGCTCCTCAAAACATATGGGAAAGTCTTGCGCTGTCACTAGAACTCCTTCTCCTCCTGTGCCTCCCACATCTAGGCAGACCCTCAATCCTTTCAATTCTTCCCACCCAAAGGCTTCCACGACATTCCCTCTGCATCCCTGCTGCCTCCAACATCTCAGCTTTGATGGCGGAAGCAGCCCCTGGCTCGCCTTCCGGCCTCTAGCATCTCCCTTTTCTCCAGTCTTGCCAACCCCATGAGATTGTTTAGATCCAAAGCCACTCTGCAGCTCAAAGTCTTCTCAGCTAGTGCATGTGCAGTACTGCACGACCAAGCTGAAAAAGCTTCCTATGCACGCATTGTTCGTAACTAAACTTTTACCACTTCACTTGAAGCATGATTAGCTTCACCACTTCCGATTTCTTTTACAGAATGCTGAGTGCCATTTGAAATTTAAAAAATAAAAATAAAAAGCTAGCCTCCATTAGTATTTAATCATCCATTCTTCAAACTGCAACTCAGATTAATTTTATATTTCTAGTTAATAAATTGACGTTGCAGTATTTAAATGTGATGAGATTATTTGGCTGGTGTTGAAGGGTTGTTTTGCGCATCCTTTGTATGATTTTAAAAAACACACACATTTTTAACATTTAGCCATCATTCTTTCAGAAATTTCTCAAATGACATACCTGCCTTAGGTTTGTGTTTCTGGCAATTGGAAACAAAAATACTGAAATGCTTAACTGGTAGGATATTTCAGTATTCCTCCTCAGAAACAAATTGATAAATATGTATCACATTTGAGTGCGATTTATAGTAAAATTTAGTTATAGACTGTAACATTTTAAGAACACACACACACACACACACACACACACACACACGGAGTCTAAGCACTTATGACTTAGCTTTTGGTAAAAATCCATGTTTCTTAAAGTGCTGGTGTGTAGTTAATATGGTAGATCAATTAAAACCCATCTGAAACCTACAGACTAGTCCCTTCACTTCTTTGGCTCTGTTTTCCTACCTTTCAATTAGAATATATGTTTCTTGTTCCATACCCATGTAAAAATAAAATGAGAAATATGAAAGCACAATAGGAGAAAAAAGGGAGAGAGGGCCTCACTGCACGATGGGAACATCCCACTTTGTTTCTTTTAGGAAACCGTCTCAGGGCCTCTTGATTACACATTATTGACCTCTTCTTGTTTCCATATCACAGCATTCATTTATCACACTCCATCTCTCCAAATAGTCTGTGTAACTGCACTGTGTTATACGTCTTTGAAACTCCTTCTATAGTAATAATTGCAATTGCGGTTTCTATTTGGTGACTGTCATATGCCAGGTACTATGTCTAACACTTTCTATGAATAATGTCATTTAATCAAAACAATAGTCCCTTGAATAATTATTATCTCCCTTTTCAGATGAAGAAACTAATACTTAGGGAAGTTAAGCTACTGCCCGTAGGCACACTGCTTTGTCATGGGCCAGGGACTTGAGCCAGGTCTACCTAACTTTATCCCAAGACACTGCTTTCTGGAAGTGGAAGCTGTTATGAACTCAAAAAATACAGAAGTTACAATACCTAGGTTTGAACCAAGTACAGTCTGTATTCTAAGGCCAGTTAGAAAGTTCTAGATGTCAAGAGAAACACACATTCTTGTAAACGCTACCACTACCACAGCCATTTCCTCTCTCTAACCATCCATTTCTTTACCTATCTATGAAATGGGAGTTTGTAAAGTCTGTGATGACCCGCTCAGCACTCCGTAGTTCTAATTTAATGAGGAAAGCATTGTTGAATCTTTCTGTTATGAGCTTTTCCACAGGCTTTAGAAGCTGTTTCAGCTATTCAAATTCTGTGCTGAGGATGAGTATAGCGCAGGATCTATCACCCAGATTGTCTAAGCTTGAAGACATGGTGTGGGGAACCACCTATGATGCCCCTGGCACAGGAAGAGCCCAAATATTCCAGTTCTGCTTTGGGCTAAGAATCAGAGGGTAATGCCTGAGCACTCTGTATGCCTGCTTCGAGCCAAGAATGGGAAGAAAAGAAAACAATCATCTTTTAAGCCTGAGATGATGTGCCGAGGGACTTTCTACATATATTATTGTTGTTTTAATAATTAGAAAAAAATGTCAATTACATACAAAGGTATAGAGAACATCATAACAAAGGTTCTTAGACTTACAACTCAACTGTATCACATTATAACATTTTACTATACTTTCTTCATATCTTTTACTTTTGATGTAAAAGAAATAAATATCTTGTTTTGTATATTTGTTTTCAACCCACCTGTGTGTTCTTCCTACATCCCATTTTCCTCTCTCCCAGGAATGTTTTTACACTTTTTGTAGATATGCATTGCTTTGTATATTTTAAACTTCATAGCTTTATTAATACTGTATTCTGTATTTATTATTATGTAGCTGGCTTTTTAATTCAGCCCCCTACACTCCAGGATAGTTTTTGAGATCACACATATTGATACATGTAGATCTAGCTCATTATTTTCACTGGCATAAGAATTTTACTCTATGAAGATACCACACTTTCTTTGACCATTCTTTTCTTGATAGACACCTAGCTTGTTTCTATTATTATTATTATCATTATTATTTAATCTTTTGGGTTGTTTTTCCAATAATGTTGCTTGAAACGTTTGTGTTCACGTTCCTTTGTACACATAACAAGAGCTAACAATACTACAACTAAAGTAGTATTATTAGGTTGAAGGTAATTGCATCTTCAATATTATTAGACATTGCCAAAGTATTCTCCAAAATGCTTATACTAATTAAATTGCCTACCAACAGACTTCCCCATTGCTCCAGGTCCTTGCCAGCACTTGATTCTGCCAAACATTTAATTTTTTGCCAATTGGATTAGTAATAAATGATATCTAATTATTGTTTTATTTTGCCTTTCCCTGATTACTAACAAGACTGGATATCATTTCATGTGTTTGTTGACCACAGAGGTTTCTAACAATGTTCATTGTTTGTTTATCAGTTTTGCCTGTTTTAAAATGGTTCTTTTTCTTTTTCTTTATTGATATATGTGTATTCAAATATACTGGATTCTAATCCTTTGTAATTACAAGTACTGCAAAATACCATTGCCAACTCCCTGACCCCTTTTTTTTGTTTTTTTTTTTGTTTTTTTTATTCTACTTATGCTGCTTTGTTGAACAGAATTTTTAATCATTTCCTTTATGTTTTGTGCTTTTCATGTCTTCTTGAATAAATGTTCCTTTATTCCAAGGTCATAAAAGAGTCTCCTCTATTTCTTTTGAATAATTTTAAGATTTTTATTTTCACATGTATGGCTTCAATCACCTACACAGTTTTAAAATGATGTGTGATAAGGATTGTTTTCTCCCAAATATGGATGAACCATTTGTCCATCATTATGTATGTAGTAAGCAATCCTTTCACTAGTGAATTGTAATACCGCCTTTGCTGTGTATCACTCAGGTACTTAGGCAAGTTTGTTTTTTGGCTTGTTTCACTGGTGTACTTTTCCCTATCATTTTATCAATCACAGTCTGTTTTAATTTCCATAGTTTTATAAAAGCCTTGTTTTATGCTACATATCTATTCTATACTTTGGGTTTCTCCTTCAAAAGACCTCTTTACTCTTCCATGTGAATTTTAAGTTTCATTTTTAAATGCCTTTTGCGATTCTGATTACAATTTCATTGAGTTTATAGATGTATTTGAAGAGAAAAGACATCTTTGGAATAATGTATCTTCCCATTTATACACACAGTTCATCTTTTTATTTATTTAGGTGATCTTTTATGGTTTCAGTAAAGTTCTAAAGCTTTCTTCATAAAAATTGTGATTTTTTTAAAAATTAGGAATATAATGTATTACTAACTCAGCATTTTATAGATGTGTTATTGTAAATGGTAGCTTTAATCTATCTATCTGCACACTGTACATGTATATCTATATTTGTATTATATTTTGGGGCTGATAAAAATTGATTTTTATAAACTTATATTCTATTTAAAAATCCTCACAGACTATTTTATTAATTCTAATAATTTGTTGATTTTTGTGAATTTTTCTATGAGGTCTGTCACAGATGAGAATGATAGTTTGTTTCTTTTCCATTCTCAGAAGTTTTGTTTATACCTCTTGTCTAGCTGTGCTAGGTGGGATCGGGGTGCTACTGGGCATTCTTGTTAAGATCCTGGGATCACAAAGAATATTTCTTATATTTTACCATTAAGCACAATGCCCACTGTATTTCAGCGCATGTCCTTTATTAGATTAAAGATATCCCTTTCTATTCCCAGATTACTTCCTTTTTTTTTTAATCATAAAGGGATCTGATTTTATCAAAAGTTTTAAAATTCTGAATTCTAGTCAAGATAGTAGAGCTGGTAAACACTATGCCTGACACCTCACATGACCACATCAAAATTACAACTAAACTACAGAAAAACCATCGTTGAGGAATGCCTGAAATCTAGCTGAACAGAAGTCCTACAAGTAAGGACATAGAGAAGAAGCCACCTGGAGACTGGTAGGAGGGGTGGAGATGTAGAATAAGCTGGTCGGATATCGGGAAGGATGTCTCAGCTGTGGAGGTCCCCCCAAGAGGTGAGGAATCCCAGGCCCATACCAGGCTCCCTAGCCCAGGGTTCCAGTGTGGGGAAGGAAAAGAAGACCCCACAAATTCTGGCTGTGAAAACCAGCTAAGATGGTGGCTGAGTGACATGGAGTGCTGCTGGAGTCCCAGACATTCCTCTTAAAGGGCCCATGCACAGACTTACTCGCTGTTGGACTCACTCACTCTCAGCAACAATGCAGGGGCAGCAGCTTGAAAAGAACCAGGGACATATGAGGAGGAACTGAACTGTCTGGCCTCAAGGCAAGGGCTGGAGGGGCAGCTTTCTCCCAGACAGAAGTGCTGGCAGAAGGCATTGTTCCTTTGTAGAGCCCTCCGACTTCCCAGCATGCAGACTTAGGCGAGTGTCAGAGCTTAGTCTCCATCAACCTGGCTAACACTGTTCACCCCGCCCTGATGATTCCCTGGGACCCCACCCCACCCAACTTGAGGGCCAATCAAGCCACTTCAGTGGACTTTCCATACAAACAACCTATCTTATCTCATGCTGTGGACTTTCTTAAAATCTCTCAAAGTTTCACAAATTCCAAACAAGTGGTATCTGGCCTCAGTGTGCCCCTACCTCTTGCCAAGCAGCCTTAAGTCTGGCACTAGCAGCAGCTGGACGTGGTTCACAGCTTAGCCTCTCCCAGGCACCTCTAAGCCCAGTGCAGGTGGTGGCCATCTGCATATTGCTTTGTGGCTCATACTCCAGGTGCCCTGCCACGCCTACACACAGGGCACAGACTGCAGTTGAGCTTGGCCTATGACGGGGCCCCTCTCCCCCTGCAGGAGACCCCAGAACCAGCCCTCCCAATGGCCTGCCTCAGACAGAGCCAAAGTACCACCTGGCTGCCTCCAAGGACGACACACACAAAGGGCAGACTGAGCAGGTACCCGAGCCCTGCTAAAGCAAATACTGCTTTATATGGTCAGTCCCTGCAAAGCAGTTCTTCCACTATAATCAAGGCCAGCTTTCACAACCAATAATCCCAAGGACAATCCCTCCTATTGATGTGCAAACAGCAACCAAGGCTCAATTACAACAGGAGGACACATACAACTCACACAAGGGACACACCTGGAGCACCCAGCTCAGGCGACCAGGGAGACCGTACCACTAGGCCCTACAGGACACCTACCACATAAGGCTACTCTACTAATACTGGGAGACATAGTAGCTCTACCTAATACATAGAAACAAACACAGGGAGACAGCCAAAATGGGTAGAAGAAACATGTCCCAAATGAAAGAACACAACAAAGCTCTGAAAAAAGAACTAAAAAAAAAATGGAAACAAGAAATCTATCAGCTGCAGAGTTCAAAACACTGGTTATAAGGATGCTCAATGATCTCAGTGAGAACTTCACCAAAGAGACAGGAAACATACAAATGGAGATAGAAAACATAAAAAAGAACAAGTCAGAAATGCAGAATACAATTACTGAAATGAAGACTACATTAGAAGGAATCAACAGTAGGTTAGATAAAGCAAAGAATCGCATCAGTGATTTAGAAGTTAAGGTAGCAGAAAACACCCAATCAGAATAGCAAAAAGAAAAAAAGAATCCAAAAACATGAGGATACTGTAAGGGGTCTCTGAGACATGAAGCATGCCAACATTCACATCATAAGGGTACCAGAAGGAGAAGAGAGAGAGTAGGGTATTGAAAACTTATTTGAAGAAATAATGACAGAAAACTTCCTACTCTGGAGAAGGAAATAAATGTACAAGCCCAGGAAGCACAGAGTCCCAAACAGGACGAACCCAAAGAGGCCCACACCAAGACACATCCTATTAAAATGCCCAGCTTAAAGACAATGAGAGAATCTTAAAAGCAGCAAGAGAAAAACAGTTAGTTACCTACAAGGGAGTTCCCATTAGACTGTCAGCTGATTTCTCAACAGAAGCTGTGCAGGCCAGAATGGACTGGCATGAAATATTCAAAATGATGAAAAGCAAGGACCTACAAGCAAGATTACCATACCCAGCAAAGCTATTATTTAAAATCAAAGGACAAATAAAGAGCTTCCCAGATAAGAAAAAGCTAAAGGAGTTCATCACCACCAAACCAGTATTACAAGAAATGTTAAAGGAACTTCTTTAAAAAGAAGAAAATAAAAAAGATAAAAAAATATGAATAATAAAATGACAATAACTACGTATTTATTAACAATTGCTTTAAATGTAAATGGATTGAATGCTCCAATCAAAAGATATAGAATGGCGGAATGGATAGGAAAACAAGATCCTTATATATGCTGCCTATAAGAGACTCACTTCAGATTGAAAGACACATACAGACTGAAAGGGATGGAAAAAAATATTTCATGAAAATGGAAACAAACAAAAAAATCTGGGATAGCAATACTTAATCCAAGCCAAATAGAGTTTAATACAAAGGCTATAACAAGAGATAAAGAAAGACCCAGTAATCCCACTTCTGAGTATTTATCCAAAGAAATCCAAAACATTACTTTAAAGGGGCATGTGAATCCATACATTCATTGCAGCATTATTTACAAGAGCCAAGATATGGAGGCAATCTAAGTATCCATCAATGGAGGAGTGGATAAAGAAGAGGTTTTCTGTGTATACAATGGAATATTACTCAGCAATAAAAAAGGATGAATTCTTGCCATGAGCAACAACATGGATGGACCTATTATGCTGATGAAGTCAGACACAGAAAGACAAATGCCATATGATTTCACTTATATGTGGAATCTTGAGAACAAGATAAATGAACAAACAAAACAGAAACAAACTCATAGCTACAGAGAACATTTTGAGGGTTGCCAGATGGGAGCAGGGCCGGAGGGAGGGTGAACAAGGGGAAAGAATTAAGAAGTACAAACTGGTAGCTACAAAATAGTTATGGGAAGGTAAAGCACAGCATAAAAGTCAATAATATTGTAATAACTATGTATGGTGTCAGATAGGTACTAGATTTATCGGAGTGATCACCTCATAAGTTATATAAATGTCTAATCACTATGCTGTACACCTGAAAGTAATATAATATTATATGTCAACTATAACCGAAACTTTTAAAAAATATTTAAAAAAACAGGAAAAAGTTTTAAAATTCTGCATCTAGTAAGACAGCCTTGTTTTTTTTTTAATTTAAATTTATTGGGGTGACAATGTTATTAAAATTACATAGATTTCAGGTGTGCAATTCTATATCACATCATCTATAAATTACATTGTGTGTTCACCACCCAGAGTCAGTTCTCCTTCCATCACCGTATATTTGATCCCCCTTACCCTCATCTCTCACCCCCAACCCCTTTACCCTCTGGTAACCGCTAAATTACGTTCCCCAGATTAATTTTCAAACCCCGTGGCCATCCTGTGGTCACCGACTGCCCTTCAATCCCTTCACCTGCCCCCCCCCCCGCCCATCTAGCCAGCCAGCCTTGTTTTAAAAACTCATTTAATGTTAGTATTGTGAGTTAGATTCATACACCATCTAACATTAAAATCTCCTCTCATTCTGGGATAATCCAGCTGTGGCAGAATGTATGTGTTTTAATACATTGTTGAATTCTTGCTGCTAATATATAATTTTTTTACTTCTTGTCATACATTTAATTGACCAAACAGTTTTATATTTTTCATTTATTTGTTTTTTTTAATGTGTTGCTTCATGGACAAAAATAATGTTCTATGTGATACTAATTCTTTGATATTTGTTGGGATTCACTTTCTGGCCTAGGTAAGTTTAACAAAATGTTCTACATATCCTAGAAGAAAATGTTTATCGATTAATTTTAGCAGCAGGGTTCTATATATTTTTATCAATTGAAACATTTTTTTGTGTTGTTCAAAATAGTTTAGATCATTACTCTGTTTTAGTTTGCCTGATCTATTAATTATTGAGAAGGGTGTATTGAAATATCATATTATAATTATGGATTTATCACTGTTTTAAAGTAAGAGTCACATTTGACTTACATATTTTCATGTCATGTTATTTGGTCTATTTAATCTCAAAATCATTATATAATTTCCTTTTATCAATTATGTGGTGGCCTATTCTTCTTAGTGATATTTTTGCCTTAACATTTCCTTTGTCTGATAATAATATTAATTTGTTTTGGTTAGGCTTTGTCTGGTAAATATGTTTCATCCTAACCTTTTGGTGAACTTATCTTTAGTTAAATCCAACCTAAGAATTCCCATCTTCATAGGTAACTTTAATCTGATTAGTATAATGACTGTTATTAGATTTCTTCCTCTTATCTTGATGGTGTTTTCCCCCTTTTTATTTGCTTTTTTATTTTCCCCTTTTCTTGCTTTCATTTGGATTTGTTGAATTTCTTTTATTTTACTCTTTTCCCCTTTTTAGTCCATCTAGTCTTTGGAGATTATATTTTCTAATTGTAGTACTTTTTCTTGTTTACCCTCAACTACTAGTATGCATACTGGTTATCAAAATCAAAATTTAATAAAAACCCTTGTGTTGATTGTTAAAGCTTTCTCTTGATGTCTTCTTTACTGTTGTGTTTGTTTTAAATTTGACATGTTTATTGGGTTTTAGCCTGTGGGAATCCTGTGTCCCTTGGGTCAAGTCTTTGTTGGCCTCCAGAGTGATTTTCTGTTAACTTCTAGGTACCCTTGGAACCACTTCTTTTCTTTTTTTTCCGGTTAGTTTCTCAGTTCAGGCATTCCTAGACCATACTGAGCAGTATAAACTTAAATGTCAAATCTTTGTTAGGTATAGGACACACACACACACACACACACACACACACACACACACACACACACACAGAGGGTGCCCAAAAATGTACACACATTTTTAAGAAAGGAAACTGTATTAAAATTGTAATACTCAATATATACCGATAACAAAAGATGAATACAAGTCACATTTGACTTTTGCAATTGCAAGAGGTGCTCAAAGTGGTTACCATCAGCATCCAGACTCTTCTGATTATGGTGAACTGCTGCTTGAGCAACGTTGACCAAAGTGTCCACTTGTATACATTTTTTTGGCAACCCCTGTATTTCCCCTACTACACCTTTTCACTAAGCATGTAGATTTCAGAGGCCCTAATCTTATTTTGAAGGCTTTCGTTACAATCCTCCACCTTGCACAGTTGCATGGCCAAATCTCCTCTCCTAGAATAAGCAAGATATACAATTGCCAAAACTTATGGTTCCCCTTTATACAAAGTATATCAATTAAATGTTAGATTCACGGCTTATCTGTCTAGTACTCAGTTTCATTTTATTTATTGCCCCTGGCAACATGTTTTTCTGATCTCAGCCATGCATTTTAAAGGATGCTAGTTATATCAGTTATATTTTATCTAGACTATCTGGATAGATGTTTGCATTGGGAATATTTTTGATGAACTAGTCCACCAAATTCTACATACTATTTCTACTATCAATCTGAATGTAGAAATCATTTGCATTGGTCAACTGAGGTTCAGTATAGTTCAGTAATCTGTCCAAGGTCAGGAGATAATAATTACAGAGCAGAATTTCAACCATGTTGTTTGACTTTAGTACCCTTGATCGGTCCACGACATTGAGCTGACCCCTTGGATAAGCACACACTAGTGAGCAATGCAGTAATATCCAATCACATACAGAACACTAAAACTATCTGAAGAGAAGACACAGTCCTAAAGTCTTTTAGGTAGCTGCAAATCCTCCTAAATTGTATTTTTTTAATGTGGAATTTTAGAGAAAAATAGCTTCAGCTCTAACATATAGTTAGGGTGAGCAGACAATTTTCTTAATTGAGGAGTAACAGTACATTATCACATTAGCTTTATTTTTTTTCTAACCATAAAGATCACCCATGTTTATTTTAACAACTTAGAGCTCCATATGAAAGAATTTAAAATAAAAGCAAAATCATTTCAAAATCCATCACTTTGTGGCAGCTACCAAGAATATCCCTGTCAGCATCCTTCATGTATTTTTTCATGTATAAATACATACACACACATACAATTTTCCATGAATATAAGATTGTAAATCTGTTAGTAATCCTTCATTTTTAGAGTTCATGGAAAAAAAAAAAAAAAGAGTATAGGAGAATTAAAGCCAGCTAGTTATCTTTATGCTAGCTAATTCTATGTCTAGCTTTGACCACTTCTTCAAATTCTGGATAAATATATTTGTATCATTTCATTTGTTCATCCATTCATTCATCTAAATAGTCTTCATTGAGTCATACCAGCTTCCCTTAGGTTTCTGGGATTCAAAGATCAATAAAATATGGTCTCACATTTAAAATGCTCATAGGCTTACGGGGGATTAAATAAATAAACAAACAAACAAACATTAAAACAGCCTAAAAGGTGTAAGGTAGGGGTTATGGGAACATAAAGAACGATACCTGACCCAGGCTGGGGAGGAGAGAGTCTGAGAAGTGGCTTGACTGGAGAAAAGTAAGGAGAAGCCAAGTCAGGGGAAGTAGGAGAACTGGCTTTCTCGGCAAAAGACATAATCATATTTGTTTTGTGGAAGAGCGTCTTGGTAGCAGTATAGATAGATCATTGTTTTAGGGGGAAAGGGAGACTGAATACTCCCTCATGGAATGGAAGGTGCAAGAATAGAGTATGTACCAAGTTTTGGCACTAGGCTGGATGTGTTCATATTCTATTTTGTGTAAAGAGAACTAAAACTTACAACAAAATATCCTTCCCCACGGAATGACTCTGGCGCTGTGTAGTCTCCTCGAAAGAATTTATTTCTTAGCATTCACACATTAAGGTTACATACACTCAGTATTTTCCTCCATGTGGTAATGATATACTCAATTCCAATTTCATCTGTGTATCACCCTGAATTATTATGTTCTCGCTCTCTATTTGTGTGGTAGTTTAAATTTATTTTATTTACCCGGAATTCTTCAGAGAATACATTGTTTTCATTTTAGGCTAAGAGGTACTTTGGACTTACATTTTATGGGAGAGGGTGGCTGTTAAGGATTTGGGATGGAGCACATCATATGCCCTTGGAAGGGCTACCTTGAAAGGCTGTCTGATGTCACTATGGATGTCACCTGGATCACATGTCAGGAAAAACGGTTGTGGTTCTTCTATTAACTTTGGCTGTGATTTTGGATGACTCAGTCCTCCTTTCTGGACCTCACTTTCCTTGGGTCAATTTCTGGTAAGAGTCAGGCAGTGTGGTCTCAATGACCTTGTACAAGTCAAATAAAAAGCACGCTGGACATTCTAGTAGGAGTCATTCTAGAGATGAGGAAGATACCATGAATGGTCTTGAACAGTTCAAAGGGCAAAAGGGAAGATAAGTCAAGTACAGTATGGTTGTGAGACAAGGCAGACTTTAAAGAGTCCCAACAGAAGGGAGGACCAAAAAGTGGTTGGAGAAAGGCTCAGGGAGACTTCTGACACCTGGATTAGGCTGATGCCTTGTACAGGTGTCTTTAGCACCCCGTACTTTATTATAAAACTCAGCACACTTTGTTGCAAGCAGATGTTGAATGCCTGATCTTCCCTGATATAGGTTAAATGCTTCAAGGGCAGAGAACACGTAGGCCTTTCATTGCTCTGTCTCTGGGTCTAGCACAGTGCCTGGCATAGAATAGGTTGCCAACAATATCTGATGAACGAATTACAGTTTGAGACAGTGCACACGGGCAAATGTCAGAAGGCATCACGATGAGTATGGGGATCTGAGCAGTAGGAACAGGACAAAGCAGGACACAGGTAAACCTTTCTGGATGAAGAATGTTCATTTAGACTGAACTTCAGTCTAAGCCAAAGGAGTGCTAACGTTTTACTAGAATGGTCAATGGAGAGTGTGCAGTAGACGGCAGGAGGCTCTGAGGCAAGACGCCGCGTCACTGAGTGATAGAGAACTGGCCACAGTGACTTCCCAAGCCCCCTCTTCTCCTCCAGTTGTAGGAGCAGAACGAGCTGTGCAAATAGTAGCCCAGATACTGAAGCAGCATCCCAGATCCTTATTCCCATCTTTCCCTCCTTCCAGGCCCCGGCACTGGGTAGATCATAGCACTTTCCACTTCATGTGCCCTGTATTTAAAGCAACGCTGTGAGGCTGAGATCCCCTTGCCAAGAATCGTTGTTTGGGAAAATGGAATTTTGCCTTGCAATATCCCTCTGCTTATTCCTCCCAGTGACCACTGCGAGCTGCGACCCATTGTCTGGATGAAAGGAATGAAGAATGAGATGACAGGGGTCTGAGAATTCCCCTGGGCATTTGGATCCCTCCCAGTGGGACGAAGGCCCACTCCTCTCGCACAGGTAACACAAAACTCACTGTCTGCATCCAGATAACGCTGCCCTGGCTCTGCGCAAGGCTCAGGAAGGAACAAATGTATACATGCAGCTGATTAATTCCAGCAGCCTTTGATAGAATTGTCCAAAGATGGGCCCTGGTACCAATTTAAAACACAGTAGCAAATTTAATAAAACTAACAGTTTGCAGCCAAGGCCTTTGTTATTTTGTTTTAATCATCTTTTACCACCAATTGAAATGATTTTCTACTTTCTTGGTGCAGTGAAATACAATACAAGGGAAAGAATGAAGGGGAATTATAAAAGGTGCAGAGCTTCAAATCTTGGGATAAGGTAACAGGAGTCCTGAGATTTAACTGGTTGTTTGTGTCAGGCGGAGATGAGAAGGGAAGACGTTTACCAGTTTGGGGGAAACGCTACACCTGGATAGCATTAAAGAGCGGAGAAAGGAAAAGATCTACAAGGGACTCTTGTTTTTCCTGAATGCAACCAAAGGCGAAGTGTGACAGCTTCCCCCAAACACCCCTGCTGGTGACGGACAGGTCTCTTGATTACCGAGCAGGGGCTTCTGACAAGCTGACTGGTCGCCAATGCCTCTGGGAGCCAAAACACCAGACACAGTGGAAGGTAAACAAGGCATGAGGCGTAGTGTGAAAATCGAAGCCAAGTGGGGCCAGCAAGTCCAGTGGAGGGACACGGTGACAGCTGGTGATTGAGCTGCGCTAACCGAACACAGTTGTTGAGACCAGGGGCCAGTGGGGAAAGCAATCTCCTTTCTCCTCCCTGTGGCCTCTCTGGGTGGCCAGCAATTTTATTACTGGCAGAGGGCGAGCCCAACAGCATTTTCGAATTTGGCACCACATCTAAAACCATGTGGGGGCTGGGCTTTTCTTTCTTCTCTGCCCCCACCGCCCCATGAATGCTTTGGGTTCGGTGAAAGCCGGCGTGCAGTTAGCAAACTCCATTTCCCCTCAAAGTTTGAAACCCATGTGCACTTGGGGAAAATGTAATCCTTATGTTTCTGATTCATTTACACTTAACTCATCAAAACGCTATTTTGTAAGAGCTATTTGATGTCTGCGGAGTCTTCTGAGCTCTTTTGTAAGCCTCGCTTCTTAGAAGCAGGAAGTCACATTTTTGACGAGAGGGAGAACTTGAACCTAAAAGGTTGAGTTTGTTTTGAAATGAGGGGCTCTTGGAGGGTCACGTGGATCCTGAGCTTCGCCAAATGTGTTCTCTCATTTCCTATACCAACTCCCCCCACCCCCTGCCCCCCAGCACCAGCTGCCATGACGTTACCGATGTCAGCTCTCTATGATTTCACTCTGAGCATCCAGCAGAGACTTCTCCATGATCAGAGGGAGCCAAACCCATATTTGAGTCCCAAGGTCTGGCCAAACTCCAGCACTCCTTTATGTGGGGGAAGGAGCACCTGGATTGGGAATCAGGAACCCTAGGTTCAATTCCGTGTTCTGCCATCAATAGGCTGTGTGACTCTGAGGAAATGGCCTCCCCTCTCTGGGCTCCATTCTCTCATTTGTAAAGTATCAGGGCTTCAATGCTCCTTCCAGGTCTGAGAGGTTTTCAGTCTAATTCCTAGACAGTAAGAGGTTTAAGCACCTCAGAATCTCTCTGTTTAAAAATATTGGAGACTGAGTTTGTATACCAGGAGCTTAGCTCAAGAAGGAAACACAGAAATGCAGACACAGAGCTGGATAGCATCAGAATCACTTACCCCCAGTTTCTCTTTGTGGAATGGATACCAACGCCTAGAGAAGGGGAATAAATTGCCCCAAGTCATACAGAAAACAAATGGCAAAGTCAAGCTTTCCTGGTATTTTTTGACTAACATTCTTGGATGGAAGTTTTCAAACTTTTTAGTTTATAGGATATTGAAGCCGGGGCAAAACACTAACCTCCTTTCCACTCTGACAACAAGAATATGAAAACTGGCATTAGAATGGAAGAGGGGAACTGGCATTTCTGCAGGAGGCTCAGTGAGGTGGTGTCTGGCTTGTATTAAAGCCCATGAGTGAATGATTAATCCCGGGTAGAAAACAAAGCCCATGCCTTGTAACGTTATAGGTATCAGTGCTACGGAAGATTAAGCCCACAATACCCCCCCGGGGACCTTTTCAGAACACTGGACTACACTTTGAGAATCAGTGGATGATGAAAACAGGTGGTCTCCCAGGTCCTGTCTGTGCGCACACACACACACACACACACACACACACTCATCCATGTGTGTGCACACACATGCACATGCTCAAGCTCACCTTCATTGCCCCTGCAGCTCTCCACAGGGAGGAAACATTGTGGCTCCCAGGGAATCATAGCTGTGTGCCTGCCACGCATAGGCTGACCGTGAGAAGGGACTTCTGAACTCCTCTTTCTTTGCTCATCCCAACCCACACACACCTCTAACCCCACATGCTCTGTTCCAGCGATGCCAGTAACACAGGCATCTCCGTGACCCACTCACCTGCCTCCGCCCGCTGATCAGACATCAAGTGCTTCCAACCCCTTAGAGCTGCTCGGCCGCATCTAATTCTCTCCATTCCCACCACGACTACCCTAGACCAGGGCCATCATCTCTTACTTTAGTTTTGGCAACATCGCCTTACTTCCCATACCATTTACCATCTGTACCTCCATCCCTACATCCACCCGGATAGCCACACACAGACAGAGAGACAAATCTAAAACCAAATCTAATCGGGCTCTTCTCTTACCTAAAGGCACTCAGTGGCTCCCACTGTCCTCAGCATGAAGTCCAGACCCTGGAGCGTGGCTATCGAAAACCATCATTACTCGCCTCCTCTCAAATACTCTGGTCTCTTTGCTCAAGCTTTCCCTTCCCCAAATTTTATCCCTCAGCCACCACGAGCAAGCAGGGTCATCTCCTTTCCCTGGCTAAATCCCCTGGCCTTAGCTTAGACCTGACCTTTTTCTGCAGGTTCTCACTGACTCTTTAAGATGAGTGAGGAGCTCCACGCCCATGTGGTTTTCTTATCAGAACACCTTTCTCACTGTTTTGTTGCCATTTGTTTATGCATTCACTTCTCATGTTAATTAGATGAAAGCTTCTAGGGGGCTGGGACTCCCTTACTGCCTGGTTTACTTATCGCCACTGCCTAATACAAGGCCTGTTACAAAGACTGTGCTAAATAAATGCCCGTTGAATGAATGAAAGACTGACCTACATTATCTGGTCTAATCCCTTCACTTTAAGAATAAGGAAACTGAGGACCCAAGACGAGAAAGGACCATGCTGTAAGATTCTCTTTTGTTCTTTTGATTATGTGGTAACTAATCCATCTTGGAAGTTACAAAAAAAGATTGTCCATATAGCAGATATTCATCTCTATTATCATGTATTTCTGCCTACTTATTGATCTGCCACACAGCTTACTCATTCATTCGTTCATTCATTCACTCATTCATTTATGCATACATTTATTTACCTCCATTTATTGACCATCTACTTGGTGCCTGGCCTTGCTTGAGAAGCTGCGGTTAATGTGGCAAATACTAAGTAGACCCCACCTCCAGTATCTCACTGTCAAGTCACAAAGCAACTGAACAGGAAAAATACACCCACATATTCTGAATCTATCACAAAGGGAGAGCTTGGTAAGCCCCGAGGGAGAGAACGAATGTCTGGGAGGATCTCTGAGTGTCCCAGAGTGCCTGGAAGTCTTTCATTAGAAATGGCCAGTCTCCAAGCTCACGTACTGCCAATGGGACGCGTAACCTGCTCCCTCCCCCATTTCAGAATTAGATGCATTCAGTGGTCTGAGCAGAATGTCAGCACTGGGAATGGCCTTCAGAGTCACCTAACTATGCCTTCATGTTATAGAAAGGGAACTTGGGCCCCCGGATGGGGCGTCAAGGACCAAGACACAGCACAATTTCAAGACACAGCAAAATTTTCACTCAGTCCTGTAATCCAGGTCTCCAGATCCAGGGCCAGCATTTTGATGGGTTTCTTCTTTTTTTTCTTTAGCTCAACTATAGAGGTTAAAGTGCCATTTATCTTTTCTTTCTTCTAATCCAACACTGAGCCCTAGTAACTCCAGTTAGAGTTTAACGGGAAATGGTTTCATGTGTGTGTCTGTGCGTGTCCGTGTGTTTGCTTTTCACAGTTACTCTCCAGCCTGGCCCTGGCCAAGAACAAGGCTAATGAAAACCAAACAATAGAAAGAATCATGAACGTTTAAATCTTTATAGTTCCCCTGACTGCATCATGGTTTTGTAAGTCTATTATCTCGTTAGTTGCTTTCAGGACCCCCCTTGTGGGACCGTATAGCCAGGACTCGCCGCCCACTTTTTCCAGGCGAAGGATGTGAGGCTCCTGTGAGCACAGCAAGGCAGTCCTGTGCTGGCCTGGGCATCAGATCTCCCAGGTCTGAATTCAGCATTTCCAAAGGAAACGTCTCAGGTTCCTGTTTTAACACGCGCAGCATAAACCCGCTAAAACTGTCCTACGGGTTCTCATCGTCGCCGAGCACAGCTGAACGGATTTTGTCCCCTCTTCTTACCCATGCCCAGTGTGAGATAAATTGCTCCATTCTTCCCACATCTGTAATTACTCTGACGACTGTTAATTTCTTTCTCTTCCCTACTCGTTTATTTGTTTTCTTAAAAATCAGGGATTGGAGCTGCACAACCAAGTCCCGTCCAACCTACCTGCCCCCAGGGTGAACAGCAAAAGAACAAAGAAATAGGTGACATCAGGACACCACTGCAACCTGATTTCACTAACTTGTTGCTTTCCAAAGGAACTCTTGATCTACCCCACCCTCTAATCAAATACTAAATTAAAATCGATTCCTCCGTTTCAGGAAATAACATTTCTCTCATTCCAAGTTCTCCAATTGGAAATGAGAACCACCAGACAGCTCCTTGTTAAAACCCTTGCATCCAATACATCAGCAAGTCCTGCTGATTTTACCTTTGAAACACACCTCCAATTCATCCACCTCTCTATGCAAATAATCCTAATCTCTGGTTTGGACTTTAGCAATCACCCCTATGTGGACTTTCTCACTCTTCCTCAATCTTTCTTCACAGAGCACACAGAGCAATTATATATATATATATATATATATATATATATATATATATATACACACACACACACACACACACACACACACATACGTACACACACACACAAATTTGATTGGTGTAGTCTTCTATTTCCTAATGAATAAATCCAAAGTCGAAAACGTGGGCCACAACCCCTTCATAATCTGGCCCCTGTTTACCTCTCCAGTCTTATCTTCTATGTAGTCCCCCTTCACTTAGGGGAGAATTAAACTCTTTAAAACCTCTTGTAATAATCATCTTTAGTTGGTCATTATATTTTTATTTGGGCTATTATTCAGTGCAGCCCTCCTACCCAATTATAAGATTGAGAATTATGGTGCCAGCAACGAGATTGATACTCTGTAGGGCTGCACTGAATAAATGAATGAAGGAAGGAAGGAAGGGATGAAATAATTTATCAACAGAGACTTGGGTCCATCATTTGACTTCTGTGGGTCCCATTTAGCAGAAGAGACACTGTCATGACCCCCTTGCTTTCAAGTTCAGTACTGCATCAGACTGATCCACAGACATTTTAAAGGTAAGCGATTCCAGTGGTGTTGGCGTCCAACAGGGGCGCTTCCCACGTTCCAAATCATGAAGATCCTTAGAAACTGTCAGCATTTCGATGGCTGCTGCTGACGCTGGAGATCTGTTGATTTTGCTAAATCCTTTTGTTTACCCTCATGTTCTCGGAACCGTATTTCATCCTGAGAGGTACTTGGCCTGAGACTGGTGAGAGGGAGTTCTAGGTGGATGATGCCCAGCTTCCAGAAATAGAGTAAGATTGTGCTGACTATTTACCCCGCTAGCTTGGGCTAGGAACAGAGGTCTCCACTCTGGGCTTGGAGAAACAGCTCTCACTCCTGAGGCTGCTTGTCTGCCCTGGTGACCAGGACCTCAAACTACAGGCCAGACCACTGTGGGCAGGCGTGGAAGAAGACCCTGCTCGGGAGGAGGTCTGCTCTGGAGGATGCATTTCAGCAACAGGTTACTGAAAACCACGCTGGTCTGACGAGGTCCAGCCTTCATCAAGCCTCTTCCTCCTTATCTACTTCAGTGTTCGAAAAACAAATGAAAAAATGTGTTCTCTTTTGTGTTTATTCTACTGCTTTTTGGAAACAAGAAAAGCTAGTTTGGACACCTATTTTCTCCATCCATCAAGATACCTGCCACCTCATCCTGTGCCTGTTATCGTAGTAATGATTGCGCTCTACAGTTTGCCAGGCACACCCTGGGGAGGTCAGGCAAGGAGATGTAAAACTTGACGCTAGCATCTATTAACTGTGGGATCTTAAGTGAGGGCTACCTCTCTGAGTTTCAGCTTCCCCACCTACAAAGAGGGCATACTGATGCCTACACTTCCTTAGTAGGCTTATGAAAGATACTGAGCACATATGACGTATTCACAACATGGCAGATATTATTGTTAGTGGATGCTACTGGCATATGTGAGGGTGGTTAGCACAAGGACTAAACTGAGTCTCCCCCAAGGGCAGAAACCAGGTCTTTATTACCTGTTTTGTGTTCAGAATGTGGCATATTTCCTAGCACGGAAAGCATACTAAATTAACATTGGGTATATATATCAGTGTATGCAAGATTACTCAGAGTAACTTCTTCATAAATGACGGCACCCTCTGGACTACCTGTTTCCTTCTAGATTCTAATAACATTGTTGGGTACTCAAGACCCAACAATTAACATTAAAATCCCCATTTAACAGATGGCAAAACTGAGGTGTACAGAGATTGATGACCAGACATAACTTAAAGATATGAATAGCAAGCCACAGAAAAGGCAATGTAAATAGCTAGTAGTAATATTTGAAAGATGCTCACTCAAGATGTTCCATCACAAGAACATCAATGAGAAGTCACGTTTTACCCATCACATGATCAAATGGCCAAAGACAAAGCACTTTCATTTTGTCAAGTTCTAGTGATGATGTGGAACCCTGATGTTGGGCTGTGAGCTGGCTCACTCTCTCAGAATCCATTAATGGAAAATGCTCCTATTTTGTAACCCAGCAGTTCCGTCTCTCAGCATCAATCTGGAGAAATGGTCACTTGTGCCCATAAGGAGGTTGATATAAGAGTGCTCATTGCAGCATTTGTTTAAAATAGAAAAATGTGTGAAATAACCTAATTGGCCAGTATTAGGGGTACAGCTATTCCTACTACGGAATACTATGCAGCAGTTAAAAAGAATGAAGTGGATTTAAGAACCATAGTGATCGAGAGCCCAGATTACTACATTCCCTCCCCTTCAAAACTTGTTACTGCAATTGAACATGCACTTCTGCTGTGAAGCACAGTATATTGGTTCATTCATTCATTCATTTATTCATTCCTTCATTTATCAATGTTTGCTGAGCAGCCACTTGACTTCAACCATTCGTACTGTGGCAATTTTCTCCAATGCTGAACTCTTATCCATCCTTCAGGTTTCAGCTTAGACATCACTTCTTCCAAGAAATCCTTACCCACCTCAAGTTGTGTTAGATGCCCTTCCTATGTTTCCCTACAGCCCCCTTCCTCACACCAGAGAACTCTTTATGTTGCAGTATAATCACCCGATTCCTCATCTGTTTCCCCCTTTAAACTCTGTGCTCATAATGCCAGAGATCAGGACTCTATTCCTAGTTCTATGGTAATAGACACCCAGTAAACATTTGCTGAATGAACTGATGATGGATGGATGGGTAAATGAAGAGATAAATAATGAGAGTGAGCCACTATTCACTGTTCCTGGTGTGCCTTATACCTCACTTACTCTAAGCCAAAAAAAATGGAGGGAGTCGGGAATCTTATGTCATACGGGGACTCAGCTCCTGCTCCCCGCATAAGAACGCAGGACATGGTGAGGCCAGAAAGGAACACCCACGGAGCCATGGATAGGGGGTTCAGACCACTATAGTCTCTCCGGCGGCTGGGTTGGAGATACAGGAAGTAGGCTCCACATGATGTGCAATCCGCCGTCCACTTCTCTGCCAACGAACCAACTCCCTTGCTAGCTGCAATCCGCTTGCTAACTGCACTTCCTAGCCACAATCAGCCGTCTGCTTCTCTGCCAACCAACCAACCAACCAACCAACCAACCAACCAACCAACCAACCAACCAACCCCCTAGCATAGCCACGGCAGCTATATCAGCGGCCTAACCAGTAATAGCTGATGGCCACCCAGTCACAGTGGACAGCCATCTGATTACAGCTCATAGCCATCTAATAACCGAGCCAGCACCTTTCCACCTGAGGCCGACAGCCTAGAAACTGCTCTCTGGGACTCTGTTTCCACATCTTAGTTTTGTGGAGTCCCTACTTAGAGAAATCCGAAGATTCTATGCAGACCCACACAGCACAGTGTGCAGTGCAGAAGCAAATCAAGCTGACAGTCAAGTTCAGAAACAGAAGCTTCCCTGCTCTTTCTCCAGCCAGACCCATAAAGAACTGGCTGTGTAACTTGTGTTGCTGGGCTCCAATACAGGGTCAGTTCCTTGACTGTGGACTAGGGGCCTGTCTTCTACTTGCTGTATTTTGAACGTTAGCCAGCTTGGAGGCATGTCTGACCTTTAAAATTCTGCCTTTACATTACTGCAGCATGCGGTATTGTGGTGTTGTGGTTGAGAAGGTGGAATTTGGAATTAGACCCAGGTTTTACACCTGGCTCTTACCAGCTGTAGTAGGTTGGGTGAGTAAATTTTCTGAGCTCTAGCTCCTTCTCTGAGCTTCACTAGCCTCGTAAATACTAGTAAGGCCCGTAAAGCAGAGTGAGTATCCAGCAAATGGTGATTATTATTGTTATTATTATTAATTTTTGTTATTATTATTATCGTCATCAAGATTGTTGTCCACACACTACACATTTCACTAGGGCATCCACGTTGGGTATTGATTCTTATAGACAATCTCTTCTGAGTCCCTTTTACTATGAAAAAGTGAGTGAGTCATCTCTCACCTAAGAACAATGTCTATCCACATCCAATTGCTTAACGTGTTTTTCAGATAGGGAAATTGAAGTCTAAATAAGTCTAAATAAGTGATGCAATGTCTTACTGCCACGTGGTGAGTTAGTAGCAGAGTCGGCACGGATCCCCTGATCCTCTGCTTGTGTCAAGTCTCATTCAATGAAGGGGTCCACTTAAGGAAGACGTTCCACATTGCTTTTTAGTCCTGGCCAAAAGTAATCAGTCTGCTGGAAGCATCCATGGGGAAGCACAGAAGCCTCTCCCTTCACCAATGTCATACCTTGGGACACTATCTCCAGTATAGATAACAGAAAGAATAAATATTTTTGCTGAGAGAAAAAAATGAAGACAAAGGTCAAAGGGGATCATGTAATGGGTTGAGTCAGGGAAGGAAAAAAAGCATTTTTTTCCTCTCTCCTCTTTTTCTCCAAAACAGTCTTTATATAGAACTTGTATTAGAGCCAATTTATTTGATATGGAAAAAATGTGAAAGCAGCAAAATACACACACGCACACACACACACACAGAGAGAGAGAGAGAGAGAGAGAGAGAGAGAGAGAGAGGGAGGGATATATTTGTGTTGGAGTTCAGAACTTGAAATACTAAGAGATAAAGAAATTGAAATGATAGGTTGACTCGGAATGATGTTTTTCTTTGTTCAGAGTCTCAGAGAACATTTGAGTCAGGAAACCCAGCCCAGCCCAAGTCTCCAATAAATCCTTGGGACTCAAGAAAGACAAAGAAGAAGGCCAATCAATGCCTCCATTTAGCTCTCGTGCTTGTCACAGAGTAGGGACTAAAATATTTGTTGAGTGAATGAAAGAACAAATGTTGCCCAAAGGCGTGGACCTATGGTGGTTTGGGAAGCAAACTGGCGTAGGAGCAGGCATTTTTCCTACGGACTTAAGGTCTTCAGCACTGAAGTGTGAGTGTCTACAGGAAAGGGCCTGGGTCTGAGTCATCCCTCTAATCTCTGCTTCCCATTACAGACTCCGGCTCACAGAACGTTCTCAATACATATTTGTAAATATGAGTAGTTGTATGAGTGAAAGAGACCTTGTGGATTCCTAGGCCTTTGAGATCATTTAGAGCAGTGGCTATTAAACGTTAGCCAGCATCAGAGTCATCTGGAAAAGCCCGGTACTCAAAGAGTTTCTGATTCAGTCATCTGGGCTGGGGCCGACGAAACTGGCCGTTCTACGCACCCTTCGATGTGGATGCTGCTGGCCAGGGACCCCACTTTGAGAACCTGATTTAGTGCAGTGCTTCTTCAACTCAGCGGTCTGTTACAATGAGATTTTACAAGTCCCATAGCCAGACCTCATCCTTACCTTTACGTCAATACCTGGGAGGGGAGGGAAGGGTTCAGAGGGTCGGCCAATGAGATACAGGCATTTTTTTTTTTTGTGCATGTATCAATAGTTCCTTTTTATTGTTTACTATTTGATTGGACGGACCCACCATAATGTATCCATTCACCTGTGGATGGATATTTGTTTTGAATTTTTAGCCATTACAAATAAAGCGGCTATGAATATTCGTGTACAAGTTTTTGCATGGACATAAAATTCTTTGTCTCTTGCGTAGTAGTATCACAACAGGCATTTTTAAAATGTCCCAGGTTTTCCTGTTACGCCACCGAGTTTGAGAACTACTACTCTACTACAACCTCCTTTTGTGGAGGAGGCCTCTGAAGACCACCAGAAAGGGTAAGTCACTAGCCTAAGGTCCTAGAGCAAGTTAGTGACTTAGCTGAAAACAGAACTCCGGTTGTTTGTACTTCTTCAGTTCAATTCCCACCATGCCACACTCATCAACCCATGTCAGCTCCTACAGGCTCATAACTTGAGGGGGAAGCGGTGTTTAAACTGAAGTTTTAAGATATCTCTTATTTATTATCTCCATTGTTTTATAAAGAAATTTTAAGTGGATGCATATTTATAGGACTTTACTACTCTAGACAAGTTAGGAGATGGAAGAGATGGGATCATGGAATATTTTCAAGGCAGGACGATTCTTTAACAAACACAAACCGAGCGCGCCCTCGGAGCTCTCAAACAGGTGTTCTTCATCTCGGACTCAGTGAACGGGCGAGGGTTTGCTTGTGATGTGCACGTTAATTGCTGGCATGTAAAAGGAAGTGCTGGTAAAGTGTTTGAAAGTGGTTCTGTCTCTTCAAAAGATTGAAAGTTTCCTCCAGGACTTGGTTTCTATTACTGATTGGCTTAGTAAATAGTCTCAAGTAGACAGAGCAGAGAGATTGTGTCTTCTGTCATCTTAGAATCAAAGAAAGAGCCACAAAAGGCCCATAGAAACGACTGACTTCAACATCTTCATCACACAGAAGAGGAAATTGAGGCTCAGAGATTGACTGATTTATGTAACGTTAGTAAGTGGACTGGCTGGAACTAGACACAGGCGTCTGACTCCTGAGCTATTGTTCTTTCCAATACTCAAAGGATTCCCTACCAATGTCCACTATACAGAGTCATACTCAACAAATGTTTGGTGATTGATTTTATAGGCTCTTGGTACCCAGATTCGATGGCTAAAGCTCCCTCATTTCTTAGGTTAAAGGAGAATTTGGAATCACATTGTTAACTGAATACTGGTGAAGTGCACTGGCTTCGTAGACAAGATGGAATTCCAATCCTGACCTCACCACATCCTAACTGTGTGATCTTGGACATGTGACTTTACGTCTTGAAGCTGCTATTTTCTTCTCTGTGAAATGAGAAGGATAATAGGGCTGTGGATGTAGAAAGAATGACACAAATAAAAGATGCAAAGACCTTAGCCCATTGTCTGGCATAGAGGAAAAGCACTAATGACTTCATTATAATGTGGCTTCTCTCATAAAACATAAATGCTGAGCATGTTTGAGGAAGGTGTAATAGATAAAGGTGGCTTGCGAATTGAGTATCAAGGACAAATACTATGTCATGTAAAAGCATTGAGTATCCAGAAGAATTATGGAGACCTAGAGCTGCAAGGACCCTTAAGGATCAAATGTGTTTCACAAAAGAAAACAAGGACCATGAATGGTGATGTTCACCTTCCAGCAAAATTCTCATGCAAACACCCAGGAACATGGCCAATTCCCAGCCAATTTGCTATAATTTCACCTTTTCACCCACTAAAATAGCACTCTGAATGCATGAATCTTCTTTAACTTAACATAAAAAAGCAATCATTAGCAAACTTCAATTCTTCCACTTTCATTAGTAATAAACGACTTCCTTACTGCTAATTTCATCCAACTGTTGGGAAAACTAAGTTCCAGGAAGGTTGAAACGCTTAGAGTCACACAATAGAGCTGCCACCAAAATTCAAGTCTCCTGCTTCCATGTCCATTGCTTTCCCCACCAAACCAACTCTGCCTTGTTAAGACAATTCTATACCCAATGCCAAGCTATAAATCCCTAGAAGTGAGTCTGGCTGTGATGAACCTTCTTCCAGTCCAGATGTCTCTGACCCGCCTTTTATCCCTCCATAGCCCACCTACTTGGTCCTCTCCCTAGCTAGAAAATGCACTTACATGTCCGTGAATCTTCTATGGAGATGGAGGATGGAGGCCACGTCCACCTGGAGAGGAGGGTCCCGGACCACTCTGTACTGCAGGGGCTTACACTCTAGGCAGAGCGGGCTGTCTGCAATGGAGGTCAACATGGCAGCGTCAATCTCCAGGTGCTCATCCAATGTGTAGATCTGAATGCCATATACCTCGTCACCCACATCCCGGAGTTTAATGGTCAGTGGAACATCGCAGAAGACATTCTGAGGGCCCAGGGAGATGTTCTTCCCGCTGGCAGTCAACAATTTGATGTCATTGACAGCCCCACTAGAGTCCCAGTCAGTGGAGACAAAGGTCACCCAGATCGTCAGAGACTCAGGGACCAAAGGGTAGCGGAATTCCAGTTCAAGATAGCAGCCTTGTGGCTCAGGGCAGGCTGGAGGGACCGTGTGTGGGTTGACAGCTGAATTTGGGCTCCACGTACGGACACTGGACTTACAGGGCTGTTCAACATCTGGATGACCTATGGAGAAGAGATGAGGATATGAGTTCCTGAAAGACCTTCAGTCTGGTCCTCAGAGTCTCCTGCAGACCTTAGGAGAGGTGGGTCTGATGAGAAGTCAGACAGAGGGGAACAAGAAAGAGAAGAACTCTCAGTGTTTTGGTGAACCTTCTGTATGTACAGCATCCCCACCACTGTGATACAGATCTGGAATGAATCACCAGACATTTGGTCAAAACTATATTCAAGTAAACATCTTACTATTGAGTGAATGCCCAAACCTTCCCCCCTCATCTTCCACTTGTAGGCTTTGTGCCTAGGATGGAAACAAGAAGAGGACAAATATTTGACAAATGCCTACTATGTCCCACGAACTTGTTTATCACTTGCAAAGGACTCATTTCAGAGGTGAGGGAATGTGGAGTGAAATGAGCAAAGTCTCACAGCTTTAAGTATAAAAGGTCAGCATTAGGACTCTACTTTGCCTCTTCCGGAAGTTCCCAGTCTGTTTTCACTATCGGATGCCACTAAAATAAATTGGAATCCCTGTGGTATTGCCTTTGCTGCAACCTGTTTGGCATGGAAGACGTGTCGGAAACCTTCAGCAAAGAGGAGGTAAGCACGGATAGCTTCTGCCCCTGGGACTGAGGATTCTAGGAGGGAACTGTCTAGAACAATGAATGACAGAGCTGGACGGCAGCCCTGGAGCCATCTTATCTCTCCTCCTCCCCTTCTCTACATGAGATCATTTCATACCACTGAGCTTCTTCATGCTCCGTCCCGTCCGTCAGCCTCAGGAGAGGGAGGGTTGGGTGAAGAGAGGGGAGAAGGAAGGAGGGATTCTTCTACTCTTTCCTCAAGGAGAAAATGCCTAATCCCTACTGATCTCAGACTGCAGTGACTTCCGAATGTTTCTCTGCTGAGATCATTAGTCCTACTAGACCCTCGGAGAGCTCTCCTTTGCACTGCTGAGAATAGTAATCAGGACTCAGTATAGTGATTGATTCTAAGTTGTTGAAGGGATCTATCAGGAGATATAGATCAGCTGGTGAGGGTATGAGGGAGGATTTCAAGTCATCCTGTTTGCCACATTTTTTTTCCTTTAGCATCCGTGGTTGGTAGAGGGTAGGGATGCTGGGCATTTCAGAAGCAAAAAGGAAAAATCAATCTTTGTCTGAAAGGCTTTGTGGTGCTGTTACAGTATAACGGGAATCACCTCACCACAATATGAAAACTAGAAAGTCATTTTGGGTGGAAAAGCTATTCCAGTGAAGGCTGTAAATGCCTCCAATCTACCCAGCCAAGGGACAAGAGAGAAAACACCAAATGGAGGTGGGGAAGAGACAAAAGAGAAGAAAGAGGGGGCAAGGAAAATTCACAAAGACCTTTTAAGCTATAACACATCAGAACAAGGAGAGACGGACATAACTACAAGATCCCCTCCACACCTCCGTGTCTAGGTCCATTCATCACTTGCAGCACACGCTGGTTAGAATCAATCAGTAATTTAAGTCAAAGGCGCCAACCAGTAATACTCCTCACCTAGAAGGAAGCCTTTCTTGCTATCTACTCTCCATACCACTGAGTTCCTGATTCTCTTGACTTTGTGGGTTGTTGGCATACATATATCACTTACTCATTCAGTAAGCTTTACTGAGCATAGCATTTTAATATATATGAAGCACATTCTGTAGCCATTAATTAATTCATCTGAGTGTCACCAAAATCTGGCAGGATCGGTATCATTTTTGTACCTCTGTTTCACTCAATACATACAGCCTTTGCTTAATACAGTGCCCGGTCCAAAGACAGTGAACACAGTGAATGCTCAGCAAATATGTGTTAAACAAAGAATCTTCTATCTTGTTAGTATGAAGTTAAAAAAAGAAGTTAATGCTCCATGGGACGTTGGAGCCTGCTGCATTATGGTGAGTGCCAGGCAAACATGCCACCCCCTCCACGGGCTTTCTCCTGGAATTGGCAAGCAATAGAACAATCTTTCTCCCTTCCTTGGAGAAAACGACTGTCAGTGGTGGGAAGCCACAGGAGAGCAAAGATGACAAATCTGTTTGGCTCCTGCTTTCTCCCTGGTTTCTTGTTAATCAACAGAGGGACCAAATGCTTTCCAAAGGACAGGAAGGTGAGCATGGTCATTATGCCCGAGTAAGTAAACAGAAATAGAAATCTTAGCAAGGTCTGTGCTTGTCTGGTTATCAGAGACAAACTTTTAGATGTGAAAAAGAGCCTCCAGGGTTCTGAGTCCACCCCATCACCAAAGCAACGATCCCTTTCGGAACAACAGGCTTCATGAATTGACCATCCTCCGTATGCCAGGTACTACGCCAAGCATGTTATATGCCTCAGGTCTTTTCATACTGGCAATACGTTTATGACGCAGGTCTATGAAACTCATTTGAAGGAAGAGGAAACTGAGACTCAGATGGTTAAGTAATTAATTCCCTGATGGGGAATAGAATAGTATGTGATACTGTTGGTCCAGGCACTGTGCCAGGTTTTGAAGCCATGAAAGTTGGGTAAAAATATCAGCTATACAGCTTCTCATTGTGTCACCTACTGTAATATTACCTCACAAGGTTACTGTAAAACTCAAATGGTATAAAATATTTAATAGATGCTCACACATATATTAGCTCTGTTCTGAAAAGTAAGGAGGAATTAAAAAGGAAAACCTCAGAAAGAGGAGGCATTCCAAACCAAAAGAACATCTGATAGAGAATGTGAGTTAAGATGACAACAGTTGTAGGGCGGCCGGTTATCTCAGTGGGTTAGAACGCGGTGCTCTTAACAACAAGGTTGCCGGTTCTATTCTCCACATGAGCCACTGTGAGCTGTGCCTTCCACAACTAGTCGATTGACACAACTACTTGACTTGGAGCTGATGGGTCCTGGAAAAACACACTTGAAATAAATAAAAGTTTAAAAAAAAAAGATGACTATGGTTGTGAGTGCAATGTGAGAACAAGTGACGAGTGTGGCAAACTGAGTAGAACCCATATTATGAAGGGTCTTGTTATTTCATGTTAAGGGAACTGAACTTTCTATTGAGAGAGATAGGGAGCAAGTGAAAGTTGTCTTTTAGGAAAAAACCCACTGTTTAGAAACACCGATACTATCCATCCATTCATCCCTCTTTCCATCCATCCAAAGAATAATTATTGAGTACCTGGTTTGTGTCCAGAGCTGAGCTAGTCACTGAGAAAACACGTTTGTAAATATGTGATCTCGGCCCTGGTGGAGCTTCTAGGCTAGTGAACCCAGTTAGGAGACGGCTATACTAACGCAGACAATACAGAACTGTGCCTTAGAGCAAGGGGCCATCAGAAGAGGGGAGGAAAAATCAGAGTCTCTAAGGAGAAAAATGGACACAGCTAGGAAATTGATTGAATGTGTGGTGGTGAGGCAGGGAGCAAGTCTGAAAATAGGAAAGAGAGGATTGAAGAAAGGAAGGGAGGGAAGGAGGGAGAAAGAAAAGTGCAAAAGTACAGTTACTTCATTATTAGTACAGATCCTTTTATATATATGGTGACTAAATGAGAAGTTACATGTTTATATAAGCTGTCAACTAGCAATGAGGCCATATATGTGTGTAAAATGTATTTATACATACTTATGCAGATTTTAACTTTTCATTTATGAAGATCTATACAGACATTATTATACACACACACACACACACACACACACACACACACACACACGCTGGAGCTGTTGACACAAATATAGTTATAAAAACTTGGTGGCAAGTTTTTTCCAGATGCATACTTCAGCACACCTGAAATATTCTAGGCAAAAAAAAGGGGTAAAAGACACACACACACACACACACACACACACACACACACACACACACACACACACCCC
Source organism: Rhinolophus ferrumequinum (assembly GCF_004115265.2). NCBI lineage: Eukaryota > Metazoa > Chordata > Mammalia > Chiroptera > Rhinolophidae > Rhinolophus > Rhinolophus ferrumequinum. The sequence goes on along the minus strand of NC_046295.1, from coordinate 67,523,837 downwards.
AGTTAGTGCCATATGTTAATCTCTCATAGAAAACCCAACACTTAAAATGTATTACATGCTTGCACAAGTCATCTTAATTGGGATTTGAGTTAGTCAGATCTAGGTATGTAATTCCTGGGCTGCATATGTATCATGGTGTTGAATACCCTGGGAAAAAATTATCTAGGAAATATAGTTTTTGCTAAAGAAATAGGAAAACAGGGTTTCTTTTGATTACACCCACTTTCTATGTACAAAGACAAGAATTTCTGTGACTGCACTTACCTGAAGTTTAGGGAATGGAGTTAATAAAACATAGTGGATACTCAATAAATATTTTAAATGTTAAATGAAGAATCTCCTATTTGTTAACCTTTTCATTGTGTTAACTGATTTCAACTTTGTTCTCCAAAATGTGTAAAAACATCCACAGAAAATAATTACAGTATATATATTTTTTAAGTAAATACAGTTAAACTGCTACATTGTATTAAAATAAATGATTACTTTAAAGCATAAACATTTTCTATTGTTATTCATTCTTTTTTTTAATTTTTTAAAAAATTTATTGGTGTGACAACTGTTAGTAAAATTACATAGATTTCAGGTGTACAATTCTGTATTACATCATCTATAAATCCCATTGTGTGTTCACCACCCGGAGTCAGTTCTCCTTCCATCACCATATATTTGATCCCCCTTACCCTCATCTCCCACCCCCGGCCCCCTTACCCTCTGGTAACCACTAAACTATTGTCTGTGTCTATGAGTTTTTGTTTCTCATTTGTTTGTCTTGTTCTTTTGTTGTTTTTGGTTTATATACCACATATCAGTGAAATCATATGGTTCTCTGCTTTTTCTGTCTGACTTATTTCGCTTAGCATTATACTCTCAAGATCCATCCATGTTGTCACAAATGTTCCTATATCATCTTTTCTTACCGCCGAATAGTATTCCATTGTGTATATATACCACAACTTCTTTATCCATTCATCTATCATTATTCATTCTTGAAAGACACAAAAATATAGAAAAAATGTACATCTGCTTTCCTAAATGTCCTTTCTGGAACACTGAGCTCGTGGGGTAAAGTCGAAAGCACAGTCAGTGGCATGGACATATAATTCGACTATAGACACGAGTGACAGTGAAAATGTTAACGTGGAGTTAAAAGACAGAAGTTACAACTCCATGGAATATCAGAACTGGAAAGGACATTCATTCTGTGGATTAGATGCTATCTTCAGAGAACCCAAGTGACTCACTCACCGACACAGAGCACACTGACGGCCAGGCTGGAACCAAGATCCAGTCCTCTTTACCCCCACCCCCACCCCCCATGCTCTTTCCCCAACCCCAAAGATACGTCTGGCATCGCTCATGGATTTGGGAGTTTTATGTTAGTTTGGGAAGTCCAAAAACTTAAACACGCAAAGATAAATAGGATGAAAATGAGTTGAGAAATAAATTGCCGAGTTTGGCTCATGGAAAAGTTTATTTCTTCAAGGATATTAAAAAGGGTCTGAGCCAAACGGATCACAGAGCCTGTAATAGGAGGCTCTAAAAAAAGAACAGTGTCCTTTCTTGGGCTGCATGTACTAAATTTACATATCCTGAAGGAAAACCCCGGCTGCTGGGGTTCCTTGGAGGCCTGAGTCAGCTCAGGGAGACAGGGGGCTCCGCACTTCCAGCTGAACTCATTTCGACATATCACGTTTGAAGAGGGTCAGGGACGGACCAGGAACAGACTTAACCAACTGACAGTTGGGTTGGATGGAGGTGTGGGGAGATGTCTGGAAATTATTTCACTCACACAAATGGTAGAACAAACCGAGATGATTTTAGTCAGAGAAGTGTCAGGGGAGAGTCTTGCTGATTCTACATCCCAAATCTTCTCACTGTCATTGACTTCTCTGCATTCTCACTACCCCCGACGTTATCCAGGCCACCACTGTACCTCTCCTGGAGTGTTGCGACAGCCGGGCTGCCGCTCCCTTTCCTCTAGCACACTCCTTTCCCACTTTCTTCTCCACAGAGTAACCCAGCCATTTTTAAAACATGCACATCTCACCATATCCCAGACTCTTGCCAAGGCACACGCCCTCATCTGGCACAACCACCTCATCTGGTCCTTATCTATCTCACCCAGTCCAACTTGTCTCCACTCCACACCTTGCTCATGCTCCAAATCCAGCTCTGCTAGCAGTATTGTTTATCTGGGTTATCTGTATTAGTAGTTACAATATCGTCAATTAAAACCGAGAGACTTTAAAACACAAGGACACACAAGCACGTGTCCCATATGCTATCAGAGTAGTGATAACATCACATTCCATGTAGCCACTCAAAAGCTCTACTACTCTCATGAGACAATTAAGAATGAAACAGGTAAACGATGTCATAGCATTATTATGGACACAATCTTAGATCTTGAGGGTAACCTCACATGTCTCCAGGAACCTCCTAAGCCTCCAGATGACCAAGAAAACCACTGCTCTAAGCATACCACTTTCACAGTTTCAAATGCACCTTGCTCGTGGGTGTGGTGACATTTCCCAGGAAGCCCGAGTCTCCAGCTCTGGGTGAAGTCTCATTCCTCTGGGTCCCCCAGTGCTCTGTACTTCTATAAGCACGGGCCTCCTCACGCCGGAGGGTGAGCGCCCCTTTACTGCTCTGCCTCCCCTAGCACGGTCAGCTCTGCCTTGCCCCTGCACCCAGCACGGTGCTTGGCACACAGTTCCTGTGGTGGTCATAGGTGAGACTGGTGCACTCTAGTCTGCAAGGACACAGTGTTCAGTATGGGGCACGCACTTTCTTTTGTGAGAGCCCACCATGGTTTAAGTTTGGGTGGGGAAATTCATGACTACAGATTTCAGGAAGAAGTTTCTAACACATGGGGCTAGAACAGGAAGGCCAAGGAAAGATATGAGCTGGTGCTAGAAGATTCTCCGTGAGGGAGGGCAGAAAGGGGAGTCCTGCCCTGGGTGGGAACTGGGGCTGGCGGACTCCCAGCATGCCTTCCAAGTCGGACGGCCTGCGATGCTGTGAGGATGAAGTGAGGACTTCTCCCAGACATCCCTCTCGCTTTCCATTCCAGATGCGCTTGTTTAGAGTTCCCGAGACTGACTCTCATTTTTATTTTAAGATGCTTTAGAAGATAAAATATAGTGTTGTCATGTTTTTCCCCATCACTTTTCTCTCTGATCCCTCCGCCTTGCTTTATTCTATCTTTGGCTTTTTCTTTTCAATCTTCTTTCGAGAAATACAGACAAAAATGGAGGCGTTCTCACTGACCCTCAGTGAGGATTTGGTTCCGCTCCCTCTGATGGATGAGTGTCCCCACCCAGTGACTGTTGGCCTGAGCTGACCTGCATAGGAGCAAGAGGGACTGGGGCGGGGGTGGGGAGAGGTGTTCTAAGTGTAAATCTCTGGGGGCAAGAGAGGGCAAGACGGAAGACTGAGAAGAAAATATGGGGTCTCTCTCTGCTAGCCTGGCTTTAGGGACTATCTCTGAGCCCTAAAGCAGGAGACATTCCAGACGGAAACCAAATAGGCAATAGCCCATGAGATCTTCAAGGTTCCAAACAGCCTCACTTCAGGGATACAGAGCAACAAAGCACTGGGGAAAAGGCACTCTCTCAACTTCTATAGAACAGAGGCTCTAGCAGCTAAGGTACCGTAAGGGGGCACGGGGACCACCGGCCACTGCGAGGCCTGGGAGAGTCACCCGAGCAGGGGAGTCTGGTCGTGGGTGGAACCTCCAACAGCGGCAATCATGAGGTGTTTTCTTCAAGATATTTCCTGCAGATAAATGGATCCCCGCAATGAAGGGCACATGGCAGAAACTGAGAGGAAAAGTTACGACACATGTGAGAGTGCCCTGGGCATGCCCAGAAAAAACTGAAGGAGAATCGAAGACTACGGATGTCTTAAATCCTCCAAATATGTGTATTGATTCTAAGGTGACCCTGTTTGTACCTACAGGCCGTCAGGGTCTGAAGGTATCTACGTATAAACACACACATGTACTGTGTCTTTATCAAGTGTGTGGCCTTGGGTACTTATTTAATATCTCAGTGCCTTTGCTTCCTGTGTGTGAAGTGGGATGGCATACGTAGGACAGCGCAGACATGTGCTGAATGAACGAATGCGTGAACAGTTGTCTGGATGTCGGACAATGGGTCCAAACCTCCAGTTTTAAGATGACTAAGTTCTGAGGTTCTAATATGCGGCATGCTGACTGTCGTTAACAACCCTGTATTGTTGCTAAGAGTAGCTCTTACAGGTCCTCACCTCCCCCGCCAAAAAAAAATGGTAATTCTGTGAGGTGATGGATGAGTTAACTAACCTGACTGTGGTAATTACTTTGTAACATATCCATGGATCAAATCATCATGCTGTATACCTTACATTTCCACAGTGTGATACGTCCACTGTATCTCAATAAAGCTGGAAAAGAAGGACGCACATTTTTACATTTTAAAAATGCTGGCCTCGCAGAGCACACTTAGGATCAAATGAGAAGGTATGTGGAAGGGACCACTGAAATCTACTCTGCTGCATTGACAGATTTGTTCTTTGCACATCCAACCGGTGAAAGGGCTTCCAGACTGGCTTACCTTCTGCTTCCCGGGGACTCCAGTGCCCGGAGGGGCCGCAAGGCATGGGGGAGGAGGCGTTGAAGGCGTACTGCACCAGGATTCTCCCTTCCAGGCAAAGGTCACATGCTGATCCCAATTCTCTAGGAGGCCAAGGAAAGCAGAAAGAAGCACCGACTTAGGAACAGTCGAATGAGCCTCTGACTCGAGGAAGCCAAAGGCAAGAGAGTGGAGGACCCAACTATTGTATGCGATCCCCTTTTCTCCCTATCCATGCCAAAGCTTCCGGAATATGAAATCCCTAATGGAAATCTCTCCCCATTTTTGGGGACCTAAGTGGCTTTAGACCCTGTTTGGGCCTAAGTGGCTTCTGTTTTGATGGTGGATATACTCCTTTAACTTGAAGCAACACAGAATCAACAGGCCAAAGACTTACTTGCTACCTGCATAATTTTCATTCCATCAGCTATCCAACACTCTATGGAGAATTTGATGTGTGTTTGTGAGAAAACTCTTTGGCCCCATTTGACCTCAACGTTGATTCTTTTACTCACATTTATCAGGTAACTGCCATGTACCAGGCACCATCCTGTGTCCTAGGTATTAACCAGGAAGAAGGCATGGCTTTGTTCCTTCATCTGAAAAATGAGTGGGCTGAACTAGATGATGCCTAAAGAAGCTTCCAGCCCTGACATTTGGCAGATGGAGAAGACACTCCTTGATGTAATAGTCAAAAGCAGTTTCTTCACCATGCCATCTAATTCCTTTTAGAAGATTTCCAAGGGGCAAGCCAATCCCTCAAAGGGACCAGTCCCAGAAGTCAAATAGTACAGGGGCTCCCCCTACCATCTACTATCTTTTGTATGTGGATTCAGTCTCTCTTTAGCCACCATAGACTCTGGGATTCTACTTGTTCTCCAGACTTGGCATATGTTTAGTAGGCAGTTGCCAGGAGAGGAGGGAGATGGGCCCTGTCCTCACCAGTGTGGACCCCAAACTGTAAATCTGAGCGACCTCTGCAGAGAGACTGCAAAGGGAAGAAAGATGTCAAGAAATGTGCCAGCCTAACCCATTATTTCTCAAGATGCAATGATCCTGCCAATACCTCGTTCATCATTCCTAGAAGAAGCTCCATCCTTTGGCTACCTACAGTGACATAATGGAGGAGCTCTAGCTCAAGCCTTAGGGTTTTCTTTTCACAGGGAAGCTCTGTAGCCCTGGATTACATGGTAAGGGAGAGCATGCTTCAAGTATCACCGTCTGCTGGTACTTCCCCATTCCTCCTCCACACAGCTGCCAGGGAGCTCATCCCCAAACCCCAATCTGAGCAAGTAATGCCCTTGCTTATCTGGTGGTCAACATGTATACTTGGATAAATGGATTGACGGATGGATGGATGGATGGATGGATGGATGGATGGATGGATGGGTGGATGGATGGATGGATGGGTGGATGGATGGGTGGATGGATGGGTGAATGGATAAATACCAGTCACTCAGACATGTTGCTAAGACTCATGACTAACCTAGTCCGGACCCTCAAATTTCAGATTTTACATCCTAGTTTTAATACTGAAAATACGGAAGAAAGCATACCTAGCTAGAAATAGTGCAAGCACACTCATATTCAGTGATAGGAGAATGATGAAATAACCTAAGGGTACTCTGCCCAATGGAGTAGTAAGCAGTTATTACACAAATATTTATGAAGATTATGAAATGTAATGGAAAATGTGTGAACTACAATGGTAAGGGAAAAAGTCATAGTCAGAACTGAATCTACAGCGGCATATCAATGCTGTTCAAATAGCCTTAATGTGACAAAATATTATTGGCAGTAATTTATGGGTGGTGGAACATAGGAGGATCCCCCACCCCTATTTTTATTCCTCCTGGTTTTCTTGAGTTTCTATATATTTTTGAATGTGTATGAATTGCTCTTGGACTAGCAATAATAACTAATCATACAAATATAGGCAAGGAAAGAGGAATGGAGACAGGGACTTCCTCGGCACCACTCTGGAGGGCAGAGTCCCGTTACAATGACCACAATCCATGCGTAGCAGTTGAGTCACGTGAATGGCTTTATGATGACAATGAGATTACAAACGTCCTGGGATGGAATCAGGAACCACACTGACTCTAAGGGCCACTGAGTCTTTCTTTCTATTTCTTTAGAAGCTTGTGTGTGTGTGTGTGTGGATTGTACTTCACTGAGTTCTTGACACATTCTAGGTTCCCAATAAATCTTTGGTGAGTGAATAAACCATCAACCACCTGACAGTAAATAGGTCTTGTTTGCACAGAGCTCCACAAAGTGTATTCCCTCATATTCAGTCACCGATTTACATGTTCACTCATCAGTTCATCTATTCATTCACTGGATAGTCATTGAACAGCCTCTGGTTGCTAGTGCTGTACAAGTATACGAGACATTGATCATCCAAGGATGAGTATAGTTGACGTGATGGTCCCATTTTACAGATTAGGAAACTGAGGTTCACAGGTACAAAGTAATCATCCTAAGGCCATAGCTTGGAAAGTCATAGAGTAAATCTGGGCTTTCGCAAAATCAGGCAGTGTCCTACACATCTAGGGAGTGTATGTATGTGTTTCTTACCTTTGGCATTTATTTTATTTTTATTGGGACCTGTAGCTACACAATCAGACACACAGGCAAACACACACATACGCACACGCCGCACACACACACACACACTGAAATCAGAGAAATACAGCATAATGCTGAAAGAGATCCTCTTTCTTATCCGGTATCCTGAGAGTCAGTGCTTAAGTCCCAAGTCTAATGCTGCCAATATGGCGGCCATCAGTTACATGTGGCTATTTAAATTTAAATTAATTAAAATTAAATAAATTTAGAAACCTAGTTCCTCAGTCACACTGGTCACATTTCAAGGGCTCCACAGCCACAGTTGGCTAATGGCTACCACATCGGATAGTGCAGAGAGAGAACATTTCCATTATTGCAGAAAGTCCTAACGGACAGTGATTCTCTAAGGCATCCACTGTATATAATGCATGAACTTCTCTTCTATGACTCTAGAATGGTGTTAGTTATGTACCACACTTGGGAGAATTAAGAAAATTGTTATTCAAGTAGTTTTCTGTGGTCTGAGATTTGGGAGAAGAACCTCGGTTGAGAAAAGTTAGAACCCTTGGCTTCCATATCAGAACACAGACGGAGGAAGAGGGAAGAGATGAGGTCTCAAAGACTTCAGACCCAGGTGTCTTGGTTCCCAGTCCAGTGCTCTTTCTAATACACCACGGCCAGTCATTCAGCAAACTGAAACCATCCAGTCAACACATGTTTGCAAGACTGATAAAAATAAAGGAGTTAGAAAAGCCGAGGGTGGCCTTGAATTATTTATTCAGTTGCCCGTGTGTGAGGACACAGGCTGGGGGAGGATCTGAATATGTTTTTTTAAGGAAAACACTTGTAGTCCCTTAGACCACAGATGTGAGGAACAGCAGGAGGGCACGAGGATGGCCAGGGGCAAGAGGTTGGCATTGATGGATGTAGTGGAAAACACCAGAGATTTTGCAAAGGAAGAATATTTTCAAGTAGCTAAACAGCTCTGGAAGACTTTGTACAGGATGGGAGCTAATATCTTTTGAACATCGAGTGTGTGTGCTAGGCATCTCACAGATGTCATCTTGTTGAATTCCCCTACAAAAGCCAGCTGAAGTGGGCATGATTAGCACCTTTTTCTAGAAGACACTGAGGGTCAGAGACGGGAGATGTCTTGCCCAAGGTCCTATAGACTAGGAGTGGTGAAGCTGAGAATGGAACACAGGCAACCTGACATCAAAGCTTGTGTACTTTGAACTAAGCCAATATGCAGGAGTATAGACTCTGCACATACAGGAGAGTGATATACATAGGTCCACTTCTTTACAAGTTATTGAACTTGTGGACTGACTTCCTTTAGCCATAGCCTATGGTCTACATAGCTGTTAACCCTAATTAGACATGTTTCTGAAATGTCAGTTTTAATTTAACATATGATAACTCCGTTATGAAATCTCAAACTGAACAGAATAGCTATTGTATGAGCCTCAAGTACCAACTGACTATAGGTTATTAAAAACATATTGATTGAAGCTGAGGGCACTATGTAATAGAGACATATCTCATTACACAACAATTAACCCTCCAATAGGTTTCCAACAATCAGATGGTATTTATTTAATGGACAATAACTGCTTTATGAAATACAAATTGAATACATACACAGGAAGCTTCATTTACAAAACTTCCATTTTTAAGTGGAATCGAGGCCAAGGCTTGACCAAAAGTCTGATACTTCTCATTGCCACAGAAAAAATAAATAAATCTACAGGCTGCTGGAAAGCCTGCTCTGAAGTGTCACATGAGGTTTCCCAAACCCAGCTCTGAGCTCCCAGTGAGGGCAGCAGGGGCAGGGGAAGGGGGGTTTTTACAGAGGGGCTAGGGAGTGCATTTCCTTCCCTGCGATCACATTCCCCCAGCTGCCACATGAACGTTCTAGATTAGGGACTGATGGTAGAATGGAAAATTAGAGCCCAAATTTAACATGGTGCCATGAGCTGATATATTTTCTCACACACACACACACACACACACACACACACACACACACACACACACACACACACACACCTCCTTCATAATTCGACTTTTGGAAGCACTTACTGAAAACACATGGGAGTCTGAGACCAGACGTTGCCAAATGTGAGTTGCAGCCTAGCTCCCACAACCTCCTATGGGCTCTTGGTCAAATCTCTCAGCCTCTTTGAGCTTCAGTTCCCTCCTTATCCGGAAAATGGGCAAGATGACCCCCCTTTTATAGAGTTACTGGAAAGGTTATATGAGAGTCTGTATATAAAGCATTTAGTACAGAATCCAGCACAGACAGAGTCAGCACTCGGTAAGCGGCAGCAAACACAACCATCGAATAGTATCAATTAATGATTAGTTGGTTATTATTTTCAGCAGCATCAATGTTATTGCATCATTTTTGGATAAAAAGGGGCTGGGGAGCGAATATACGGATCTGTCCTAAATTATAGCCTAATGCCAATAGAGATGTTATCATCTTAGACCGTTTTCATGACCTTTTATTTTATATATATATTTTTTTTCAGAGAATTTTTGTAAGAGTTTATTTAAGCAGAACTGATGCTATATGTTGGGGAGCAAGATCTCAAATGCTCTCCATTTCCATGACCCTTTAAAATCTGGTTCCCTTAACGCTTGACCTCCTCAGGCAGACTCAATGCTGAAAGGTACCGCAAGGGAATGTCTGATTCAGGTCTCCACCTCAGGCCACTGAGGCGTCATGTGACCCACTTTTCAGGGAAGGAGAGTAAGACTCAAGGAGGGAAAGTGACTTGCCCAGCTAGTACATGACAGACAGGGGAGCAGAGCTAAGGTTTTCTGTGCCTCCATTTATCACTCCCTGGTCTTCTAAAAATTCTACCTTTCATCCTACAAAGAAACACGGGGCACAGTCAAAGATTCTAATTGTATATTTTATATATGCATGTTGATCCATGTGTAATGTATGAATATATATACCCATACACATATGTACACATTCATATATAATATTTCTATGAAAGTGTTTGCCAATTTCAAGTCCTGAGCTCATGGAGACCAAACCAGTATCTCTATCCCAGAGGAGGTTCTGGCAAAAGAAGTTTCCAGATTTGTTAACGATAAATTAAAGCTAAACATTCATTCACTTAAAATGTTTTATTACTTGTTAATTTCTATTAGTCATCATTCATCTATTCCCCGACCCCCAAATTTATAATGTGCCTATATGGGCCTGTCACTGTGCTAGGTGGTGGGGATCCCCATTAAACAAGAGCAAGGACAAAAAACACAGCAACATCTCCAAGTTTCACTTGCTTTCCAAGTTTCCTTTCTTGGCAGGAGAGAGAAGGGGGAATCAACACTGCACAGACCACACTCACCTTTCAAAGGAGTGGCCATCGATGGGCGGGAACCACTCCAGCGTCACTGAGTCAGTTGTGTGGCCCACAATCTGGGGGGCCAGGGCGACAGGCGCCGGCTTCCTGGAGGGCTGCCAGCTCTGGTACACCAAGTCCAGGTAACAGTGCATTCTAGCCACTTGATTGGGCGTGAAGGAGTCAGTGCAGTCGTCATCTGCAAGCCGGCAGAGGGAGAGATAAGAACCTGGCTGCATGGGCGGACATGCGAGAGAATTATGACGTCTCCTGGCGGCTGGAGGGCCAGCAGCCCAGCCCTTGCCAACTCAGAGCTGGCCTCTTCCAGTGCTCAAGAGTTAATGGTCTGTGAACAAATTAGTGTAGTCATCACTTCTGGAGACAGGTGAGAGGGAACAGGAAGAACGGGAGGGTGGGCAGAACGAAAAAAGTACATCTATGGCTGGAGAGGGAACAGCCCAGAGGTCATGGCTAAGGACAAGGGCAAGATAAGCGGCTTTCCATGAGCCCCAAATCCACTGGTCAGTAAGTCACACATTCCCTTATCTGCTCCCTCCCTCACCACTCATTCACTCTCTCATTCATTCATTCAGTTACTCATTCACTTTTTTTTGTTCCTTTATGCATACACTTGTCCATTCATTCCTTCCCCCTCATTCATCCACTCATTCATTAATTCTACTAGGTACCGATGCAGTGATATTGTCCTTCAAACAAACCTTCTGAGCTTCTATTACATATCCTCTGCTCTGTGCCAAGGGCCAAGGTGCCAAGGTGACACTTAAAACATTCCTGCCCTTGAGTAGCTACCAGTCTAGATAAAATGTGTAGGTCGGTTTATTGTATGAGTCAAGGTTGTCATGAGGCTGTTACCGTTTGCCATGCCGACCACTGATGAACAGAAGGAGACAGCATGTTGGGGAAGGAGAAGGAACAAGAGAGATTTCTGAAGGAAGTACTTGAGGACAACCAGACAGCATGGCTAAGACTGCGAAAGAAAGTTGAGGGACTGCAGGAGACGGAACTCCAGGACCACAGAGGCAGGGGTCCCATGCCGTGAGCACAGGCCTGAGCGTCAGGCGGAGCCAGCAACAATCCAGGCTCGGTCTCCATGCTGGGAACACGAGGGTAACTGCAACCTTCGCAGAGCATTGACGCTGGGACGTCTGTCGTGTGCTCAGTCTGAGCCAGGCAACGGGCACTGTGCTTTGGGCATTTAACTTTCCCACTGGTTTTGGAACAAAGACTATGGGTTTCTCCATTTTACAGAGGAGGCAACTGAGGCTGAGAGAGGTCAAGCAACTTTTTTAAGGTCACAGAACGAGAGACAAACCTGAGATCCAAACCCAGGCAGTCTTGACTCCAAGGCTAGGCTTCTACTGTGTTTCCCCGAAAATAAGACCTAACCGGAAAATAAGCCCTAACATGATTTTTCAGGAGGGCATCCCCTGAACGTAAGCACTAACGCGTCTTTTGGAGTGAACCTTAATATACAATCATCAATATGAGAAATATGATGATCGTTATGAGAACTTCTTTCTGAACATACATGAGACTGTGTGTGGGTAAAGCATCCTGCAGGTGCTTGATAAATAGGAGCTGAACCTGAGTCTGAGGGGGCTGGGCTACAATCTCTTAAATGTCTTTAGATGGAATGACCTTCAATCCTATTCTCTCTTTTCTAAGATGCGGACTAAAGGCGGTGACCCAAGACTCAGCCCCCAAGGAAGAAGCTTGCATCCCATCTCTTCCTTCGACAGCTTTCTTCAGCTGCCCCAGGGACAGGGCAAGGCACTGTTTTGGCTTGCTTTCCAAAAACACCACTTCCCGGAGGTGTCCGTCTGCTCAGGGTTTCTGCAGCTGGGCCCCAGACGGAGGAGCACGGGCCTCGCCAGATCTTAAAATAAACCCACCACTGGGAATCCTACAGCATAAACTCACTTCCCCTTATCAAACAAACAGAAAATACATTTGGGCAGGTGCTGGGCAGTTGGACGTGACCTTGAGAATCCAGCTTGGGGAAGGGACAGGGACGCAAGGAGGTTATACACAGAAGCTGCCTTAGGCACTTTGACAGTCTCCTTTCCACTGCCCTGGGGAAGTCTTTCCTACATCTGAAGGAAGCAAAAGGGCCTGATGTCTGTTAGCAAGCTCTGTAAAAGAATGACTCGCATGAATCTCTCTCAAGCCCCAATGTTGCCTTGGATACCAAACATTCTATGACTCCCGACTGCCTGCAGAATAGAGTACAAATGTCTTGGTCTGAGAAGAGCCAGGTCATCGGGTAAATTTTTCTTTTTACTATGAACTTTGCCCTTCATCCTGGGAACCTTGGAAAAGCCACTGAACAGGCCAGAGTCAGGAGAAGAACATGATGGCTACGAAACATAGTTATATAGTTAGATTAGTGCATGAAGGACCTGGAGTCAAATGGGCAAGTGATTTCATGCCCGCAGTTCCCCATCTGACGCTAAGGGTGCTTATCTCAGAACACAGCTGAGGGAGAAGAGGAGTGGAGTACCAGGAACCATGATAAATGCTCAGTAAATGTTCACTGCCACATGACGGGGATGGCACGTGTGTGTGTGTGTGTGTGTGTGTGTGTGTGCGCGCAAGTGTTGGAAAACGGGAAGCCAGAAAAACACAGAATAGAAAATATTCATTCTGTTCGATATACGAATATCACATTTGGGAATTCAATAGATATGTATTCATGAACAAATATGGGGAAAGATATGTACAGGGATTTCTGAAGCATCATTTATAATAGTAAAAATATTAGAAATGATACATCTCTCTATTAATAAGGGAATGGCTGTGTTCGTGAGGCACAGGCATAGAACAGAATACTGATCACTCATTGCCAAATAAAGAAAGTAACTTTAGAACTCAGGACCCTCCTGTATAAATTAGTTATTTAAATCAATCCCACTACAGAGAGTTATTATGAGGATTCAATAAACTGGAGCACACAAAGCATTTATCAAGATGAATGGAGAGGAAAAACAGCGTATGTTTTCTTCTGAACCCTCTGATTTGTTTCTTGTTTTCCCCCAAAGAAGCGTATTTTCCTTTTATAACTTAAAAATTAGCCATTCCCATGTTTGTCAATAAAAAAAGAATTTAAAACATGGGTAAGTGATAGAACTTAGCAGGGAAACAGAAATGCATCTGAGTTTTAACGCTGAAGTCAGAAAATGAAGTCTGTCCCATTGTGCATTGCTGGGAGACCCACTGCTATCAGAGTGGGTGGGAACCAAAGGGTTTCCATTTATCACGAACGCTCTGCCTGAGTTAGAGAGTATCTGCAGTCAGCCCCTCTTGGCTTGCAGTCACCACACGCTTCCCCTCCTGATGACTGTGGCCTCTCGATCCTGCTCTCCAGGGCTGGCTGGCCCACTTTGTTCTTCTGTCTCCATTGTCCCCTAGCAGAAAGAACTTTGGGGATGTCAGCATGTTGGGATTGGGCACCAGTCCCCACCCCCATGCTGTTGCTGTCCTGCCTGAGTTTGCGAAGGGAACTTTGTCCTTCAGAGACTATCTCCCTCTGGGGCTGGGAGGCCACAGAGCCTGGAGGGGAAGGGCATGCACAGGGTGCTTCCGTTCCCTGTGGAACCACAGGCAAACTGCGGACTCCCAACAGCCTCACTTTCACCCAGGGTGAAATAGGGAATCACCGTGTTACCTGCCTCCGAAAGCTGGTGGGAGCATTTAGCAAGCAAACCCGTATCTGGTGCACGGATAACTGAGTTGCTCTTTGTCAAAGTCCCTGCCTTTTTGTTGTTTTAAAAAAGAATGATAATGACAATAGTAATAATCAGAGATGATGAAAGTTATAGATATTCATTGTGATATTCATTCACTTTTAATATAGCAAAAAAGGTTGCAAATAAATAAATATCACCCTAAACTCATTACCTAGAGAAAATAAATTAATATTTAGTATACAGGTATGTGTATGTGTATATGGATATGCGTATGTATAATTCTCATCACACACACACACACACACACACACACACATTCCCGTCTTACACTAGACATAAGATTCTGTGACTATTTTCACATTAAATAGCTAACAAATGATCCTACTAATTGTCACCGATTGAGATCTAATGATATTACCAAGGACAGTTCTGAGCCCTTCACCTGTATGATGACACCTACTATCACACAGGTAAGTGTGATTATTCTCCATGGTATCGATGAAGTAACTGAGGCTCAGAGAAAAGTAAATTGCTTGGCTCAAAGGCATGGAGGGCTCAAGCCCCAAACTTCATGCCCTGACCCACTGTGTCCCTCTACTTCTCTGTCTCCACCCCTCCAGCATCGTCCACGTCTTCTGCAGTGACCACATAATGTTGTAGCCTACAGACGCCTTATTTCAGCAATCCATTCTCTTTGGACTTGGAAGCAGCTGCTAATTTTTCACACATAGAAGCATTTTTCTTCTATGCCTGGCAGGTAGTAAACGCCTAATTAATATTTGGAGAATAAACTTTAGTAAGAACATTCGCATGGCTAAATCTTTAAATGCATTAACTGACTTATTTCCTTAGGAGACAGTCCTTAGAAAGAGGACTGCTGGGTCAAAGCGTATGTACGTATTAAGAGGCCCTGACACTCAGGAATTTGGTAGCAAGACATCTGCTCCCATAGGCTGGAGAAGGCCTGGTTACCACACTCAAAAAGGCCCTGACTCTTGGTACCTCCCCACCCCCACCCGGTGGCCTATTATCTTCAGGAAGTGGAGTCCAGGCTGTTGCCTTTTTATCTACCAGGGCTTATCCAGCAGCTCAACGTGACCTATTGTTCAACAAGACTTGCGCCCATCACCTCCCTGTTGCCTGCTTGGTAGCACTTGGGACCCTCTTAACTTCCCCTCGTTTCAGAAGGGGAGCCAAATAATTATTGGTTAATAACACAGGCTGTGCAGTAAGAAAGGTTTGTCTTGGTTTTGCCGTGTGACCCTGGGCAAGCCACTGAAACTCCCTAAATCACACTTTCTGCATCTGTAAAATGGGCGCAATAATAATAGCCGTTACCTCCCTGGGTTATTTTGAGGATTCTCTGAGACAAACCTCTGAAGCATTTCACACAGTGTCTGGCATCTTATAGGCACTCAGCAATTATTATAGACCAGCACCGACCAATACGGTAGCCACCAGCCACGTGTGGTTGTTTCCATTTAAATTCATTAAAATCACTTAAGACTAACAATGCAGTTCCTCAGTCTCACTAGCCCTATTGCAAGTGCTCCATGGCTTGCGTCCTGGGCAGCAAACACAGAACATGTCTATCTTTGCAGAAAGTTCTATGGGACAGCATTGCACTAGATTCTCTACCCAACCAGTGACCAGGCCTGAGGAAGAAACACCCAGGAAGGAAGGGACTGGAAGCGGCTGACCTGGTAACGTTTCCGCCCTCTTGCCTTGACTCTACAGCCCCTGTGCATCGCTCTCCCCAGCCCTGAGAATCCGGCCCTGTTCTGTATTTTGAATTTCATCCAGCTGCTTTTGTCACCTCATCTATCAGAGATCCTAAGGAAAACAAACATTTCAAAGCTCGTGGTCGCCTTGAATATGCTTTTGCGGGTGTAAGTTTGTTATCGTAGCTCAGTGAATTAGTTCTGCTGTTAATGGGTCACTGAGCTGAGGGGTTCCTTTAAAAAAACAACAGTAAATCAATCACCCTTTAGATCTGTACAAAGGGGAACAAAAAACAAAACAAAAAAAAGATTTAGTTTATGGGGGTCTGGTAGCTAGTGGCTGCTCCTAGGCCCTTAAGAGGCCGGCAAACTTCCAAACTCATGTTATTGTTTATTTTCCATGTGCGTCGAGCTGGCCAAGGAAAGGTGCTACAGAAATGGAACGTAAGCAGGACTATGTGAGGGGACAGGGCACCGGATGTGGGATGTCGGCTTGGCTGGGAATGGGAGCCCAGTGGGAATCTGCTTTTGAGGAAATACCCAGCCCTTGGGTCTTTTTAAGAGACCTAAACCTAAAGACTCTTGGTTATTGACACTTCAAGGGACCTTAGGTTTGCACTGTATGAACCCGAGGCCCCCAGAGGTCATCAGCCCAAATGGGAAAGCAGGAAGGTCCAGTGGGGATCATCGAATTCATAGGGTTTTCATAGAAAAATCCTCTCCCCACACATAATCTGAAGCAAAACCCCAACAGAAATGAAAAACAGTTGGAAGGGGGGTATCCCTGGTTCAAGCAGAGATGGGGGCCCACTCAGGGCAGCCCCCCGGGGCATCTCTGTGGAGCCGAGTGTGAAAACCACCCAGGTTGCGCCATTTCCCACTCACCCATCATCCACTTCCCTTTTGAAGAGTGGCGCGATTATAGAACAGAAAAAATGCTTGGAGTCAGATATGTGCCCTGGGGCAAATAACATCAGTAGTCCTCAGTATTGTCATCTGTATAATGGGAACAGTTCCTACTCCATTGGTTTTCGGTGAGAATGAAATGAGATGGTGTGTATCAAAGTCCTTTATGGCCAATAAACTTTTAGATAAGTAGAAATACGATTATGGATAAGAATAATTTTATAGACCTGTTATAAGAGTACTTACTCCTTTTTGTCCCTCCAGGACTCTCTCCCTCTCTTTCTTCCTAACAAATATTTACTAAGCCTGAAGTCCCTGTTCGAGGTGCTAGGAATACAGTGATGTATTAAAGGCAATCTCTGCCTCCATAGAACTCACTTGTTCTGGAGGGAAAACTGACACCGAAACTGAATATTATAATAGAATTTGTGCTGGGTTACCAGATGCAGCTTCGCAGATCTCACACAAGGACTCTTGGCTGAAGGGGTCAGTGGTGAGGGCTGTGGACTGCCCTGAGAGAGGGGGTATCTTGTTCTAATTTGCCAAAGATGAGGGCTAGAAGTGGCCTTGATAGATGCTAAAAGGAAATGTAAGGCATCCTAGAACCCAAAGAATGAGTCCTTAATACTGTTACTGATGGAATTTAAAAAGGTTTTGATAGGATATATGCAGTTATAGGAAAAGGATGTATTGATCTCATGTAATAATTTTGTATTTGTAAAACCAAAAGCATTCTTTGTTGTTGTTTTTTTTTTTTTTGTTTGGTTTTCATTTTTGTAGAGAAACAGTAGAGGAGGGTGTGAGAGTTTTATGTTTAAAAAAAAGTTTGATCCACCCCTGGCAGAGAAAAATACAGATGGACAAGTAGGAGAAACCTAGGAGATACAGTTCAAAGAGTCCATTTTCTTGAGAAAAGAGAAGGGACACTGTAGTGTGAAAGGCCTTAGGTGACCTAGTGGCAGAGGCAGGCCTTCTACTCCAGTTTCCTGACTTTTGGTCCTGGTCTGCTTCCCATCGTGGGTCTTCCTGAGGTGATTTCAGAGGCAACATCTTTCTCGTCCCCTAAGGGTGTCACGGAAGGAATATTACCCCTATTGTGTGGGGTGAGGAATTGTTAGTAGGAAGAAGAATGCTTAGCAAAGGTAAGCAGCTTGCTCAGAGCTCCTCTGAGCCCGCCTGAGGCCCAGGCCGACACCCAGCCCCCAGCACCCCTGCAGAGAGTAAGGTCCTACCTGCGTAGCTCATGAAGTTGTTGTAAGGAGTGTTGAAGAAGCTATGAAAGCCACAGGTGTCGTTTCCTGGGCCTGGGTCCCCGCAGAACTTGTGTTTTGGGGCTGGGTTGGTGTCACTGCAGAGGTCTCCAGTCTCAAAGGAGGGCTCGGTTTCCATGCAGGGGTCACTGCAAGACTGGATTTCCGAGATGCCTCGGAAGATGTGATAGAGGCCCAGGCTGTGCCCGATCTCATGGATCATGGTGTGGGTGTGCCCAGGAATGCCGTAAAAAGATGGGTTCAAGACAATGCCACCTGCAAGGGAAAAACCAGAGCATTAGGCAAGCTGGACACTTGGCTTCCTGGTACAGGAATCTCTTAATCAAGGGGGTGCTGTCCAAAGTAACCACAGGCTTCTCCACCCTATGACTCCACGGCCCCGGGAGCTGTTATGACTTGTAATATGAATCACTGATGGCATAGCAAGGAGTCTCAAAAGTCATTTTATGCAATGCCTTCATTTTTCAGATGAAAACACCAATGCCTAAAGAAGGGAGACAACTTACCCAACGTGATTTCAAACTACTTAAAAGAGGTGGCATGATTATAACCTAAGGACTTTGATTTCTGGGCTAGTCAACATCTCTGCGGCAACTTCTTCCTCAGAAAGTCACACCCTGGCTTAGAAACATTCTACTTGCTTTGGTTGAAATGAAGCCCCTCACGGTTCGCACACGTTGTTTCCAGTTCTCATTTTGCCTTCACTAACCTGTGACGTTGAGCAAGCCGATTACCACCTCTAGAGATTTCATCATCTCTAGAGTCTAGGAGAGTGAGACACTCATGAAAGCCGGCAGCACGTTACACTCACCATTATAACAGGGAGCGTAACAGTCAACATTTCTTGGGCACTTATTACATCTCTTCAGGCCTGTGCTGAGGGTTTCTTGTGTATAATCACACTTAATCATTCACAACCCAACGAGACAGGTACTGATTTACACAGAGGTGAAGTAACTGGCCTATGATCAAGAGTTAGTCAGTGTGGAGCTGAAAGCTGGACCAAGATCCTTAGGTTCCAGAGCCAGGGCTCTTAATCTAGCTCTGCTGTAATGCCTTTCACAGGGCCTGGAACACGGCGTCTCAGGAAATGTGTGTTAAATGTTTGCTGAATGCTGACCCAACAAAATAAGTTTTACCAGGTCTAGTCACATGTAAGGAGCTAGCATAACACCTTACTTACTGTCTAATCACTCGCTACCCCAAGTGTTGCTCAAGAACTAGCAGCATGAGCATCCCTTGGAAGGTGATTAGAAATGCAGAATCTCAGGT
This sequence comes from Rhinolophus ferrumequinum, assembly GCF_004115265.2. NCBI lineage: Eukaryota > Metazoa > Chordata > Mammalia > Chiroptera > Rhinolophidae > Rhinolophus > Rhinolophus ferrumequinum. The sequence goes on along the minus strand of NC_046295.1, from coordinate 67,504,411 downwards.
CCCATTCAAGACCTACAGAAGCAGAATCTGAATTTTAACGAAAGCCCCAGATGACCTGTCTGTATGTTCTAGTTTGAGAAGCAACGGTCTACACCGCATGCCTTAGAAGACTAAGCATTGCTTAGCTTGGGGACATGGAATGGATCTCAGGAGAATCAATGCATAGCATTGTTCCATGTTCATTTTAGGCATTGGAGAAATACGTACAGGCTAGCAGAGAGATATTTAAACTTTAAAATCTAAGTGTGTCTAAGGGAAAGTTAAAATTCAGGACTGAGCTCCCTGTAAGTTAGTAGCTTTAAGTGCAGTTTTATAAAAGAATGGTAAGGAGGCAGAGCCTTGTTGATTTGTCCTGGCAAGCCTGGAGTGGGCAAGGGGGCGGGGGGTTATCTCGGACTGAACTGCTGGGAGGGTAAGCTCGCTCAGTCACGGGGCGTACAGAATCTACTAATTCTGAACTGCTCAGAGCCTTCTAGCACAAAGATGAAGATGTATGAGAAGGGGTGTGTGTGTGTGTGTGTGTGTGTGTGTGTGTGTGTGTGTGTGTGTGTGTGTGTGTGTGTGTGTGTAGGCAGGCAGAGGCGGGGCAGAAGAGAAATTGAGACAGGAAATCTCTCCCCATTATTTTCTGTCAATCATAATATGAAATATAATCTCCTTCCCACCCAAGACTTTTTCCAGGGATCATAGTGCAACAGCAGAAGAAGTGTAATTATATATAGCTCTAATAAATTGGGTTTGATTGGGGCTACTGCAGAGAAACTGTTTATGATCAATATCTCAGAGTGGGGAGGCGGTAGCCTGGAGGCCAGCTGGAGTTAGCCTGACATAGGTTGCAATCCTCCATCTGCTTCACGTTGGCTGTGTGATCTTGGGAAAGTGACTCTGCATCTCTGGTGAGCTCTCAAATGGATGCCTGTGATGCTCTACCTTCATGAAGCTTTGACACTGAAGTAATGTGGGGGGACCCCACAAGTATTTCCAGGGATACTGACAGGATTGCAGACTTAATGTCCAGGCCGGTTCTGTTTGTTTCACCTCAGTCCCTCCCAACTCATCCCTTCTCACAGAGCGACAGCACAGAGCCCTGAGTCCTGTTTCATTGCTTCTCTTAAAAGGTGAAATAGCTTGAGCCTGACATCATCCTGAAATACTATAACATGCCATGGATTTATAGCCTTCTGTATTCCTGGTCCTGAGCCAGTCTCTGAAATTCATGGAATTATCAGGAGTATTTTTCTATAACTTTAGAAGCCTGCTGTTCAACTCCTCTAAGACTCTGATCATGGCCTTTTTGGTTGCTTTGCCAATAGTACAAAATTTCAGCACTGGAGAAGAGTCCGTGAAGGCCGGCCTAGTCGAACCTGTTCACTTAAAATCTGAGGAAACTGAGACCTGGGGAAGGAAAGAGACTTGTCTAGGGCCCTACTAACTAAACTCACAGCTGAGAAAAACCATGGGTTTTGGCTCTGGATCAGCAGGATTCCCATAGGTAATCCTAGGCACGTGATACAAGCTGATCGTGTTCAAGTTTGCTGAAGTAGCACACTCTTTCTGCCAAACCCCTGTCTGTCTGTGTCTGTCTGTCTACCTGTCCATCATCAATCTCAGGATTCCTCAACCTCCACATTATTGACATTTTGGACTAGATAAGTCTTTCTTGTGGATATTGCAGGAGATTTAGCAGCATCACTGGTCTCCACCCACTAGATGCCAGTAGCATCCCCCAATTTGTAACAAAAAAATATCTCTACACATTGTCAAATGTCTCCTAGGAGATAAAATCCCCCCAGGTGAGAAGCACTACATATTTATCTTTATATTTATCTCTCCACACACACACACACACATTGGTTTCCTTCTCTTAAAAACAATTGAGAAATGAGAGCAGTGTAAGAGAACTAAGTCTGGAGTTTGATTCAGCACAACTTCATCATCTGAAATTGCAAAGCTCCTCATCTCCAAGATAGGGCAGGTTTAGAGCAGCGATTGGACTCCGGGCCCATCGCTGGGGGACCAGGGGACCGGACGAAACGTCCAGCACTGTCACTGCTGAGCCCTAACGTTCTCAGATGAAGATGCTCACTGAATCACCGCCGTTCATTGGTGTAAATAATGGCAACACCCCATCGCAGGGGAAATATTTAAATAGACGACAGCACCGTCACTCAATGGACGACTATGTGGCCATTGCAAATCTCGTCTTTAGAGAGGTGGAAATAAACCAGAAAGACAGGCTTTTCTCTTGTGATGTCAAGTGAACACCAAATTGGATGGGAAGCAATTATGAAGACTGCTGCAACATGGAAACCTGTAGATCGCCTAATATTAAGTAAAGAAAAGAACACAAACTTGCATCGATGCAATGATTTCAAATATGCACAAGTTAAAAAAATGCATGTCTACATGGCGAGAGCATGGAAAAATAAAAATTGAACCACTACAATGTCTGCTTGCAGGGCCTGGTTCAGAAACCACTGTCATTTCTGACCTTGGTGCTTGCCTTGTATAAATGTATGTCTGGTTTATGGATATGCATAATTTGAATGTACGAAGAGTTCCTGGTGTTGTCGGTGGGTAGAACATGGCGGAACAAGGAGCTCTTACAAATTCACTTTCTCTTGCCTCTTTGGTGCCTTTCAAGCCAATCCATGATTGACGATGCTAGCACAACGTGGTTATCAGGCTGAGAAAATATTTGTATCACCAAAGGGGCGGGGAATAAGGAGAAAGCAACCAATGGGCAGAGGCGGAAACTTGAATTCAAAATGTGTCTCTGCCGCTGACTTGTGCGTGATCTTGGATAAGCCCCAGTCCCTCTATGAAGCTCAGTTTCCCCACTGGTAAAACTGGGGTAATAATACTGTGTTCTTTTCTTCAGAGCATTGTTTGGTGAAATGAGATAAGGAATGCTGAAGAGTTTTAGACATTAAAAAGCGATAAATAGATTGTTCACCATCCCCACTATCACCAACCACCACCATCATGCTTGGTCACCATCTTCATCATCGATACTAAATTCATTCCTGTACTAACCCAGTTGCTTCCTGAAGAAGTTTCTGGTTCTCACCTAAGTGCATGAGGGCCTCCTTGTCCCACGGCCAAGTGGCTACTCCCGCCAATTCCTCCTCTGAGGAGTTTGCAAAGAAGATATTGAGGTGTGTTGATCCATCCAGTCTAAGAATGTTCTTCAGTTCATTAACATCCAAGTATGCTCTGTAATAGAAAAAGAACCTTGGCTGTCATCACCATCCAAAAAACTTACGATTCACATAACAGGTACTGCTAATTAAGTGAGAGCTACTATGTGCCAGGCACTTTCCTAAGCACTTTATAAACACCACCTCGTTGACTTCCCCCAGTAATATTATACGGTAAGTGATATGATCCCATTTTACAGATAAGAAAATGGCATTCTTATGGGTTTAAGAGGCTTGATAAGGTTACTCAGCTTATAAATAGCAGAGTTCAGTTCAGAACCTAGATTTATCTAAAGTCAACATCTGTGCCCCTAAGGACTCTGCTGTCTTGACTGATGACAAAGCCACATAATGTGGGTACACATCAAGAACACAAACCATGGAAAAGACTCCATGTTTTCTCATCTTGGCTTTTTTCCTTCTTTGCTTATTCACTATGGACCTCAGACCATTTATTTGGACAATACAGAGCTGCACTAGGAGGCCTCCTTTGCATCTCTACAGTAACCTTGCAAGGAGGTGTTATTACTCTGTTTTCAAAATAAGCAAACACGTGGCCCAATGTTATTATACAGGTTGTCCAAAGTTGCAGAACTGGGTTTCAAGGCCAAATCTGTCTAGCTTGGAAACCTATCGTCTTTTCACTGGGGCGTCATGCTGCCTCCCACAGTATATGCTTCTGCATTCTGTAAGCCTCTATTTCTTTTTCTGTAAAACATAAGAGAGAGGGATATTGTATTTGAGGTAGCTACCACTGTAGTCTTGACATATAAGTGAATTAACTCCTCATGCGACAATTGTCAACTCTTTAATACATGGAACAAACACATGTGGAAGAGAGAAAGAGATGGCCTTTGGACAGAGACTGGCATATCCTAGGTGCTTAATAAATAAGAGTTCTTCCCTTGCAGAGTAAGACTCTGTCATCAGAACAGAAACACTACAGTTTGCATCAGTCACAGGCATACTATTCAATGGCTCTCAGTAGAGAGAGGCAGCTGGCTCCACCCTCATGTTTCTTTCAGCTCCCATTTTATATCTGTCATCGTTATCTTTGAGATCTTGTGAGTAACTGATAATCATTTCTTGAGGAAGGTTGGAAACAAATCAATGAATAAATGGATAAAAACATACATAAATAAGCAAGCATGCAGCTTGATGTAGTAGGTGTGATAAAGTCTATGAATAATGGTATTTAATGTTTGTCGGGCCTTTCCATGTGGCCTGACTTTACATGGATTATCTCTTTGAATCTTTTTAATAACACTAAGGTAGGGAGTATTACTATCCCCATTTTCCAGATGAGAAAACAGAGGCTTCTGTTTCATACCTTGTGAAGGTCATACAGCCAGTTGAAAGTATTTTCCTTTTGTATAATGTTGTCTCTCTACAAGGGGTTGGCACAGAGCCTGGCATGTAGAGCACATAATAACAGTTCCCCTCTCCTTCCCTCCTGGAGTGAGAGAAGGGACTCCCCACAAGAGAAAGAGTAACGTCCAAGCTCCTCAGCATGGCCTGCAATACCCTGCCTCCCCTTTCAGCCTCATATCTCTCTGTTTCCTCTCTTGAATATCCCGCAGTGCACTGGAAGCTTCCACCATGATGCATTAGCCCCAGTGCCTTTACTCATGCTGTCCCCCTGTAGGACGCTGCTTCCCATTTTGTTCTCTGATGAACAAATCCAAAGTCCATTCTGGTGCCATTCCTCCAGGCAGACTTCCCTGATTTCCATCTCACCTCCACCCCCTTTACCATCTCTGTACTCATCCACATCCCGTTCGTGTGTGTGCTCTCACACCATTCCACATAATCACTTCACCTGTCTCTATCTGCCATTCCTTGTGGCTCCCTGGAGACAGGGAACTTGCCTTACTCATCTCTGTTTACCCGGTCCTCAGCATAAGGCTTGACACCCTAGGAGCAATCAGTGAACGTTGATGGAGTTGAATTTATATTGGGAATGAAAGTAAAACTAAAATAGTTACAGCCTACTCTCAGTTTCAGCACTTCCTTCCTATGAGGCCTCAGTTTCCTTATCAATACAATAGGTGCTATCAAGAGCATTTCTGTGGGTCAAAAACCTATACCTCTACTCCAACAGGAATAGGACACGTCTGAGACCCCATGTGCCCTCTTGCCCACTCAGGTCAATAGCCCCCCCCCAAAAAAAAAAGGTTAACTTGATTTGGAGACAGGAAGGGCCAGGAGAGGTGCATCTGCGTTGACCAGAACTAGGTTGTACCGAGTAATTGCGAAGAGAGCCACACAAGCTCACGTACTGACGTGAACTCTTGCTGCTGTGCCCTTCTCACCTCTAAAATCCCATCTTCAGCTTCTTAGACTGGAAGCCTCATAAGGAGTTCAAACCGGTCTGTTCTGTGATCAGAGAAGGACAGCCAACACTTATTAAGCCCTTGCTGTATGTCAGCCCCTGTGCTTGCTACACATGCTGTCCCATCTCTGTGCAGGATTTGAAGTCACATGGGAGAGTGGGTAAGAAGGCTCGTTTTCAAGCCAGAGTTTTGGGTTTGAATCCAGCTCTTCCACTTGCTGTTTGGCAACTTAACACAACTTCCCCTGCCCCTGTTTCTTCATATACAAAACAAGGGTATTTGGGATGAGCCAAGCTGGGTAGAGGATTTGGGATGTTAATAAAAGAAGTGTAAAGGGCTTAGCATAATAGCTGGCATATAGAAAACCTCAGTAAGTGTTTAGTTATTCCTATTACTTATCCCTATCTTACAGATGAAGTAACAGGGGTTCAGAGGTCACATAAATAGTGACAAGGTCAAGTGCAAATCCAGATGTGTCCAGCTCTTCCCACAGGGCCATGGTGAAAAGGGAAACGTGTGGGAGGAGAAGCTAAAAACATAGAGAAGTTGAGGCTTTCTTGTCAGCCCTTTCCATACTACGTATTATTTTCTAATTGATTAGTGCATTTCCATCAAGTGTTCTCTGAGGCAGAGAACACAAATGTTATTAGAGAAAGTCACCTCTTTGCCCCATTGCTCTAGGCTGAGAAAGCTTCATGAGAGGGAGCGAAGGGTGGGGTAAGGCCGGGGGAGCCATTTAATTGGTTGTTTATTCAGTTGTAATTGCAGAAGCAATCTTTTCAGAGGGTGGTATTCACTCTGGCCCAAGGCAGTGATGTGGGATGTTGGATCCATTCCCCTGCTTGTATGTTTGTTTGTTTGGTGTGCTTTTTTTCGATTTTTTTTTTCATACTTTGAGAAGGCTCTGTTTTCCAAAAAGGAGAAATCCATGGTAGCCATTCAGGCTTCTAGCCCCACTGGCCTCTCTTTTCTCCATCTCTTTTTGGGGGACCCACCCAAAGGAAAAGCGCTCTGTGGCTAAAAGTTTCCTTCTGCTGGCTAACGTCTTCTCACCAATTCAGAGCCAAGCCGGGTATCTCCCAAATGCATCAGGGGAAAATCTTTGGGACAGGAGTTCACATGAGTATCTACCTCCTTCCCCTGTCTCTTTAAGATACTGTTTATTCCTTTCAGCCAATGGATGGAGGAGAAATCACAGAAGGTCAAATCGAGAAGAACACTGAGTGTTTAGAGAGATTGAGGATGAAACCTGCTCAGGGACACTTGCCTTTCCATTTTGCCACTGTGGGAAGGTTGGCCCTGTGTGTATATTATAAATTGATCAAATTTATTTGTTTTTTAAAAATCATTAGCCCAGGAAAAAAATCAATCTAAATCTAAAACTCTGTGTGTTTATTCATTTATGAGCCAGTACTACCCAGAGTGGGACAGACAGACCTATGTCCAAGGGCAAATTGCTTTACCTCTCCGAATCTCAGCTCACAGGGATACCGGCAGGATTAAATGAAACCGCTCTGCACAGTCCCGGCATGCACTGCCCTCCATATCCTGCTCTCCTGTTTTCTCCTACCGGGGAAAACCTAACCTGACAGTTTGCTTCTGGGTGGCTCTCCCAGTCTCAGCTTTCAGTGTCTCCTCCCCCCAACTCAACCTTCTTCCTCCCACACCCTCCCTCTCAAGTTCGCACACTTCCCTCATCTGAGAACCTGTGGTTTTCCCCAATTATGCCCATTCCCTAAGCCTGTCCATTATTTCCCATGAATCTTCAGCCTTTTAAAATCTCACCCTCCCTGCTAAGTTCACTTACATGTGATGTACTCCAGGTGTACGCTCGGGACCACCCATACCTCTAAAACGGGATAATGATGTCCTCTTCTCAGGGATGTGAGGAGGAACAGAACTGGGTGGGACTAGAATCAGAGGCGACGCAGAGGACGTTTCTCACACAGTGCCCGGCACACAGAAAGCACTCCATCATTAGCATTGGCTATTTTTATTGCACTGTCATTATTATTACAATGATAAGGATTAGCAACACCAAACTCACCATATCACCTCCAGCTGAAAATGATTTCTCCCTCCTCAGAGCCCCCTCCCCCACTTTTGATTCTAGTGATTCTACCATCACCCTCCTCTGCGTTATCCTCACTGTGTGAGTACCTGTCTTCCCCACCAGGCTATGAGCTTCAAGCAGGTGGGGCCAAGTCTTTATCATTTATGTGTCCCCTAAAACTTTCCTTCAAGACAGAGAGCTACCACTGGTTGGCAGAGAGTGGGCACCTTTGTCTTACATTGCGTAACTTCAGATGAGTGGCCTGGGGCTCAGGGAGGTGCAGTGACTTGCCCAAGGGAACAACAACCTCAACTTCCCAGCCTGTATGGCAGTGCTTTTGCACCCATTAGTAAACTCGCCTCTTCCTTTAGGGAGACATAGTTCCCTGCATGGCAGCATGGCTTGGAGAGTCAAGTACAGGAGGGATTGCAACCCCCCATACCCCCTCAGCTGGATGCCTCGGTACAGAACCTGCATTGCCTGAATTTCTGGCCTGTTCCTACCTCCCTCTGCTGCCTGGTCTGCAGCTCAGGATTCCATCTGCTCAGTGAGCTTGTGAACTCGTTTAGTGTCTTCCAAATCATTATCTATAGAAGGCTAAACCCACAAGAGGCAGATGAATACTTAAGGTAAAAAAGTTTCCGAGTCAAATGGGTTCAGGACATGCTCTGTTAAACAAGGTTAAACACATATACTTTTTAACTGCAAGAGTTTTCAGAGCTTTTAATATACAAAATGTGAGTCGGTCAGATAGTGTATAGAGTGTTCCCAAACATATCTGACCATGGTCCCTTTCCCCACCCCACCTCTGCCTTTGCCAAAAAACCAAATAATATCATCACCAACAGAGTCTGGGAAATGTAGGGCTCAACTGGAAAGTCCCTCCTAACTTAGATCCTCTCCCCGAGCTGTCCCTCAAGAGAGGTGTGTTGGTTTCTCTTCTTCCTGCGCAGCCCGTGCACCTGGATCCTACTGGGAAGGTTGCGGCTCCCCTGGAATGTCAGTTTCAAGGGACCCAGCCCCAGAATGCCAAGGCACCCAGACTGTACCTCTCTGCCAGAAGTGCATTTCAAAGCCATGAGAGCAGTTCTGGAGGGAGATCAAAGCTCTCTCAACTCAACTGTCATTAGAATATTTTCTTTCTGCATCTCACTCGCTGGTGAGTGCCAACAACATATTTCCTAAATGCACTGGCCTGAGATGGTACAACTCTGTAATAATCTCAATGAGAGTGCTGTCAGGGCCTGTTTTATTGAAAGAGAAGCAAAAGGGAACTACATTCAAAATACAGAACAACAACAACAACCAGTCCCTTAAGTACAATCATGGGAGACTTGAGTTTTCCCAACTCTAGACGCATAATACACTGGCTCGCCCATTTTAAAGATGGCTGGTCGGAGGTATGGGTCTCAGTGAGCCCAGATCAAGACCGACCAGTCTCAGGTTTTATTCCCACTCAAAGCAAACTGACTTCCAGCTGCAGAAGTGATAGCTGAGGAGGTCTTTGAGAAGCGTCATGCCAAGGTTCTGCTCCCTGGGCCCTTGATATGGGCAGGAGGGTTATGGGAATGGTGCTAGTCCTGTGTCAATGTCCTCAATTTGAGGAGGCCCTCCCTGGCTGAGAGTAGGCCACTTCCAGGCTAGAGGCTGGCGACAATTCTTTCAAGTTAAGGGAAAAGGTAGCACAGTGCTAAAGAAAAAAGCCACACGTTCAGAGAGAGACAGACTAGGGTTCAAATCCACCCTTTCCTACCAAGGGGCACTGGGCCTTAGAGAAGTGACTCAATCTCACTGAACCTCAATTTGCTCATCTGTAATATGGGCGTTATCAAATTCAACCTAGAAAGGGGAATATAAAAATTCAAGGAAACAATATATAAGAAAGAGCTAGAAGAGTGCTGAACCCATGAAAAGGCCTTAAAATGCATAATTCTCTTTCTTAGCTTACTCACGGAGCTAGAGAAAATGAACCTTAGCTCCCAGGGCCTGTTGTGTCTCCCTTCCATCAGCAAATTCTGGTTCTTATCACTGGACCAATGTGTTTATCTTCTTCACAGGCAGATGCCCTGTTTCTACAACTCAGAGAGCAAGTCCTGTAACATTGCCTATTTCCGAATTCTGATTGCAGCCTGTCATTCCCAGAGAGGACCTCAAATCCAGGAACCACTACTCCCCTTTCAGAACACACTAGACCATTTGAAAGTGATTATCAAATGTAAAGATCAAAGCCACGCAGGACAAGTCATTAAACAAGATAAACCTCAGAATGTTTATTGCATCCATATCCTTGTTCCAAATAACAAGCTTTCTCCAAGCTGTGACCGGTTCTAAAACCTGGATTTTGTACTTTATCCCAAGGGCCCTAATGATCTGGACTTTATTCTCCTGCTTAGTTTCATTGTCAGAAGTGCTTAAATAGGCCTCTCTTGTCTGTAAGGAGAGAAAGAGTGTTTATTAAGAGTTTATTAAATTCTCGGAATCCTGGATGATTGGTTTCCAAAATAATAGCTTTTGTATAGAAGCTTGACACACAGTCTAAGAAAAATGGAACAGACCCAATCAAAGATCAATTGAAAAATCAATCATTCTTTCATTCATTTATTGAATAAATCTTTGTTTCATTACCTCTCCTTTTCCCATCTGCCCTTCCTCCCTGTCTGCCTGCCTTCATTTTCTCCTTCCTCCCTAACTCCTTTCCTCCCTTACACATGATTCATTCAGTCTTTTCCTCTTTCATTCACCAACATTTATTGAGATGCTCTCACATTCCGTGCTTGAAGCTAGAAACTGGGCATACAAATATAAAAGAGAAACAATTTTCACTATCAAAGAGCTAGCAGTTTCATGAAAGAAGTGAGACAAATGATCAGATGATCATAACATAATGTGCTAGTACTAATAAAACCTACTATTTGGGGAGTTTCCTACATACTGGCACTGTGGAAGTACTTTTTAATTATTATTTCTTTGAAGCTTTACAAAAGCTCTATGTACTAAGTATGAGTATCCCCAATTTACAGAGGAAGAAACCGGGGATCAGTGAAGTGACACCATTTTTCCAAAGTTCCTCCTCCCACTGCCAGAGGTGGGAGACGGCCCCTCGTCTGTGGGTTACTGTAGACCATCTGATGCACCATTGCCTCTTACCTTCTCTTCCAATATGTCTCATGATAGAAGGAGTACTGAATGTGATGGAAGCACAGAGTCACGACACTTCCCTAGCTGAAGGTGGGTAAGATATCATTGAAGTTTTCACATGAAGAATAAATCTTGATTGGATATTGGAACAAATACAGGAGACAGAGAAAACGGCAGAAGCTCCAGAAAGCCAAGAGGCATGAAAGAAAGGGAGAAGAGGGAGACACTGCAAGTCCTCTGGTGTGGCTGCAAAGTTGAGCACATGGCAGCCACTCCACAAGATGAGGCTGGAAGGGTCGGCAGTGGCCACACTGTCTACCAGCTCATGGAGGACGGAGTGCCCTGAAAGCTCCTAGCAGACCCTGGCAGATTTCATGGGAGAGGAAATGATCTGGTTGATGTTTCCCAAGGAGCTTTCCTTCCTTTCTGGAGGAATGTGGAAGATGGACCAGAGGAGGGAAGAAAGTGGACAAGAAGGCACTGGCAGTGGATTGCAGAAAAGGGGGTGGGTCTGAGACTATCTAAGTAGAGAGGTATTTATGCATGGGAAACAATTTGATGCTGGGGGGGGGGGTGGGAATGAGAGGAGGAGAAATGATGGGCCTGGCTTCTGACCTGGTCGCCTGGAGTATTTCTCCTTTATCAGTCTCAGATTCTATACCTCAATGCCTGACCCCCTTGTTGCTGCCCTAAACTGGAGGACGAGCAGGCGAGTTGTCTCCTTGGGGCTGTGCCCTCCGCTGAGTCACATGGACGACCGACTCTTAGGAAAATCACTGTCTGCGGCTCTTTGCGGGGTAGGATCACAGTGAGAGCAGGAGATGGGTGGCGTGAGGAACCCTGATGATGTGGATCGGGGAGGGAAGCTGCTGATTCACAGGAGGAGGTTGGGCCAGTGGAGAGGTTCTCAGACCTTTGGGTCACTTTAAGACATTGAAGTGGAAGTTGCGATTTTTAACTTGGACAAATAAATGAAGCATTTGAAGAGGACCCCCCGCCACACACACACACCACTTATGACATCCCTCATATAATAAAATAAAGGGTACCAGAGCAGTAGTCCACAGGAAAGAATACCGTCATCTCAGAAGAAAGGACACTAATTTAAAATGAATGTGCTTTACTAGGAACTACTCAGCTCCTGTTTTTCTCATTTGCCTTTCTGAAAGTGGCTTTTAGGGATAGCTGTGGCAGAAGGCAAAGTGTCAGAACACCTGGTTCTTGGCAAGCTCAGCTACGCTCACTTGGTGAATATGACTCATCCTTCAGGACTCAAACTAGAAGTGACTCTGACCCCTAAGAAGTCAAGTACCCATCCTCTGTGTTTCCTCAGCACCTTGAAGTTCTCCATGCAGCACTTACCTAACTAGCTGCTTATCTACCTACAGGAAATTCCGTGAGGGCAGAATCACACCTATCTTGTGAATGTTCATTGTTGTACTCCCAGCACCTAGAACTGTGCCTGCACGTAGTAGGGGTGCGCACACACACACACACACACGCACAATGTCGAATGATCAGTCACTTCCTAAGATCTCTGTTTGGGGTTCTACAATCTCTGCCTTGATAGTCCCAGACTCTCAGAATTTACTTATTTCCAGGGCATGAAAAAACCCTGATAAGTAAGGAAAAACAACAATTGAAGTACGATGGTGTGTGGAAAGTACCAGAACAGTCATGTGACTATCTCACGTCAATCTACTGCTTTCACGAGAGAAGCACATACAGTTCCAGGGCCCGCAGTTATCTCTTCCCACTACCTCACTTTCTTCTTGGAGGATCAAAACCACAATTGATAAATAATACAACTGACCACATTGAGTAAAATATTCACAGATCACCGACAGCCCTGTGGTTTGTGTTATACTTGAAGCACAATTAAATAAAGACAAATCACCGCTATTTCATAAGCTGTAGCAGACACAGTGTCCGAGGTACAGGCGGTGTTTCATTAGACTGTGTAGTTTGGCTACTGTGTAAGTTCGCCATGAAAACCATGTAACCGATGTGAAGACTGCTGAACAATATTATGTTTGGGAAGGATACAGCAAGAATTGCAACATCATCACCAACAGCTGTCAATATGGCAACTTCAAGATTGTAGTCTGGACTGGGGGCCTGTACGAATCACCTAACCTTCGGCAAATGACAGAATGACCTGAAGTTAGAACTGCACAGCCATTACGGTCAATCTAGACCTCTCTGGATGACCTTGACCAAGTCTAATAACTTCCCCAAATTTGGGTGTCTCCTGAGGTTAAAAGAGAGAGAGCTCTCAAAGGATCTTGTGACACAGAGTTAAAGCAGGGGAAAATGGTGCTTGCTGGAAAGCATGACACGGTATGTCAGGCTGTTACAAGTAGAATTAAATTCAAATTGATTTTTGGAAAGGGGATGCCACATGCAAGGCCTGAGGGCCCTGAATAAATAAAATAGTAGACACACAGACTGCTTGAGCTGGAGCACCATCATTAGCCTTCTGCTGGGACTGAAGTAATGAGAGCAGGATTTTTTTTTCAACTTGTCATAGAGTATCATTATTCCTTCACCGCTATTCCAATGCATCGTTTTCAATTAAGGTAGAGGGGCTGGTTAATACTTTGAAGGCAAGAACGTCTCTTATTTCCCTGGATGTCTGCACTGTCAATGTGTGGCATTATTTGTACCGTATCAATATTAAGCTCCCCATTTATTCTCTAGCCCTTGTACCCACAAACCTGTAACCAGGGTTATTCTAGTGTCTGATTTGAAAACATCTGAATAGGAAGAGATCTTGGAAATATTCTACCCAAATTGTCCCATTTTACAGATGAAGAATTTGAAGTAAAAGAAGTGACTTACTCCATGTTGGCTAAGAAGTTACTGGAACTATCTAGTCACTTCCTTCCTAATGCTTTGCCAAGCCACAGGCAAACTGTGTTTTTCTCCCATGAATCCTTATGGGAAATAGCTCTCCTGTCTGTCTTCCACCCGCTGTAAGATTTTGAGATAGTTCGTGCTTTTTGGAGTTATAGTCACCATTGCCCTCTGTGGCCATAAAAATAGTTCAGTAGCCAGAAGTCAAGCTCAAGCCTAAGGCCAACTGCAGTTGGCCGTTTGAACTTTTAAAAGGCTGCAATCACAAACATCAGAAGTTTGAAATAGAGACAACAAATCCCCTCAGCTTCCACCCTTCACCACCAGCGCACCAAAACAAACTAGAATGCGGTAAAAAAGAAAGAGAAGCAAAGAGGGAAGGAAAAAGACAGAGAAATGCCCCTCCAAAACAACAACAACAACAACAACAACAAAACGGGGGCATCAGAGCCTGTTCGACTTAAGCAAACAAACCCAAGAGCAAAACACACTGCTGTTCACACACTAGTTTTGTGTTTCCAGAAAGTAAGGGTGAAGGTTCCCTCTCAGGAGGTGGAAAATTGGCCCGCTGTGAGCTTGAAGATGCAAGCTGAGCTGTGATCAATTCAGGGAACTATGGTTTACGAAAACAAAATGTACTGGTGTCTGTCCTCTGAACGCCCCTCACACCCGCACCACTTTGTTTCCTAACCTGGAAGGGTGTCTGATCGAGAGCGCAGAGGCTGTCCTGAGTGGTGAGTGTCACCAGTGGATGAAGAAAGGCAAATGAGAGTGCTGACTATGCAAAACCCCGGATGGAAAAAACCCAACTGCCTCCCGTGGAGGCCCTCGAAAGGGCACCGAGTGCTCCCATCTGTCCAGGGAGCTAGAGATGGAAACACACATCTAGGAAAGGGGTGACAGAGGGAGCGCTTTAAATCCCGGCAAGCCAGGGGGCCTCTCTGGCTGTCCCCCCAAAAAGGTTCCAATTTGCATCTGCAAACTGAGAGATGCTGTGGCAAGAGTCTCGGCCAGGAGGGAGTTTGTTCCACCCCTTACGTTGCTCAGTACGGCCCTGAGAGTGTTAGGACACCCTCCTCCCGTTACACATGCGTGAACCCTCAGTGAGCCCCATCCAGGGATCCCAGACATAACTTTGCTTTTTCTTGGAAAGGCATAAACCTCAGTGTGGTGTGCTGCCTATCTCGAGGAAATGGATACATTAGCATTTAATATATGCAGGGCTTTTAGAGTAAAGAAACTCTTTTAAAAATGAAATCTGGCCGGACCAAACTGCAAGGGCTCTTGGTAGTAAAGAGTGATTAGGTCTTCTCTAACTCCCATGCCAGTCCTGAGGTTCTAGTGAGGGGACTAAGGGTCCAGAGGGGGCTGGGAATTAAGGGCTATATATGGAAGAGGTCAGAAGATTTCCTGGAGATGGAAAATCCCCAAACAACCACCGCTGTTATTTGGAGAGTTCACTCAGAGCAGGGCGCTACTCTAAAGGGTTGACTGTGCATTATTTCATTGAATCCTCTAAACCCCCAATGCCGTAGACTGTTACTTTTAACCCCGATTTTACAGAGCAGGAAACTGCCCCTTTTGATAAAGGAAGAGACTTGTTCAAGGTCACAGAACTGTGGAGGACCTTGATTCAAATGTGCTCTGATTGTTTCCAAAGCTTACAGTCTTATGTACTTGCTGGACGGTTCTGATCCTCCAGTGCTTCTCACCGGTCACTGCCCTGAGCTCCTTATTCACGTCACCGACAGGGGCCACAAGCAGTTCTTCTCCTGCTCTCCATTCACCCCTCTATTCTGCTCTCAAAGAGCAAAGTCACATATGCACAAGGGTCACAGGTGGGACCTGTGAGTTAAGGTGGGCTTTGTTCAGAAGAAAAGTATGAAGGAAACCCAGACTGATTCCAAGAGAATGGGACCGGTGGACAAGTGGGGCTGGATGTGTGTGTTCGTGCGTCTACACTCAGGCAGGCCTGTGGGCTGGAGATAGTTGAAAAATCTAGGAACTTCGACCAAATTGGCATACCACCCATTATGACCAATCCCAACACAGCCTGGGATTGTTCCATGAGGAAATATGTCCTGTAACACAGTTAGACATTTGAGTTGTTTTCAAAATAAACTAGTGTGCAAGCTCAATGAGCTTGATATAAGTTATGTGGTCTTTATTTAAAAATGCCAATTCTGTGGCCAGTCCTTAAAAAAAAAAAATAAAGTTAGTATTTTAAGAATGAAAGTCATCTGGATAAATGCTCTCAGCGTGTGTACTGGTTTCATCCAGGCCTCCGTTACGAGGCTGCAGGAAGGCAGCTCTGAAAAACAGTGCCGACAAGAAGGAATCCACGTGTGTACCCAAGAAGGGAGGGAGCGTTTCTCCAGCACCTACTGTGTGCCAGACCCTGTGCCACTTAAGTTTCCTGTCATGTCCCAGGAGAGCTGTTCTCACCCAATTTTTATAGATGACAAACCAGTGACTCTTATTGAGGAACGGGCCAAGGTCAGTCAGCGAATGAACAGTGGATGCAAGATTCAACCCCTGGTCAGTCTCCAACACACATCATTTTTCTACTATACCAGGCCTGACTCCTGTTATTGTTTTAATGACTATTAGTCACGTTAAATAAACTCTGATATTCTGATTATAAAATTCCAAGCTATTTTTCTTTTTTACTGGAAAAGAATGAATAAAGTTACTGAAAAAAAAAATAAAACAATGCCCTCTTTCATCTGCACGCTGGTTAACTCTTCCCAGAACTCTTTCTGGGATATTATTTTATGTGACCTTCAAGGCGGTGTGATCCAGGCGGTCAGATCTTATTATTATTATTCCCTTTTGGAAGATATGGAAATGGACGCACAGGCAAATCAACAGACTTGCCCAAGATTGCATAGCTAAGAAGCTACCGAGCCATAACTAGAATCCATTTCCCCTGCATGACGTACCAGTCACTCATCCCTTTCTCATACTTTCCCTACATGGCCCCCAATCCCTTTGCTCTTACCCACCTCTTTTCTATCACTACGAAGCCAACTAATGCTGCCAGACTGTGTGCCTTCTCTACCAGAAAACCTTTCCTAATTTCTCCAAAGCACAGGGAGCCTGCCTTTTCGCACAGTGCAGGGAAGCTTTGTCATCTGTGGGGTTCACTTGTACATTAATCATCTTGCCGTCTCTTGAATGACAAGGAAGCAAAGGGCATTAAACCACAGCTTGCAAGCACTTTCAGGACAGAGATTACATCGTAGATCCCTAGGGTATTGATCACAGTGCCTCGGATACTGAAGGATCTTAACAGAATGGGGATGATGGGTAAGAACACGACCACACTAAATAGAATCTGTCCACGCTTCATATGGTCAGCTTGTAAGATACCAGGGCAAAGTACGGGGGCTGACATGTCTTGGGACAACAACATGAGACTCTGGGTCCGGCTCTCAGCTCACCCCACTCTCAGTGTGAGGCCTGGGTCAGTGTTTGCCTCTCTTGGGAGCCCAGTCTCCTCGTCCACAGCAAGAGGGGGTTGGACCACTCCAGTGCTCCTTTCAGCTCAGAGTCCCTGATTCCACACACCTTTTCTAGATTTGGAGACATCGTGGGTGAAAGAAATGTATGTTCCCTGGAATCACCCCAGAAAAGAAGTGAGAGACCCCAGTGAATGAAGGTGAACCATTGAATGGAGTCTGACAAGGGCAGGGGAAGAGACTGAGGGGGGAACTGCAGCTGCCCGCAGAGGGGTCAGGGAGGCTGCCTCACTGTTCCCTTGCCGAAGACTTCCAGCGATGTCAACTAGGGTCCAATCAATCAATCAGTCAGTCAATCAGTCAGTCAATCAATCAAAACATGGCAATGGGAATCCCCTGGTTACATTAAAGATAATAATAAAGCGAAGACAAAGAAAATGTTTCCCTATGAGCCAACAGTATGTAAGGGGAGTCTCTTTTTTTTCCATCTGCTCCATTCCACATGAATAGATATTCGTGGACAAAGGTGAAATACACCTAATGGTGCCAGAGCTGGCAGACTGGGGCGGGGGGGAAGGTCCAAACAGGAAGTTGGTGGGTTTATTGCAACATCTTCTTGCAGTGGGGTACATACAGACTAAAATGCCAAATGCCCCAGGTTGCCTGCTTCTGGGGATGTCTATCAGTACCCAGGTTTTCCACTTTATTTATAAAAAGGCCTGCCTGTGAAGCACATTCTGACTTATTAGTAGACATCGCTGACAGCTGCAGATGAAGTTCTGCCTACCTGGCTCATCTCCACCGCAGTAGAGAATGGCCAAAGAGCATCGGAATGTCTGTTTCTGACGGACCAGTCTGATGGAAAGACTATTACTGCTCACACAGACCGTTCCTCCTGGCTGACACAGGGGTCCTTTCACATCGCTGATTGCAATGGCCTCTTTACTTGTCTGTCTTTATCCACGAGATGCTGAGCTCCAAATGGGCAGGGACTGGGCTGGCACAGAGGGAGCGTTCAACAAATATTTACTGAGAGAAGGAAAAAAGAAAGGGAGGGAGGAACGAAGGACATGAAGGAAGAGAGGGAGGAAATAAGGAAAGAAGGAAATAAAGTAAGGGAGAGAGGCAAGGAGGCAGGGTGTAGCCTGATACTAGAGTTTGCCATGGGATGAACTACACCTACCTCTGCCTCTGGTCTGCACGCAGCCATGCTGGGGGACTCTGGGTTCCCCAAGCGCTTCCTCACCTACTCCTCCCCCACCCCCTTCTCATGCAGTACCCTCTGCAGGGACTGGCCTTCTCTGTGTTCCGGACACGTTCCGTTTGCTTACCCACATCCACTGCCCACCCCTCTCTACCCTGCGCTGTGATCTTGAGAGGCTGGCCTCTTTGAGTTGCATAAACAGGTTCCTTTGGCTTGTGGTTGCCAGTCTGGTTCCCCAATGGGAAGCACGGGCAGGAGACTAGAAGGCAGGGAGAAGCGATGTATAGAGTGTAATCTTCTGGCTCCCTTCTGACCAGCGGGTCATAGATTGGCTACTCCTCTCTACTGAGAGTCACAGGTGCCAGGAAGCCCCTCTCCACACAGCCACTCTCTTGGGGTTCCATACCCACTCCCCGCCTCTTGCCTCTACAGGCCAAGGATAGAAATGGCTCCCCCAGATTGCTGACCCTGACCTTGCCGGTTGTCCTAAACCCCGCCTACACTGTTGCAAATAGCTTCTCCTTCAAAACAGCCCCTCTTCAACTCTCCTTAATTGTTCTTTCCAAAGGCTCCACCTCTTTCCCGCCAGGACCCTGACTGGTGCCGACTGCATCTCTGCCTCTCAATGTACTGCCAGTTCCGCGAAGCCTCCTTAGATCACGCCTGCCCCAGCCAACTGACCTTGTTTCCCCAGAAGAATAAATCTCTGCTTTCTAGGTCTCCTGCGCCACTGTGTGCCACTAAAACCACACATCAGAGCTTCTTATGTTTGACTATGACTCCCTTACTTAAGTGGAAGGCCCTCAACGGTGAGAAAAGTGTCCCACGCATTTCAACACCCCCAGTGAATAATAGCAGGGAGGCTGGCAGGGGTAGACGTGCCCAATAAATGCCCATAAACAGGACAGAAACAGTCACCGTTTGGTTTCCTAAAATGCTTTGGAACAAGATATCGTCAAAAAGTTGGGCTGTGTACTGCTCACTTCCGAGTCCATGAAGGCTGCCTTTTCCACCATCGCTGTAATCCTGGCGACAACCTCACGGTGCAATGCGTCAGGTGAGGCGGAGTTCACTTCCCTACAGAGAAGCACTCCCCTGGAAGGACCATTCTGATTAGGGAGGACATTATCTGTTACGCAATTCAAAGCTGCCTCCTGTCACTGCCACATGCCGGTCCCAGCCACGGCTTAGAAACCATATTGAATAACTCTGCCCCCTTTTGCACAGGACATGCTTTTCTGATACTTGGAAGTGCATGTGCCATGGTCCTGTGGTCACAGCCCTGTGAGAATTTTCTCACCCAGCCAAACATTTTCAAATGATTATATGAAAAGGCTGCTGGCCCCCTCCCTGTCCCCCTCTTGGTGCACCCCTCAATTCGCTGTCCTTATCACAGCCTCTTACTCACTGCCAATGTAGCTCTAAGATAATAGTGCTTCAATGGCTCCAGAAAGATTCTCTTCCCAAATCACTTACTCAGGACTTCATAATCCCAAGCGCTTGAGGACAGCAGGCAAAGATAGAGTGAGGACAAGAATGTGAGGGGTGGGTACCGGTGGCCTGCAAGGATGCCAGGGCAGCCCTGGGAAGCTGTGCCACAGCGGACAACCAGGCTGCAGAAATCGAAAGCACCCCGAACCCTAGTATGACCCTAAGGGACTGGGTGAGATGTGTCCCGCAGTGTCCTCTAGGGAAGGGAAGGTTTTTGACCCAGTGATCTCCACAGATGTTTCTAGGTCTGACATTTGATACCACTTTGATCTGCAGTCTTAGATCTGCTGGAGCTGGGTGCTCTCCTACAACATAAGAATTCTTGAAGAACGCGGACTGAAGAGCCCACGATTTATTAGATAAAGAATGAGTTTAAATGAGTTCAAAGAAATGGCACTTCTCTGATGGCACCTGTCAATGTGCCTAGCTGCATTACTGGTGGATCTTATTTTACTCAAGACACTTTTATAGAACTCTGACACTGCTTCACCACGCTCATGGTATTTCATTTTATATCCATTCATTTTTGCTGTATATTATAAAGGTGTTGGTTTGCAACATTTAGGGGGAGGGGGAAACCTAGTACTTCACCAGAGATCGAAAATGAGTAATTTAAATATTATCTTTACTGCCTTTCCCCATTAAAAAAGAAAAAGAGAGAGAATGGAGAGACAAAGAGAGAGACAAACACCCTGGTGACAATTAGTTTAGTTCTTTATTAAAGATCACCTAGATAATGTTAATCGAATGTTCACTGCTTCTATCACAGGTGCCTCTCTTCTTTCCTTTTTTCTCTCTCATTTCTTCCTCCCTCCTCCATTTCCTCCCCCTCCTCTTTTTTCTTTCAATTCGAAAAGCAAATACTTCTCTACAAAGTTCCACAGGTTTCTCTCTGCACACAGGAGAGCTGATGCTGCCAGAATGCTGTCACCCCCGGCCCTGTGAGGAGATGACACGTTGCCCCGTGGGGCTCACCCAGGGCTCACGACTTTCCCAGCCAGCAAACCAACAGGCCCTGGCGAGGAGCGGTCACAGCACTGGCCCAGGGCCGCTCACAGACATTCTGAGCCCCATGACTTAGAAAGAGGGCGGCCATCGGAGCCTGCCAGCCTCTGTATGCTGATTGCGAGGTATCCTCGTATCTGGGGCCCCCAGCCCATCCACACCAGCACAGCGCCCTGTCCCAAAGGCCAGCTGTCCTCGGTCCTGACCCAATCATACTCAGCAGTTTCCCCCCAAGGCTTTACAAAAGCCACCCTGACTGTCACTCCTGTCCTTTAACACTTGCCTCTTATTGTGCCTTCAACTTAAAAATACCCTCCTTCAGTGAGAGCTTTGGAGTCAACAGACCTGGGTTCAAATCTGAGCTCTCCTTTGTTAGCTGAGTGACCTGAGGTAAATCCCTTCATCATTCCGAATCCTGCATTTCCTTCAGCAAAATAGAAGTCCGGGTACCCACCTTCCTGGCACTTGGTAGGTGCTGAATAAACACGTGTTGCATGAATGGATGGATGAATGAATGAATGACAAATGGGTGAATGACTTCCAGCCATTCGTCCTCTGCCATGCCCACTCTGCGTGGGCACGTAGGTAACTGCTGGGAGTCTAGTTCAGCAGAACACATACGAGTGCTGCATTGATCTTGGAAGCCTTGCATTGTGACTTCACCGAATGACTTTCCTCACCCATGACCTTGGCAGAGTCATTTTACTCCCGAAGGCCTTCTATTTCCCTGTCCATCAAATGCAAATATTAACCCCTATCTTGTCTTTGTGCCAAATTCTGTCAAAGCCCAAATGAGATTAGAGATGAAAGGGCACTGTGACCTGGAAGGACCTGGCCACACACCAAGGCTTCTTCCCACATGGGCTGTTCATGTGTCTGAGCCAAGGTGAGAGTCCAGGGGCCCGCCTGGTGCCAGGAAGCTGAGCTGACGTGCTTTCTGGCTTGCTGCCAGGTACGACATTCTCTTGCCAACATCGTCATTCCTTTGCACATAGGTATTTTGTCTGTGCAGGGGAGGCCCTTGCTCTTTTGAGAGAGACATAAAGAGAAGAGTCAGCAGAAAACCTGCAGAGGTCTGCAAATACGCTCAGGCTATCAGCAAATCCAGGGTCCGATGTGTTGGACAGAATGGAAAAGTTCAGTGTGAATCTGGGGCATCAGAAAAGTGGATGTGAACTGTCTCTCTGGCTCAGAAGTCGTTCCTCCAGGTCCCACATCGAATATACATCACCCATGGGTCCCCCCTTGGAGCTCCTGGTTAGAATTGATAACACAAGAGAGAGGCTACAAGAGACATTAGACAGAAGACCCCCCTTTATACCTTATCAGCAGGACACAAGAAGCTCCTCTGCCTCCAGGGTCTTCCGTTCTTCCCCAACCCAATCTCTGATGTCCAAATTGTACCGAAACCTCCCCCGAGGTACTCAAACTGCAATTCAGTCTTTTTTCTCTTTGATCGCTCCTGGCACTCCCTTTACACAGTGCATGCTACCTTACATTATACAAATAATGACAAATACACTTATTGAGAATTAATTATCTGCTGGCCACTATGAGAGAGACTGTGCTTTATACGCCTTCCCTCACTCTCCACCCTCAGAGCAGCTTGACCAAACAGGTACCATGATTATCACCATTTTACACATGAGGAAATAGCATCGAAGAGGTTACAAAGTGAAGAAATAGGATCCCTGAGAGCTGAACCCAGGCGTCCGATCCCAGGTGACCCCAGCTTTACCTGTACTGTCTAACAGACCACACTGCTTCATTCAGGATGGTAGTCGCTAGCCCCACGTGGCCACTGTGTACCTGAATCGGGGCTAGTGTGGCTCAGAAACTGGATTTTAATTGTATTTAATCTCAACTAACTTAATGTACACAGTGAAACGTGGCTAGGGACTACGTATTGGATAGCAAACTCTGACCCAGTCTACCACATACGTTTCAGCAGCTACTTGTACTCTGCTCCAGTCACCCAATTTAGACTCTGAGGTCTTCGAGAAAACAGGGTTCTGAGTTTTCCTTCTCAGCTCAGAGTAGGCACTCAATTAAACATTTTTGTGACGAATTATGCTTGCATATGGTCCCCATGATTACGTGAGTACAGACTGGCCTCAGTCACAAAGCTACTGTGTAAACTGGGGAATTCCCGAACCCTTATGGGCCTCAGGTGACTTGCCTATAAAATGGGGGACAAGTTCAGCTCTGAACTGGGCATCATCCGCCCAGCAGGTCTTACCTGTGTGGAGAGTCGGGATCGAAGCAAGTCTTGGTGACGTCGGTGATGTCAGGGTCACAGCACTCTCCGCCGTCAAAGTTGAAGCGTTCGTAGTTGCAGTCCATGTCACACACCCCATTCTGCTGCTTCTTCATGAAGGCGGGGTGGCGCAGGTGGCGGCAGTCCCCCCCGTCGTGGCCAGTCAGCGTGTGGTTGCACTCGGGGTCACAGTTCTCGTCCCCGATCTTGCCGATGTCGCGTTGGCCAGGATGAGGCGGCGCCGCAGAGAGGAGTTGTTCACCTCCAGCACCTCCAGCTCCAGGAGATGTTGTAGAGCTTGAAGGTCTCGGCCAGCTTGCCGGTGCTGCGTGTCGATCTGCTGGCGGCTCACCGTGGGGTTCTCGTGGCCGTCGTCGTGCAGGTGACCACGCGGTAACGCACCACCTTGGGCCGGCGGAAACGTGGCAGCTGGTTGTAGCTGGCGATGACTTCTGCGTTGTCACACAGCGTCTGCCCACACAGAGGCGGCTCCAAGCTCGTGTCCAGCAGGAAGCTGTGGGCAGCGCTGAATTCCACCTGCGGGCTGTTGCCGTCCTTCATGGGGGACCAGGTGCGCTTCACATTGTCCCAGTTCTCCTGGAGGAGGAGCTGAGGTAGAGGAGCATGGAGGCCATGCGTCTCCATGTCCAGCAGCACCTCCCGCTGCGTCCTGGCCACCTTCCACAGACTGAAGCGCTCGATGTAGCCCCGGTAGTTGTGAGTCAGGGTGCTGCCTCCCAGCATGAGCACCTTACACTTCTGGGTCAGCGGGCTGAAGATGCCACCCACCTGCTCCCCAGAGGTGGCCACTTGGCACATTCACATAGAGCTTCATCAACCGCCCATCGTAGGTGGCAGCGAGGTACACCCACTGGCCTGGCAGGTAGCTGCGGTGGGCACTGATTGTGGTCACTTGTCGGGCCCGGTCTGTCTTCAATGAGAAGAAGTAGCGCGGGTCTCTGTTGCCTTGGTCACTGACGGTGTGAATGCCCACGACCCATCCTCGGTCACGAGAGGTATAAGAACATTGTCATACAGCCCTATATGGCCCCAAAAGAGAAAGGTGAATAAATAAAGGATGGAAGAAGAGGGGTAAACTATTTCTCTCCAATAAATTTCTACCAGGATGTCTAGACCAAAGTCTTTCCAACTGTTGCTCTATGGGGTCCTGGCAGTTACTGAAGGGGCCTCTGGGACCACCCTGAGGGCAAGGCGAAGGCCAGAGGACCTGAGGGGACAGGGGAGTTGGGTTTGCGGGGAGGGGGTTCTTACCACAACTGTAACCCAAGCAGTTTCACTTTTATTTGCTTTGAATATGGAGCATAGAAAAACAAGTTGTTGTTTGAAGAATGAGTACTTGAGCTAAACAAAATACCACCACCACCAATGATGATAATTGGAATCTGAAAACCTTTGATTTTGCAAAGCTGTGAAATGGGGAAGAAGACTTTCTAATTAAGGGGGTATTTTAAGTGTAAGATGATATAGGTGAGAGAGAAACAGAGGGAAATATCAATGAATAGAAGATGTTCCTTTAGCAGAACCATAACTTTGAGTGTACATCAGCCGTTAGCAGTCATCAAATGATCAGTGGTGGTGACTCGTCGGCAAAGTTGGCCTGAAGAAGTGAGCATCAAGCAAAGCTAACCCTCTGTCTCTAACAGGAGTCCTGGCGAGCCCTGACAGTCAGTCCCAAAACAAGGCAGGCATGCTTAATATCTGAGCTGGAAAGGTTTTTAAAGATCACCGCTTTCAACTCCTTCCCTTGACAAGTAAGAGAGTTGAGATCCAGAGAATGGAAGGCATTTGTCAGGTGACATAAAGTCATTGACAAATTTCCTGAGACCCAATTCAGTTTGTTTTTCTCTAACACTAAAGCGAATATTAAAAAAGAAAAAAGAAACATACACACACACACACACACACACACACACACCACACACACAACCCAGCAGTCTCTCAACATAAACAGATGTTGGAACTCCTGCATAATAGCTAATAATAAGTAAAAACTACCAAACAACTAATGGCAGGTCAAGCATTGTGCTAAGGTCTGTGTCTGCATTAATTCATTAATCCATGTAACATTCCCAAGGTGGTGACGTTAAGTTTACAGGGGAGGAAATGGACATTAAAGAAGGTAAAGAGATGGGTTTAAGGTCAACTGGTTGGTGAGTAGTTCTGGATCCGTCACACCCTGGTATTCATTGCCCTCTGCACTAACTCCACACGTCACCCTCTCCCTCATCAGTGCCACCATGGATCAGGACTACACCATCTGCCTGGGGGCGTCACAAGTTTTAGTTGGGTGTTTGGGAAACTTCCAAGCCAGACTTCTCTACACTTACTCTGGGAACCCCAGGAAGTCACTTAGCAGATTCTCTTTGGATCCAATTATCTTAACAGTCACCAACCCCTATTCCCCAGCCTTTGTGGAATATACCCAGTGTCCTTGGCACAGACAGGTTGTTGGACGGGGAAGAGGACTTTCTAATTAAGAGTGTACTTTAACTGTCAGATGATGGATCCGGCCAGGTGGGAGGAGAATGAGAAGACTCCGAGAATGAATCAAAGATGCTCACTTACAAGGACGGCCCCTCCTTTCAGCTGGAGAATTGCTGCAGTCACCGTAACTTTGAGTGTGCATCTGCCATGAGCGCTCATCAAATGATCATGGAGAGCTTCCAGAAAAATCCATGGAGGAGGCTCATACAGTCTTTTCTCCTTCGTGGGCCCCAGGGCCCCGGAATTTGTGTCAGTCTCTCTGTTAGCAGCTGACGTGGAGGGCAGTTTGGGTCAGCCACTTAAGTCTGCCTACACTTCTCTTCCCACTCCCAGGCCAACAGACCGCCATGAAATGGCCAGAGTATCCTCATAAAATCAACCTGTTCTCACGGTCTGGGCAACCTGGTGAAGCACCGAGTACCTCTTCTGGGCCTGGGTTCTCCACCATGTGGCAAAGAAGGGGAGTGAATGGAGTTCCCCTCACATGCTCTGTCCAAGTCTGTTTTTCTGTGATTCCAGGTTTCCCAACAGCTAAAACAGAAACCACCTCTTCCAAGAATCTCTCCCTGATCATTCTCTTCTCTGTGAGGAATGATCATTCTCTTCTCTGAACTCATTTTACTTTTAGGAAACTGGACACTTGCTCTCTGGTTTTAGTCATGCCGCCCCACCCCCTCCCACCCCACACTGGATGCTTTCTGACAGTGATGACCCATCTGAGTCATCTGTACCCTGTGTCACAGCTTGCTCCATGACTTACCTACAGCAGGCACTCAGTGTCTCATGAAGGAGCCTATGAGTTATTCTAAACTGAGTGAGAGAAGAGAGGACAAACAGAATCAGGGGCACTGATTTTTGTCTTCACGGCTAACGAACAGAGAGAATCAGAAGGCAGAGTGTGTTCTTGGTAGGGGAGAAAGTGCAGGGTCTCTGGACTCAGGGTCATCCTCATGACGACAATCACTAGCTATATATCTGGGGCAAATCCCTTCACCTCTGTGGATTTTAATTCCTTCATCTGTATCTCTCTTTAAGTTGTCATACTTAAAAGACATAGCAGTGTGGCTCTTGGCATACAGTCTGGCTCTCCAAATGGAAGTTCATTTTTAAGATGCTGGAGGATCTGGGAGTGAGGTCAAGGATGAAAAATAGAAAATGACAAGAAGCAGAAAACAGAAAGGCCAGAGAGAGAAGGCATCTTGACCAATACATCAAGAGCAGGTAAGATGAAGGCTCGAAAAAGCACCAGTCCTCCTCCCACTGCAACCTTACTTAGAAATCATAAATTCCCATGGGCGTAGCTGCTAGTAGGAGACTGTGCATAAAAACTACCTCCCCAGTGACGTTTCAGAAGCCAAATTTTTGACTCCAGATTTGGAATGAGTTACCTACCCACTAGGAGAATCAAGGAGAGCAATGGTTCCTGGAGCTGATTCTCTTGTGCCCCCCACCACCCCACCTCTCAATTCACCTTCTCTTCCTTCCCTGGCTAACCCTCCTACCCCCATACGCTTAAGCAGAAAATTCTTCTAATGAGGAAATTAACATCAGAAATAGGATTCTCTCTCTCTCTCTCTCTCTCTCTCTCTCTGCAGGTTTTTATTTTGCCAGGGGCTCCCAGTCCCTGGTTTTCCTGTTGCCTTTGGAAGGTGGCTAGCTGGGTTAGCAAGGTAAAATGTTTACACATCTGTAGGGTGCCGTCAGTTCAGAACCTTCCCGGGCTGGGGACCCTGGCTCAGGCCACCTCTGTCTGCAGTCAAGAGAGAAGAAGGAAACAGTGAGAAAAGGCCAGACTCTGCACCACTGAGCAGGGGACTAAGAGGTGATTTAGCCCCAGGAGGCAGAGAGGAAGGGCAAAGAGAGGGTTTGCAGCGGAACCAAGAGGAAACACATTCAGGGAAATGGGAGCCTGAAGCAGTCGCTTCAGAAGTTCTGAGGGAAATATTTACCTGGAGTGTAAGTGGCGAAAGGAAATTACTGAGCTTCAGTAGGGATGGGGTGAGGCATAGAATGGTGACGGGGACCTATTTCTGTAGGAAAATATTTTCATCAACAGAAGTCACATTTCAGGGGGTTGGAAGAGGGTCCACTGCTGTATCACCAGCCCAGAACCGGGGACGTGGAACCATGTGTCTGGGCTCAGCTTGCCAGGTGACCTTGCCTAGGACCAGCCACCCCACCCCTTATGCTGTGGGGCTCATTTCCCTTGTCTGAAAAAGGAGGGGTTCGGCTTAAATGACTCCCCACTACAATCTAAGAGGTCTTTCATTCTCTGTTAGAACGGTTCCTTCTAAGTAGGAGGTGCTCACAACTATGTTGATTTGAGTCGGATGCCTCATGCCCTTCCCGATTCTGGCGTGCTTAGGTCCCCTCTCTTCTGGGTCTCTGGAGGACATGGGTATATTCCCTACCGCTCTCCACCGTCTCTCCCCGTGGTTCTCCAGGAAGATAGAGACATAGTGGAAGAAACAGTGAGAGGAGGTCTGAAGTGAGCACCATCTGTGTGGTACTGGAGGTGGATCCCAGGGGACGGATCCCCACCTGGCAAGATGGAAGGCCTCAGGCAATCCCGCACACACCTACATCTAATTAGCACAAGGCTGCCTCCAGGCTGTAAGTACATGGAGGCAGACAGTGCAAGTGGGAGAGAGCCCGTTCCCAGGCCCATGTGAGGTGTCTGGGCGTGCTGTACAGATGGAGTGTGGAGGCTGGACCAGGGAAGGGGCTTGTCCTGGCTGCATGGTAATCACCGGTCACTCGAACCCGGGTCAGCTGGCCTTTCTAACATGTCCCTACCTTCCTGCAGGTAGGCTTGCTGTGAAAAGGGCTTCCTATCCACACCCAGAAGCTTGATGTTTATTGTCATTGCCTCTTTTTCTTCTCATCTACTCACTACACTTCACCCCAGAGGTGAAGAGCGTGTATGAAGGAGGCAAGTGTGATGGCAGAAGGCTAATGGGGCGTCTCCCGAAACCTTGGCCAGGGCTAGACTGGGAGAACCTCCGGGCTGTGGGGTTACCCTCTATGGATCACTTTAAACGTACTCCAGGACAGCTTTCTCTGGCCACTCCATTCCACCCCAGGCACAGACAAATCTTTCTCCCACATATTCACCCTGCTCCTCCCTGTCCGAAAATCCACCACTTCTGTACATACAACGTCTGGGTTTCCCATCTTTGTGTCCATTTGGTTCCTTTCAAAACGCCTAGCATCCAACGCAGAGCCTGGTACCTTGTAGGTGCCCCACAGAGTTTGTTATTAAAAGAAAAAATAAAGGGAGGGAGAGACATTTCTCTATTGCTGTCTTCTTTAAAAAGCAGGTGGCCCTTTATTTAGAACTTGCCAGGTACCATGTGCTCTGCATTAATCCTCTTAATCTTCATGACAAAATTGTCAGCATTGCCCATTCTTCAGAGAAAACTGAGGCTGAGGAAAGGGAAGAGGCTTATCCAAGGCAACCCAGCCCAGAGTGCAGGCCTGCAGGATTCCCAGCCCAGGCTCTGAATCACATCGCTGCATGAAGTGCCAAATGGGGGCCGTTTGAAGGCACAGCCCCTCCAAAAATATTTCCGTAAGTCCCACAGCACCAATGCAAGCAAGGTGAACGGAACTGCAAGCCGGGAGGCTGCTGCCCATGCCCTTACTTCTGCCTGAGCCCAAAACACTAAGAATCAACGGCTCTTTATGACTCGTGTTTAATCTGTTCTACTTGGTTCGCCCCACTTCACAGGGACCCAGGATTGGGCCTGTTGTCTCCCTGGAGTTGGGAATACCTCCCTGAGCTCATGCTTCAACATCTGGACTTCCACTGCGAGATTCCTTGCCTGCTGGTTTCGGACCCAAGTTTTTGTTTTTCGTTTTTTCTTCAAGGTTGCTGTCACTCGGCTGCCTCTCATCATTCTTTCCATTTGTTATGAGCTGAATCGTGTCTTCCCCAAATTCCTATGTTGAAGTTCTAACCCCTAGCACCTCAGAATGTTACCTGATTAGGAGGTAGGGTCCTTACAGAGGTCATCGAGCTAAAATGGTTCCCGAGGGTTAGCCCTAATCCAATATGATTGGTGTCCTTATAAGAAGAGGACATTAGGACACAGACACGTACAGAAGGAAAACCATGGGAAGACACAGGGAATGCAGCTGTCTACATGCCACGGAGACTGGCCTCAGAGAAATAAATCATGAGAAAATAAATCTCTGCTATTTAAACCACCTCGTCTGTGGTCCTCTGTTATGATAACCCTAAAAAACCGTAACACTATCATTCACCGAGTTTTCCAAGCTCTCCCACCAAAATTTCTCCAATATCTATCCCATCTTCCACTGCTTTGTACCCAGTTCAGAATCCTTCTCTGGATACGTATGATACATTGCCTCAATTTACCTGATTCCTATTGTGAACAGAGCAAGGTGTATTAAGAAGATACAAAAATCGGTGGTGTGGTCACCACACAAAGGAAATGTTCCTTCTAGGGGAGGGGTGCTTCTCAGTTGCAGCTGAAATGTGCATTTCTGAAACACCTGCTATGTGCTGAGCAGGTATATAGCTGCTTTGTCACATATAACCCTCATAGCAACCTTGTACCATCGGTGCTATTTACAGATGAGAAAACTGAGACTCAGAGAGGTGAAATCACCTGCCCAAGGTCACACAGCACTAAGCAGTAGGACAAGCTGGAATTCAAGACTTCCTGATATCAAGTTCAGTTTCCCCCTCAGACAAGTGGAGCCTCAACTATGCCTCTATCCTGTGTTTCTTTTTTTCTTCCCTTGAAGGTTTTCCCAGGCTGGTTTAACTCAATGCAAAATTAGCTCTGATAACATTTGGCTTTCTTTCATCACTGTCTAGGGAGGACAATTAGCAAAGGATGAGAATTTACATCGAGGTCCTGTTATTGTTTGTTTTCTCTCATTGGGAGAGTGGAGGTGGGAGGAGAGAAAACTCCCCCTGGGGTCATTCCTGCCTGTGACAAAGTAGCATTTTCAAATAAATAATGATAACAACAATGAACGTTTGTTGAAAGTGTCTATGTAGCAATCTCTCCGCTAAGCACAAACACCTCATTTAATGCTCATGGTGACTGACCCAGGGAAGTGGGCTGCCCTGATATTCCTTTGACAGAGAAGGAAACTGAGGTGTCGCAAAATTAAATGATTCCCCCCCAGAGACCTCAGCTCGAGAATGGTGGCATCACCACCGGACTTACTCGAAAGCCGGAGCTCTCCTCCGGATGCTTTTCATCTGCCTGCCCAGTGAGAAAGGAGGGTTACACCACAGTTCCCTTGCCTCTCATACTGCCTGGACTCTGAGATCCCAGGCCCATCAGCCATCGCAGCCTGGGTTCCCACTGTGGGAGACGGAAGGTCATGGAGGAGGGAGAAGGAAGAAAGGTAGGCAGTTTCAGGCCTTCCCACTTAAGGATGCCCACCAGCTGGGGCACATCTGCCAGGGGGATCCAAGCACAGATGAGACAGTGCGGGGATGGAAACCGGGGACTTGATGTCAACAATCTCGTTTCTTTCAGGAGGCAAAAAAAATCAAAAGCTAAAAGTTGGAGCCGGTCCCTTTCTTTGGTGTGTTTTGTTTTGTTTTCCTTTCCGTGATTTAATGGCTGGTATCAAAGCTACAGAGGAATGCTTGAGAGAGCAATCCTATGGAAAGCTTTTATCTCTCCAGAGGAGAGTGATTAAAACGGACATATTTGGGTTACATGTCCCTACGGTCCCCACACTTGGTGCAGTTAGGGGGAGGATCACCAAAATGACCCCAGAAGACTCGGGAGCCCCAGGCATTCAGAGGAAGGCTAGGAAGTCACAGAGGCAGGTACCTGAGTACCGGAGGGACTGCTCTTCAGTGCCCTCATCCCTCCAGGACACCTTGGCTCAGACGGTTGAGCTTAGGCTCAGTGGAAGGAGGAGGCTTGAAGTAAATCAGACCTGGCTAGAGTCTCCTCCCAAACTATACTGAGTCCTGGACATCCCTCTCTTCTGGTGTAAAAGAGCCTGGAGCATCAAGAATGACTCTTTGGGCAATTCACAAGGTCAAGATCAGCTCAGGTGCCTCCTATGTGTTGACCATGCAAGTGGATGGGTGGGGCCAGATTTTCTTTTGCAGGACTGCGTGGAGTAGAAAGAATGTCCACAGTGGCATGTGTGTCTGCTCTCTGCCTATATTCTTTTTCCCTGTTGGGAGCCATTATCTGAAAGTCCCCTGACTACATGAATCCACTTGCCTTTTTTACTAGCTGTGTGACCCTGGATGAGTTCATTCAATTCTTTGAGCCTCAGTTTTCCCACACGTACTCCAGGGATTAAAAATCTTATCCTATAAACTTCAATAGATCGTTTTTCAGAGAGAAAGGAGATAAACGTACATCTCTTTCCTTGTAAACTATTTAAGGCTATCCAGATGTAAGGCAAGGTTGACAAAAGTGTGCCTAATGGTTCCTAAAACCGACAAGCTTTATTAGTACACAGACTTGTACTGTGTTTGGGATGGCAAAGTGTTCTTGAGGGCTCAGTGTGCAGCCGTGTTTCCTTCTGGCTCTTGGCTGCAGCTTGCCTTGTTTGCTTCTATGTAAGCAGGCTGTGTGGACATGGAAAGGTCAGGGTCTTACAGACCAACAAATGTGCTTTCAAATGCTGACGCTACCATTCGCTAGCTATGTGACTTGGAAAGTTGGGGCATCTCTACTAGTCTGTCTTCACATCTGTAAAATGGGGATGATACTATCTACCTCTGATGGCTGTAGGGAGAACTAATGAGATAATGAACGAACCAGGACTTGGCACATGGTCACTGGCAATATAACAAGTGTTAAACATGTATACTGGGGAGTCTGATCTGTGAGAATCCCAGCTCTGCCACTTGTTAGCTATGTAGCCTTGGGCAAAATCCCTTCACCTCCCTGATAGTTTCAACTGTAAACTGATAATAACAGTACTTAATGCATAGTGCCATTCTGAGGATTTAATGAGAGAATGCAAACACTCATTGGCATAGCACGTCATAAATGTTAGCTACACTTTGATATTACTGACATTAATTTAAGGATATTAAATATAAACGTCCGCTCTGTTTTTCTCAGAATTAGAACCATTTGTTTTTTGTTTTTTTCCCCCTTCCTTTGCGTTGTTAAATTTGATCCTTTCTGACTTGTTCTCTGAAACAGAGAAACATGTTTTTTGTTCTCTTTTTTCACACATTGTCAATGAAATTGGTGCATATAAATTTTAAAAAAAGGAAGTGAGAGGAGGAGAGGAAGAAAAAGACAAAGATAAAAGAGGAGGGAGAGTACGAGGGAAGAAAGGAAGGAGAAGGGGAAAAGGGGAAGGAGGAGGAAAAGAGGAGGAAAGGGAGGAAGAGGAGAAGGAGGAGGAGGATTCGCGCATTTTCTTTTTGTTCACCCTTAAAGGTTGCTGTAGCGTAAACCAGACCCTGCTAGACTGAGTGGTGCTGGTGGTGGAACGGCCCTGGAGAAGGCAGCCTACCTTTTGTCCTTTTGATGAGGGGAGGACATACGAGCTCTCCCAGCTCACTCATCAAACCTCAGAGGCCATGATACCCCTCCCCAGCAAATTGTCAAGGACCAGTGCATCCTGACATCAGCGTTCTTCACAGCAGCCCCAAGCCCGTCCCCTTCATCGTTCATGGAGGTAGGCCGAGTCAGAGCTGAAGTTGCCCTTGAAGTCATCCCGTTTGACACCCACCTCTTGCTCAAATCACCTGTATCACATCTCGACCAGTGACTGCTCATATTTCCAGAATCAGAGAACCCCTATTGGTTTGAAGAGGCCTTTGCACCTTTGGCCATGTCTCAGTTCTCTTCCAGTGTGAACCTAAATCGCCTCCTTCTCCTTTCCATTCAGTGGTCCAGGAACTGGTCTCCGGCAACTCATGGAGTTATTCTGTGTCCTTTACCTCAGGACAACCCCGGATGTGTCTGAGGGCTTTGATCATGTTATTCCTGACTCTCCTATTGTCCAAATTAACAAGCCCGAGTCCTGACTCATTTATCTATTTGTCCATTCACCACCCTATTCAACATGTACTCATGGGGCACCTACTGCATCAGGTCCTAGCTGGTCATCCAGGGTACGCACCAGACAGAGGCCACAACCTCTGACAAGAGACCTGCTAGTGCCTCATGCTAGTGCCAGCCCTTCTGTTGACACAATGTAGATACAATAGCAGGTCATACTGTGCAATTCGAAAGACCTACTGTTACCACACCTGCCTCCTTACTTTGCCCCTAGGATCACTACTCTGATTTGTTCTAATGCCATTCAGAGCCACATGAACCTATTGAGAAAGAAACAGACCCATTTCTGGCATGCCACGTACAAGATCAAAGAATGTCATGTGCATCACCTCTTTGAATTATTACAACTACGCTATGAGATGTGTTCTTTTGGTCCCATTTTACAGATGAGGAAAAAGAGACTCAAAGTGTTGTGCTGATTTGGCAAAGGTCATTTGACTTGAAACAACATAAATAGGATTAGAACCCAGCTCTGTGACTCCAAGGCCAGGTGTTTAACAAAGGCCTTATTTTTTTCTATGGCACTTCTGCATAGAGCCAATTTTTAATTTCCCCATATTGATTATATTCTCTATTGGTTATAACAATATGGGAAACGTGCTCAAGTTTAGTTGACATTTTACAGCGTACAAAGCATCTTAATTATTTCATTTGTTTCTCCCAGATCACTCTAAAGGAGGCAAAGCAGAAAGTATGCTTCTGTTCACACACATGGGGAAAGTGAGGCTCCGCCAGGGTAAGAGTATATGTCTGCTTCCCACTTTGCATCCAGAGTCCTCTGTATGGAGTCTAGAACATAAATACTCTGTAAACATTTGTTGAATGGATTGATGGCTGGCTGGCTACATAGGACAGAGAGACAGAGACGGAGAGGGAGAGAGAGAGAGAGAGAGAGAGAGAGAGAGAGAGAGAGAGAGAGAGAGAGAGAAAGAGAGAGAGAGAGAGAGACAGAAGAAGGAAAGAAGGATGAAAGGCCCATGCTTGTGAGGAAACCTGATTTAAGTAGATTTTTGAATTCTCAAACCATCTTTATAATACTGGAACAAAAGCCTCAACTTGGAGGCAGGAGTGGGCATCTTTGTGACATCGGGTCTTAAAGCCCCTTCTGCTTGCTTGCTGGCCCTCAATTTTTCCATATATATAGATGGGAGGTTGGCATCAGTGATCACTACATTTGGTTGTATGAAGTACGAAAAAAAGTAACAAGGAGTAAGGAAAGCACTGCTTAGCTGAGTGCTGGTGTGAATAAGCTGTGTGACCTGAGGCAAACCTCACCCTGTCTCTGGTGCCTTTTCTCCTCTGTGCAAGGAGAAGACTACAGTGAAATCACTTCTAGGGATTTTCTGGAAAATGTAGGGAAAAGACTCCTAAACTGGGGACTGGGGGTGATAAGAAATGAACTTTTGCCTTGATTTGTCGCTAAGTATTATTGATCTTGGGCAAATTCCTCTTCACCCACGACATTCATGGGCTCTGGGCACTTTGTCCTTACCCCATAAATATATATATATATATACACACACACACACATATATATATATATATAATTATATTTCATGATTGCATTGGTATAAAGATTTATATAATCAAGCGTCTGGGTTCATAATTGCATAGAAATTGTTATTATTATTATTGTATTAACTTTTTTCCTTCTGATTTCAAAAGAAATCAGGTCATTTTTATGGGCCCTTAAAAAGTACTGTGGATTTCAGGCACGGTGCCACCGCGCCTAATGGATAAGTCAACTTTGGGTCCATCTCTGGACCTCAAATCCTCACCCACAAAGTAGCATCGGGCGGGAAAACTGAGCACCTGTAGCTAACCCAAGCAGCTCCGAGGGGTGGGGAAGTTTCCTACATGGGCAAGCTAACTGATGTAAATTTCATAACTGACGCAGGCCCACAGCAAATAATGTAAAATCACACCTCAGACAGTGTGGGCTGAGCTCTGGAAATAAAAGCTCCTCTCTCGGGTGAGCCTGCCATCATCTCATCCTGGCCCACACAGCCAGGGGTGAGCCTTTCAGGGAGAGAGATGACAAAGGGAGATAAGGAAGGGACAGGGCCAGACAGGCAGATCCCTACTTCACAGGACTGGTGCCATCTGGAGTTACTCTTCTGTGCAGGGCGAGCAGTGATAGCTGATGGCTGCCGAGCGTCCAGTGTGTGCTAGAGGCTCTTTGCATGATGAACTCAGGAAACCTTCACAATAATCCAGGCAGGAAGAATTGCTATTATCTCCATTTGACAGATGAGGAAACTGAGACTCAGAGAAGCCCAAATTACTTGCCCAAACCTGAGTGACAGAGGTGGCGTTCAAACCCAGGCAAACAGACTCAAGGGTCCTTGTTCTTAATTTCTACCTCACGCTGCCCAGCCAGAGGAAAACTGACTATGTGAAGACAAGGGGCAGATTTTAATTATAAATAAATAACGCATAATAGAGTAAGTGTAAGCACAGCTACAAGCAAAGAGAGCTCCTTGACTTGGACAAGAAAGCTCAGGGAAATCTTCCTGAATGAGGGACATAAGAACTGAGCCTTGCACGAGGAACAGGAACTTGGTGGGGGGACCTGGGCCAAGACCCTGGAGCAGAAGGTGACGCATGAGCCAAGGTCAAGAGCTGTGACGTCTGCTCTTGATATAACTGAAGGTGCCCAGGAATCCAGGGAAACAAAATAGCAAGAGCTGTCTGAGGCCAGATTGCAAAGGACTGTGAATGGCATGCCACGAGATCTGAATTTTATTCCCTAGACTGTGGGGAATCTTTGGTGGTTTTTCAGGAAAAGAGTCCCTGGGCGTGGGGATCACTAGCTAGGGATTTCATGTTGTTGTTATTCATAGGGACACAGAGCTCAAAGAACCAGGACTCATGCCTCAGGACTCCCTGTCTAGTGCTCACTGGCTAGCTGGAGTCATTGAGCCTTAAGACTTATAATGAGAAGCATGGAATGTAAGCAAAATTTTGAAGAAAGAGGGCTGACAGACTTCCGGTATTAATTTTCTGTTGTTTTACTATCCGCTAGAAAATTGTGAATTATGACTCAACTCAAAGGAGCTTCTTAAGGCTCTAGATGAATAAGCAGTATTTAGGTGCTCACTGGGACTTCGGAATTTTCATTTTATTCCACCAAATGAAGGATGATCTAGCTCAGCCTTGAGCTTGGTCTCTAGTTGACCTTGATCAAATACCATCTACTTTCTGGGGCTTGATTTCCCTATCTACTCAACTGGGAGAGGGTGGAGAGTGGATCTCTAAGTTCCTTTCCAACTCTGATAGTCTATCACGTACACTCTTGAGGTGCAGTTATTGTATCTTCTTTGACCTCATACTCTGAATGCTTAGCCTGGGACCTGACACAAGGTAGACCCAATGAACAACTGCTGCATACATGGAATGAATTGAGCTTTTAACTCAGACTCCTGTGGAATCTTTAGGGGATTTTAAATGGAAAGTTCGGAATCGGTGATGATGTTTTAAACAACAAATAAACACATTAAAACAAGAAGATCAGTAACCCAGACAAGCTAGTGTTTCCTTTCTGGCTATAAAAGATGTTGAGGAACTGAAAGACTCTGTAAGTCTTTTAGAGAAGACTGATGGGGCGGAGGTCAAGGACACTGCAAGGTCAAGGGAGAAATGAAATGTGAAAAAGCATGGAGCTGGGAATATGTGTTCTAGGAACACCAGATAACTCTATTTAATCAGAAGAATCCACGTAAGTCAGTGGTTCTCAACCAGTGAACATTTGGTAATGTTTCTGCAAACATTTTTGATTATCACAACTAGGGCGGGGGGAGTGCTACTGGCATCTAGTGGGTAGAAGCCAAGTAAGTTACTAAACATCCTACAGTGCACAGGACAAACTCCCACGACAGAAAATTACCCATTTCAAAATGTCAGCAGTGTTGAGGTTGAGAAACCCTGATACGTACAAGGAACTAGGAAAGTTACAGAAAGAAACAAGGTTTGGGGAGGAAGTTGAAGGTGAGGCTAAGGAATTCTGACCTGATCTAGAAAGTTTTGTGGAGGAATAGTTAGAATGTGGACTCTGGGGACTGATTCTACCATTACTGGCTGTGTGACCTTGGGCAAGTCACTTAACCTTCCAGTACCTCAGTTCTGCCATTAGGAAAACTGGGATTATAATAGTACCTATTTCAGAGGGTCATTGTGAGGAATAAAGAGTTAATGTGTGCAGTGTACTCAGAAGAGTGCCTGGCACATATTATGAGCTAAATATGTTTGTGATTATCATTACCACGCGTAGGTAAAAGGGGAGCTACAGTAGACTCAAGTTCAAGATGGTGGCGTAAGAATTTCTGCAGCTGTTGGTAATCCTAGAAAAATGGTCTACAGCTACACAATCATCATGGGACTATTATATCCACCCAATCAATAATCCTTCTTCAATCAGCTTCTGCTTCAAATGACACTGCAGGCTGGACACGTGTGGGTCTGTCTTGCTGTCTGCCAGCAACTCTCTGTCTGGGCTCTGTTTTCCAGGTCGCCCCTGGTCCGAGCCAGCTTCCAACTGCCGCTCTAGCCCAGGCTCCTCACGGTTTTACAGAATAAGTACAAGGAGGCAGAGGAAGCCAGACATGGAGACAGAGGGAAAGACGGAAAGGCAGGGAGCCTTCCACGAAAGCTACTGCCCGTGACACACACTGTTTAGAAGGACTTCAAGGGCAGAGCTGGGGGCACGTTTGAGAGGCTTGTTTGAGCTTCTGATACTGTTCTCGCGGAGCCCTTGTTTGTAAACAGATATTTCTGCTGACACGGGGCTTTGGAAGGGCGGACAGAGTGGGGTAGGGAAGGGGAGGGTGTT
Source organism: Rhinolophus ferrumequinum (assembly GCF_004115265.2). Taxonomy (NCBI): domain Eukaryota; kingdom Metazoa; phylum Chordata; class Mammalia; order Chiroptera; family Rhinolophidae; genus Rhinolophus; species Rhinolophus ferrumequinum. The sequence goes on along the minus strand of NC_046295.1, from coordinate 67,466,041 downwards.
GGAGTAAAAGGCAGGTTGTGTCCGCGAGTCTTAGCCCATGTGTTTGTTGTTGAGAATACAAAGACCTCACTGTATTAAATGAAAATGCTTGTTTTACAAGGCGAGTGGGAATATGATAGGTACATGTCGAAAATGCTTCGGAAACTGAAACAACCCCATGCCATGAGGGCTTCCTGCTACATCATGCATCCAGGAGCACACACGGATCACGAAGGCTCAGAATTACTATACGAGGGATTTGGGGGTTGTGGGCAAAGACAGTCCCAGGAGCCAAGTGGCTGTGGCCCCCTTCCCTGCTCGCTTTATGAAGACTGCACTTTCCCAAAGAGCCTGCTTCTATTTCAAGTTCTCTATTGGTTTCCCACCACCTGCTGACCTAAGGGTAGAAGCTGTTATTGATCTAAAATATTAGTTTTGATAAAGGAGTCTCCAGGAGTCTAGACCCAGACTCAGAACACTACTGGGAATACTTATAATTATGTAACTATGCAGGCAGACCGCTTTAATTTTTCCAAAGGAGTTTGCAACTTCTGAAGTGGGGTTTTCACACCAGTATTCTAGTAGAAGCAAAGGTTTCAAAGGGGGTTTCTCAGGGGATATTTTTCAAGGATTCACAGTGGCATAAGAGCAAGCCTTGGAGTCTCCTAACTCTTGCCCCAGCCCTAGCACAGAGCCTGGTAAGTGGAAGATTACATGGATGGAAGGGTAGAGGGAAGAGAACAAAGATGGATGGAAGAGTGGAGAGATGAAAGGATCGATGGATGGATGGATGAATGGATGGATGAGAGGCAGGGAAGGAGGGAAGGAAGAATGAGGGGTGGAGGGGGGGAAGAGAGCAGGCAGGTGGGTGTACGATTGGATGGATGGAAGACTGGATGAATATTTGGATTCATAGATTCGGGGTAAAATCCACAGTGAATAATTATGGTCAGGACCACCTCAGGCCACGTCTGAAGTGAACTTGCCAATTTTAAAAGTCAGAGAAACTCAGAGACCAGAGTTTGAATAAACAAAGTTGTAGATTATATTTCTAAGGAATAAACTAACTTGTCCTCAGAGGAAAAAAAGTCCCAAATTCTATTTACTCCAACAAGGGTACAGATGAAGGAAAGTGCAATTCCTCAGTCTGATATGACAATTCAACATCAACATTCTCATTTTCACAGATCTCCGAGAGTGTTCAGATTTGAGAGCTGGGAACAGGCTTCAGGAAATGACCTCTTATGCCCCCTGCTTTTCGGCATTTCAGTCATGATTTGGAGGCCACGGACCCCTTTAGGAAGCTGATGAAAACTTTGGACCCTCTCCCCAGAAAAATATGCACAGTTTTTACACTAAATGTCTTGGGGATCACAAATCTCTTCAAGTCCTCCTCGACCAAAGAACAAGAAACACGCCCCCTCCCCTGCTGTGTTGATCTGAAATAGGAGTGCTAGCCAGGTATTTCAGTTGGTAATGGTAATAGTCAAGAAATGGATGGTAATGAGATTAACCAAAATACTAAGTCACAACTAAAATAATAACATCAACAATCAATTCACACCGTGATCATGGTATAACTGAGATTCTACTCTTGCCCTCACCCCATCTATTCTCCACATAGAGTCAGAGTGATCTGTGCAAAATATACAACAGATACTGTAACTTAACTTGTTTGCAACTTTTTGATAACTTCCTAGTTCATCTAGATTAAACTCCAGATTCCATGACCTGGGCTGCCTTCAGCTCCAGACACACACCACCTCCAACTGGCTTGTACATCTGCTCCATTAATGTCCTGAAGTAAGCCTGTGTCACCGTCTGTGTGCTCACTCTCTCTCTCTCCCTCTCTCCCTGGCCCTGTCTCTCCCAGCTCTCTCTTCCTCCTCCTCTCCCTCTCTCCTCCTTCTCGCTCTCTTTTTCTCTCTCTTTCTCTCTCTCTCATTCCACCCTCCCCCGCTTCACTTACTGTCTTCCTCTCCTCACAAGAATACCGAGTCTGTGAGGGTAGGAGCCTGCTATCTCTGCCCACTGCTGCGTTTCTAAAGGTGCCAGGCACATACGGTCCATTTGTTGACTATATGGAGACATAGAGGGCTTTTTGCTGTTGTCCCTACCTCACTGTGGGGCTCTGAACAAACCTGTCCCCCTCTTTGGACTTCAGACTTTCCAGTTGTAAAAGGATATCTGGGTTTGATCCAACTACAGGATCCAGTGATCTGAAATTCTGTGACCAAATCCAAGAGAGCTGGGCCCAAATCCCAGGACAATATGGCTGGATAGAAGAAATAGGATAACTGGGCTCTAGTCCCTGTCTGTCCCCAGTTTGGGATGAACTTGGGATAATTTCCTTGCTTCCTCTAGATTTTCCATTTGTGAACTGAGGACACTGGACCAGATGCACTGTATATTTACATCATGTATTCATCCAGAAATTCGCCCATAAATATTTGTGGAACTCCTGCACTGTGCCAGGCCCTGGGAAGGTGTCCAGAGCACAGCAGACGCGATTCCTGCCATTGTTCTGTTTTCATGTCTTCTGGGAGGTCTCCACAGCACAGGTGAGTGTGGAGCATGGATGCATCCTACGCAGTTACACCTGGTTCTTTAGCAGCTCTCTCCAGGCATGGGGTTGGAGAAGCAGAGACGAAACCGAGGTTGGAGAAGCAGAGACGAAACCGAGGGAAAAAGACTTATATACCATCAGGATGGTACACTAGTTCAGCAGAAAGGAAGGGAGTGAGAGGGATAGGGAAAAGTGGTAAGAATGTATCCAGGTAACTGGTCAGCTCAGAGACACCAGGGCCAGCCATAGCTAATGGTTAATGCCATGCATAACCTGTTTGCTTTCACTGCCTGGCTCTTTCTAAGACCCATGGTATCTTTCCTCAAAGCACCTTTCCTTCACAGCACCCACTTTCAGTCACCCTGTCTTCTCCCTATTTGGAGCCATCTCCAATTCATTTAACAAAGTTTACTGAGCCTGACCAGCTAGGCTGGTAATGTGCTAAAGGTAGGAATAAACCAGAGATAGAAACAGTCTGTGCTCCTAAGGAGCTTGAAGACAAGTGGGAAGAGACAGACAAGCTTGAAGGCAACCACAACAAAGTGACAAAGGCAATGGGGGAGGGGGATAGAAGGGATGATTGGACTTGATTCAGATGGTGATGTCCTGAATTGTCCCATCATTTCCTACTCTCATCCTCCTACCCTGTTTCCCCGAAAATAAGACCTAGCCGGACAATCAGCTCTAATGTGTCTTTTGGAGCAAAAATTTATTTATATAAGACCTGGTATTTATATTATATTATATTGACTCAGTATTATATTATATTATGTTACGTTACGTTATATTATACCTGATCTTACATTAAAATAAGACCAGGTCTTATATTAATTTTTGCTCCAAAAGACGCATTAGAGCTGATTGTCTGGCTAGGTCTTATTTTCGGGGAAACATGGACAAAGCTACTCTGGGTCGATGTCCTCAGCTGAGATATGAATCAAAAGTGTGTATTGTTCTAATTTGATCTACAGCTCTGCATTCTAGATGACGTGCATGATATACCCACACGCGATGAAGGCACGCACCCCACACGCGTACCCCTGCCACCTGCTTCATGAACAACTCTCTAACCCTTCCAAGTGGAAGGGACCTCTTATGTCTCTGAAATCTCAGCACACTTTCTAGCCCCCATAATAAACACAGGTACTTAACGACAGTGTTTCTGCCTGTGTGCTTGCCCAGGACTCTATTAATGGCTTAGGTATAGCGGTAACCATGATGTCATGTATCTGTTTACCAGTCTGCTTCCGCCACTAGGACTGGGAGCCCCTCAAGGGAAGGAACTGTGCCCTGTTCATCTATTTAATCCCCATATCCTAGCTCAATGTATAATACACAAAGACATAAAGAATTCTTGATAACTAATTCAATGGATGGATGGGTGGATGGATAGAAAGATGGAAGGAAGGAAGATTTACCTCTCCTAACATACTGCCGTTTCCTACTGAACCTCAGAGAATGCCTAGGACAGAGGTTTGGCATGTTAAGAAGTGCGTAAGGAAAGCAACTTAACAGCTGTACGATGTTTTCACTAGTGTGAACCCGCAGATGTAACGGGCATCTCACACTGTAAAGGAAAACAAAGGGATCCAATGAAAAGAGCACTCATTTAGGAGTCAAGAGATTTGAATTCTAGTTTCAATTTTGCTGTCAATTTGTTGCTTAATTTCAGCTTAGCTGAATTCAACAAGTTAACTTGCCTGGACCTCAGTTTCTCCATCTGTAGGCTGAGCAGATTCCCTAAAGCAGACTTTAACATCGTTCCAGCTTTAGGATTTGGGAAAGGGATGAAGAAGACATTGTATTTGTTTTTAGCACATCAGACCTAAGCTAATCAGCCCAGTGGGGCTCTTCTGTAAAGGATGCCATCCAGAGAGCTTCCTACTGCTTCTACGGAGGCTTCATCGGCTCCAGTGAGAGCACATCACCCATCAATCAGCCTTGTTACTCCAGAGCCATTCTCCTACTCAGAACCCTAGAGTTCACACAGCACAATCACCTACACACATCTCAGACTTGGCTCAGAATGGACCAGGGCCCTCCTCAGAGAGTGGCAACCTGTCTTCATTCAGCGTATTTGAGGGAACATGCCCCAGGCTCTGATTCCCCAAAGAGAAATCCGGAAATGTCTTTGGCAGAGAACATCTTTGAAACAAGTGTGGATCTCCCAATAGACTACTTAAAGTCGGGAAATGCTCTCATGGACGTAAATGGTCTTTTTTGTTCAAAAGTCACCTGCAAATAAAATACATTTTGCATATCGTAGATTTCTTAGCCAATCTCTTAATGTCTATTCAAATTTTTTCTCCATCCCCCCCATCCCTTCCTCCCTGTCTCCCTCCCTCCCTTCCGTTTTCATTCTACAAACAATCTCTAAATGTTTGCATTAGCCATGGGAGGGCACCATCATCCATCCATCCATCCATCCATCCATCCATCCATTCATTCATATAATTATCCTCTCATGGAACATTTATGGGACAACTGTTGCATTCCAAGCAATGCGCTAGGCTCTGTGGATAGAGAAAAATAAAAACGTCCCAGATCTGAACCCCAATTCTACCACCCTTTAGCTGTGGGGCCTTCAGTGAGTCCTGTAACTTTCTAAATCTAATTCAGAGGACTCAGGAGAGTGCCAGCACATAGTAAGTGCTCATTAGAAGCTAGCTGCTTGTATTACTGTTATTACTGTTGAGAATGTGTGTTCTCCCCCAAGGGAGTATCAACAGTGAATTGAGGATTCCAGATCCTGAGGTCACCACAAGGTCTCACAAGATCAAGGCAAACAGATGGAAGCCCTCCCCTGCCCCCATCAAGAAGGAGTGAAGTGGATGAAAACCCAGGCAACAGATATAACTGCCTGGACACTCGAGGCCCAGAAAGAAATTGATAAGGGGCAGAACGGGAAATCTGAGAGGAGAGCAAAGCTTAGGATTCTGTGCTGCAGTTCACACACAAAACAAATGCTTTGCAAACAGGCCAGGGGCTGAGAAGGGAAGACCAAGGCTAAAATGTGGCTTGGATTAGAAAGGCCAAATTGTGAGTTGGGGAGGCATTTAAATACACTGTCTCCTCCCCTCTCTGTTTTAGAAGACTGGATTTCTTTTCTGTTCTGACCTCTTTGCTCAAGGGGAAATGGAATTAACCACTGTGTAATGTTTTTGAGTGTGACGCACAGAGTAGGTGATGTGTTTTGGTTACGTAATGCAACATGCCTGAGGTTCCTGAGCGCTTTCTTCCAGGATCATTAGCTATTTAGCCGGTTCTCTTATACAGTCATGCATTCATTAAGCGAAAACACATATAAGTCCTCTATAAGCCAGGCACTGTGCTAGGCAGTGGAGAACTTGAGATGACCTCAAGTAGGCACACCATTAAATGTGCTATAAAGAATTCCAGGTCTTTTGAGACACATGTTTGGAGGCTACAGTGCAGATGGATAAGGGAGGTGGGGAACCATTTATGCTTGGAGAAGAGTCAGGGAGGGCTTCTCAGAAGAGGGGAACCTTAAGCGGAATCTTGTAGAGGCCTAGGGGTTCTGTAAAATGGTTCATGGGGAAATAGGAGGCACCCTAAGTAAAGGAAATGATGTGAAAAAAAAGCCTAACGAGTCTGGGGGTACTGCCAATAATTCCAGTGCTACTGAAGGGCCGCTAGCTAGAGTCAAATTTGCATTTTAGAAAGACATGGCTGTTAGGTATTGAAGGCTAGGTTGAAGGGGGTACAGAGGTTGAGGTTCAGAGAAGTGAGGATTACAATACTAGGGAAAGAGTCAAAGCCAGAGATGAAGAGGGCCTGAGCGAAGAAGAGGGAAGACTGGCTATAAATAGGAGGCAGGATAGACAGGAAGTAATGACTGATTGAATACGGTGAATGATGTATTATATCTAGAGTAGGTGACACTAGATGAGGACATCATGAATTTTAGAGGAAAGATGATTCAGCTTAGACATGTTGAGTTTGAAGTGCACGTTGACATTTCCAGTGGATATTTGGATCTACGGGTCTGGAGTCCAGCTGAGTCTGGAGATAAATGATACTCATCACCAGAGAGATGGAAATGATTCCATGGGGACGGGTGAAAAGTCAGGAGACAAGTAGAACGCACTGTGCCTAAGTCTCAGCAAACAGAGGCTCTTACCCAGCTTGGTCACTGATTTGGACAAGCCACTTCTATCACCAACCTCAGGTCCTCATCTATGAAATGAATGGCTTACGTGAGTGTTTCTTATTCTCACACACCTTGGTTCTTTGGACGTGAATGTTACTTCACAGAACAGAATACAATATGCATTTATTTCTTATGTTTTCTGTCTGTGTACTTCCCACCTCTTAGAGCAAGGCCTACTTGCTTCTGATTGGCTTGTTATCGTATCTTTCTCTGTGTTCTTATCAGCTTTTGTATCTGAAAGATCTCCAGTCTCATTGGAGGGAAATAACCCCTTCTATACACACAGAATTTGTCATATTCTGCACAGCCACATTTCATGTCTATAGAGCAACAGGAAGTAAGAAAACATGGATATGGAACAGATAGAGGAATGACTCCTTGACTACGAAGGTGACGGGTACAGGTTAGACCACAAACTTCTTAAAGGCAAAAGATTGGCCAGGGCTCTGCATTTAGTCACATGCACTGCCCCGATCCCCACACCTGGATCCCAAGCTGTGACCTCCCACCTCCTAGATTTTGTCTGTTTCCTCCAAATGGGCCTTTTCATGTTCCTTAAAATTGAAACCTCCTACTCTTCCAGGTTCTACGAATCCTGGGTTTGTGGCAAATAATACTGGAAAACAAATTTTCTTTTTCTTCTTTGAAGAAAAATTTAAGTGGCCAAAGTAAACGCGGTAGGTATAAGAGGTAGGAAGAGAGAGAGAAGGGAGGGGACAGAGGGAGCAAGAGTACTTCACAGGTGATAGAACTGGGGATTCCAGGAAGGGAAACAGATTCACCGATGGCTACATACTCCAGAGTTTCACCATTTTAATTCCTGAAACGATCTGATTAAAATGATAAGCAAGACTGAAAGGCCAGTGGCCTACTCTGATATCCAGGAACTTGTCTGGAACGACCTTTGTATAGTAAGAAATTATGACATTTGAGTACTCTAACCATTAGAGTGATCACTGGGAAAGTCACTCAGGGAGTTTTTCGAATATGCATGGCAGCTAATATTAGCAATATTATTAACGAAATGGCTTCCAGCTATTGGGGAAGTACCAATATTCCCTAAACAATGTCTTCAGTCAGTCTTTGACTAAAATTCTCCCCATTGGTACTTTGCATTGTGAGTCAAGGCTTTTTGGGGAGATATTAAAGTATGCAGGTCTCTGAAAGAGTAACAGTCTAAGTTGTTACCAGTCAATGATACCTTAGCAAGAAGGAACACCATGTCCTTTTCTGAGAATGAGTGTTGCTGGGAGAGAGGAAGCAGAAGGCGAGTGGGCACTTGGCCCCTGAGGGATACAGGCACAGGCACCACCTAGTGGAGGAAAATGCACCAGAAGAGCAAGACAAACAGAACTAATGTCAACTTTGCACTTCTGTCTCAGGACAGTCCTGGCTAGGATTATCGAATCCTAAGAGATCTCTGCTAGGAAGTTCTCCAGGACAAAGAAAAACTCCCTCCCCTCGTTGTTCGGATGAGGAAAACGGGCCCCAAGACACAGAGAAAATTGCCCAAAGTCGCACAGCAAGCTAATGAATGACGTAATGGTCTAAAACCGACATCTCCTTGCTCCTCTGCACTGCTCTTCCTTCTCCAATATGCGGTGGTCTTCTCTCCATGGCCTTGGGTCTGCTCTTAGAGCTCTTCCCCGGTGACTCTGCTCAGGACCGCCTCCCCTGACCACCCCGTTTAAATTTTAATCCCCCTGCCACCCCACCCCCACAGTGGTCCCTAGCATCCCTTCTCCACTTTTTCTTCATAAACGTTCACCTGACATTCATGTATCCTCTGTCTTCACCTGTCCCGCCCACTGCTCTCCAATATAAACTCCCAAAGGCGGGGGCCGTTTCCTCTTCTGTTCCTTGCTCTGTACTCAGGGTCTAAAACTGTACCTGGCATGTAGCAGTCACTCAATAAATACTTAACGAATACCTGGGCAGGGATGGTCAAATTTTACTCTGTCCCTTGTTTTCTAGCTATTCTTCATCGATTCTCTATAACGAGCACACGTTGCTTTTGTAATACAAAACAATAAAAGTGTTTATTCTGTTTGTTTTTCATTTTAATGGTTGTTTTATGTGAAGATGATAGCAATAAATCTTTCCTGAGTGGTGAAGGAGGGAGAGGCCATTCCCGGCTCTCCCAAAGGAGAGAAGCAGGTCTAACTCACAGTGTGACTGAGAGAATTCAAAATAATGTGTGGCAAGGGCTGGACACACATAATACCAATATAGTTAACGTTTACTGGGTGCTTCCCCATGGTCTAGATTCCATTACTAAGCATTTTCCACATGGAGGCCCAGTTAATCTTCAAAACAACCCCATGAAGTAAGAGCCAGTCCTATCCGCATTTTACAGATGGGAAAAGTGAAGCTTGGAGATATTAAGTAACTTGCCCAAGGTCATGCAACTGGCAGGTGGGAGAATCAGGAAATCAAACTCAGGCAGTCTGACTCTTAGTCCGATGGTCAACCACTACAGAATACTTCCTTAGTAAATACACGCTTCTTTTCTCTGTTTTCTGATGGTGTCCACTCTTCCTGAAATTAGACTACTGCAGATCATTTCCCCCAGGGCTCTAGAAGGTTCTCGGAGGCTCCCAAGGCAATTGTACATGGAGAGAAATAAGGAGCCAGTAATGAAAAATGGAGGTATGTGGAAATGTGTGAGTGTGTGTGTGTGTGTGTGTGTGTTCACAATATATTCTGTATTGTCACAATGACTAGCAGATCCTTGGTGTTTCTTATGCACAGAACCAAGGATGCTACATGTTTCACAATGTGTGGGACAGTGTCATACAAAGAATGTTGTCACTCAAAAGCTTCTTATTGCCCAGTAAGGTTCTACCTGGCCCTCCTAAGGCTCCTCTACCTTTTCCTTCCCGTTACGCTCTCCCAGGATGGTCAGTCACCTGTGTTTGCAGGTGTGCAGGGAGGAGGGGGGGGCTCCTAGTGTCTGCAGCCTAGACTGTGTTCTTTCAATTCATCTCTGTGTGACCTGGGCAGAGTCCTGAACCCTCTCCAACTCACCGCCTCTGTATCTGGAAACCTATGAGCTCATCGAACACACAGGGACTGAAGACTTCAACTCCTCCCGTGGCTCTCAAACTCCTAAGTTTTACAACTTTTTATTATGGAAATCTTCAGTCACACACAGAGGGACACACAAAAATGGATTGAAGCCCGACCTTTCTGTCCCTTGGTTTTAACAACGTTTTCAGGTCGACAATCTTCTTTCATCTACAACCCCCCACCTCCAACTCCCTATTTTTTTCTGGAGAATTTTAAACAAATAAAACAGACATAACATTATTTTACCCATAAATACTTCCGTATGCATTTCTAACAGATTGGATCATTAAAAATAGACAACACTACTATCACCAGTCCTGGCAAAATTAACAATAATTCCTAAATGTTAGTCCATTCCCATTCAAATTCCGTAATTAAGGAACTTGCACATTCCCTCAAATGGAACCTTGCAGACTCATACAACTTACTCAGAATAAGGTGGAGGGAAGGTGCGGGGGAACAGACGCCTCCCCTTCAGCCTCTCCCTCGGGTCTCCATAAAACTGTGGGCACAGTTTAAAAGTCCCTATTGTATCCCTAGCCTTCATTGTGTACCCTCAGAACACTGAGGCCCAGAGAGAGGCAGTTAATTTGTCAAGGTCACACAGCAAATAAGTGGTAGGTTTTGGCAGATCAGTGAAGTCCAAACATCAAATGACTCCAGTGAGGTTACGGAAATGAAAAGATTTGCTAACTCGATCACTATTTATCATTTGCAGTGTGAATAATGATAACAAAGGCACCTCTCAGGAATGACCTTGATGGCACAAATCCCTCACATCTCTCACCTTCTGGCTCCTCTTGCTACTATTGACATGTGGACTGAGTTCTGACCTTGGCCAAGAGCTCTGTCACCATTGTCTCACCTGGTTCCTGTGACAACCCATGGGGACATTTTGTGTAACCACACCTTAATCCCTCTCCCTCGAGGCCCCAGTAGTTGAGTAAGAAGCCCCAAGTTACCAGCTCAGAGGAGGCCGAGCCTCCACTTGAACTCCGAGCTCCGGAGTTCGTTTCAGGTCTTAGAAGGAGCCAAGGGGCCAAGATCCACAAGTCAGTTCGCAATTGAGCATTTCCAGTAAGTGCATGAAGGCATGGTACGGAACATTCAGTGCATCAAGAAGAAAGTTAAGGGGGCACTGAGGAAAAGAAAGTTACATCCCTGGGGAGGGGTGGCAGGTGAGGGGGAAAAGGCATGTGCTGAATTTCTGAGCACTTGGCCATAGGAAGACAAGGCACAAGCTGCCTGTCGAGGGAGGCCTCCTACCTGGGGTACCTAGGGCCTTCTCTCTTCCTCAAATGAGAAGCCTGCAGCCAGTGCTGGTTTCAGAGTGATGGAAAAGTGTGTGTGTGTGTGTGGGGGGGAAGCGGGGTTGAAGTAATAAGAACATGCCCCTTTCTGCAGGACTAGCCCAGAGCAAACTGGGAATGCCTCAGAGCTGAGCTTCCCTTTTTAATATTCCTTGTTCCTGCTCAGAGAGGATCCCCTCCCAAGAACCTGCAGAGATTCATTTAAATCAGATGCATAGAATGCAATGCGTTACTGTCCTACAGGAATGTCTGCACTTTAAAGGCAGCTCCAAAAGGAGAGGATGTGGCTTCACACACAGGAATAGCTCCGGAAAAAGGGAATGTCAGGGCCAGGGCACCTAGGGGTTTGGGGTCAGCAGGGAAACTGAGAATGGAAGAAGGCTCCCTCCTGGAGTTTGGCAACTCAGAATTGGGACAGCTAAATATCTCTAGAGGCCCAGCCACAAACCAGCTCAATAAGCAGGGAACAATGCTTCCCCTTTGGACCTCAGTTTCCCCACCTGCAGAATAGGGAGACATCAGATTGGATCAGTGATTCTCCCCTTTGATGGCTCTTCCTCATTACTTGAGAAGACTTTGAAAACCACCAGTGCCCAGGCCAACCCCACACCCATGACCTCAGAATCCCTGGGATACAGACTGGGTGTCAGGATGTTTTAAAAGCCGGTGATCACGAGAGCTGCCAGGGATGGGAACTACTGGACCAAAGGATCTCCCCAGCCCCTTTGAGAGGGCACAATCTGTGAACATACTTTGATTCTTAGCTCCTGTGTGACCCTGGTCTTCACTTTCCCTGTGGCACAACGAGCTGCTTGTCCCAGTATGCGTCCGGGCTGACCATGCACAACCCATGCTCCTGAGCCCCGCGGCTCTAGCCTCAAGTTGGCCTTCCTCTGTGTAGAGGGGTCAGGGAGATACAGACCCCATCACCCCATCTGTCCACGTGAATGGCTGCTTGGGGGAACGTGGAAGTTGAAAGGCAGCTGGGGAAGGAGCAGGAGGCACGTGACAGTAGATCTGTGACCTGGACCCCACGGTGACCACCGTCTGGCTTCTGTTCCTGGGGATGCATGCTCCCCCTTGAGGCTACTGGTTTTCCTGTTTACAGGTCCTGTGGTCTGGACCTCCTCTGGCTTTTACCACGAAGGGGTCATCCAAGTAGGTCACAGAAGAGGAAATCTAAGTGCCAGGATGAGATGTGAGGAGGTCTAACTCTTCCCCAAGATACACTGTCTATGCTATTTAGATAAACTCCCCAGCAACTCAAGAAGGGAAGCCCTAACAAGGCACAAAGAGGGACACTTTCTGCAGGTCAGACTAGCAAACTGGGAAAGGAAATGTGGTTACATATTACATCCAGATACTGTTGACTGAGGCCCCAATATGAGCTGAAACCATGCCAGGTACTTTCTGCACATTTATTTTATTGTAATATCCTGATCTCATTATGCCCATTTTACAGATGAGCAAACCACGGGATAGAGAGATGAAGTGACTTGATTAAAATCACATAGCAAGCAATTGACAACAGACATTTCAAGCCTGGTCTGTCTGATAATTGGGCATTAAAGAAAAACAGGTCCACTCCTTCAAATCCAGGGTTCCATGTGGGATGTACACATATTTTTTAACCTCTTTAGTCTGTAAATGGATGGTCAGCACGCAGAGAGGCAGAATGAGAACATGCTGCAGCAGGGCTAAGGAAGGGAAGGTGAGTCATTTCTTCTTTCTCCAAAAAGACTGCTGAAGAGGAAACAGGCACTTGGGACTCAAGTTCACATCTCCGCTCTGCCCACCCAAAGGCCTGCGGGACTTTGGACTAGGTCACTCCCACTCTTTGCGACTCTGTTTCCTCATTTGTAAAATATAGGTGACGATGACCACGTCCCAGGGTGGCTGTAAAGGTGAAATGTGCAGGCACCAAGTAAGCACCTAGCACAGGGCCCGGCACCTTGGAGGCACCCAGGAAGAGTTGGTTTCCTTCCTGCCTTTTAAGTATCCTCAGACCATAAAGTCAAGACTGAGATGGTTGGGAAATCACGTGCATTAATAAGAGTGAAGTTTATTGAGCACTTACTATACACCAAATCCTGTTGTGAGCACTTGCCACGTAGGAGCTCATTTTACGGGTAGGTACTCATCCTGTCCTGACTTTGTAGATGAGAAAGCTGAAGCCCAGAGGAGTCAACTAGCTTGTCCAAGGTCACACAGCCAGTTAGGGGCACAGATGGATTCCCACGTAGGTAACCTGACTACTACAACTGGCTTCTAACCATTGCAATATTCCAGACCCCAAATATGACTACAAATGTTGGGGAAGAATGGTGTTAACGCAATGTTGCGTGAAACCTAGCCTTCCCTGTTACAGCAATCCTGAAGTTGGAAAAGTGCAGGTACTCTTTTGAGGGGTGTTGGGTAGGGAGTAGGTAGTAGGAGCTATAGAGAAGAGGCGGGGAAAAGACCCTTCTGAGTAGTCAGCGAAATCAACAGTCCAACATTTAGAACAAAAGAAGAAGGCATGGCAAGAGGACGTGCTGGATGGGGTTCAGATAAATCCCTTCCTCCTTCTGAGTGGGGATGATGGATCACTAAGGGATGGGGTGGGAGGGGGCAGCCCTTGTGGGGTCCACACTTCACTTATCGACAGGTCAGGAGAAACTTTAACCAGATTAACTGCTGCGCAGAGCCTCTGCTCCACGGAGCAAATTGAGTCTATTGTTTTTCTTTTTCTTCTTTCTCTATCAAACTGGAGGGCCCTGAGGGGTGGGATGCTTGCAGGGTCTGGATCCTGCCTGGTACGGTACAAAATCAAAGGGATGTGTCAGAAAGCCCCCACCCAGGACTCGAAAGAGAGCCCAAATCGCTGTGCATGTAGGCTGAAGGCTGTGCCCGGGTGGTGGATCTGTGAGGGCGAGAGGTAATGGTGTTTATTAGACACGTTCTCTCTGAGGTATTGGGGGTAAGGCCTGGAAGTCAGGATGCCCAGGATTAAATCCTATTTTCTGCCTTTGAGGATCTGTGTCATCCAGCACATTCCCTTCCTTTCTCCTTATCTCTGTTTCCCTATTCAGCCAAAGAGTGAACTGGTCTGGGTAACCTCCGAGGACTCTTATCCCAGTAGCCCTAAAGGATTCTTCAATCCAAAAGACCACCCATTGTTGGTGGGTCGTCCGGAGAATCCTCCACACAGGCACTTTCTAACTTTAGCTTTGTTTTTGCTTGTACTAGCCTTTCCTTTTATGTTTATAAATATATATGTGTATATGGATGTGTGTGTGTGTGTGTGTGTATACATATATATGTTTATGTATACACATACACACACACGTATATATTGTTTCTTTTCTCCTTCCCTTTTGGAAAAATAAAAGGCATATTTGCTGAGCTTCAGAAGCAAACTGCTCCTTCATTCCTTCCCTCTGCCTCTCCAAGCGCCTGTCTGAACTGGTGTCAGTGAAGTTTGAACCAGGGCAGAAATAGCATCCCGGACGGATCTGGGAGCACAGCCCGCCTACCAGGAGCGGCAAGGCCTGCCTCTGCCAGACGACAGACCCGGTTAACAGCACCGTAAAATTAGACCTTTACGAAGCCCAATTGAATCCTGCAGCAAAGAGTGATGTAAGGTAGCCTGGCCTGACAGCAAGACAGCAACCCTCTGCCTGAAATAGCAGCGTGGTCCCTGCTGAGAGACGCCTGCTCTCTCAAGATAGGTGACCAGGGATTCCTACAAAAGTGGCGACGCCCAGATGAACAGAGCCACCAGAGGTCAGGCAGCAAACTGGGCACCCGAGGTCACAGGCAGTGGGAGGGCATGGCCTGGCACCAGCATCCCTGCTGCCCACCTCATTCCTGCTTCTCCCAGCCCAAACTTACATGAAGGAAGAAGCTGAAAAAGTGCTTCTGCAAAGAACCTCTGTTTGTTTGCTTTTTAATTCAAGGAAAAGCAGGTTCTTTTTAGTCCAACAGTCTCTACAGTATGGAGGATACGCAGAATGAGTCTTTGCTGGCTCAGGGCCAGGTGTTTACACACCACCAAATCTGGCTCAGACTCAACTAGGGGAGGGAAAAAAAAAATCCACCAGTATCCTCCGGAGGAAAGCTCCTGGCTTTCTGGTGCTACACGACAGCAGTGCCTTTTTTTTTTTTTTCTTTTTGAGAGGAATGTTATTTCCACACATAAAATGGACCAGGCATTTTATACAAGCAATAATAACCTAGCGTCCCCCATCCAATTAAAGTATTTTACTGCACAATCTTTGTGTGAGAGAATGAATTGAGTGCTCAAGAGAACGCGTGTGAAGAGAGGTTCCTTGTCTGAATTACAGACATTTATAAAGCAGGTTCCTGTGGAATCCCAGGTGTTTTACATGTATGTATATGTACATACATATATATTTGTAAATGCATTTACTACTTTTTCATTGATGAGACCTATACATCCCTGGGCTTTCCTCTCTGGAGGGGAAGCCTTCCAAATCACTGGTTACAACAGGTAAACACTAGGAAAAAACAGATGTACTCATTTTTTTTTAAATCATCTCCAAGCAACAGTCTTTGTGCTTTTCCTATGTTCCGAAAGAGAAGTAAACATACCACAGCCCTGAATTATCATCACTATCATTACTGTTATGAATAACATCACTCCTTTACCCTATATTACACCCAGCTCTGGGTGAGTAGGGCTTGGGGGCTAAAAGTGAGCTCAGTTTCCCTCTCCTTCCTGGGGGGGGGTGGTGGTGGAAATAGCATGTGATGACATCAGATGTGGGGGAAAGTCACTTTCTTGCTCTCGGTTTGGTAACGAGGAGGGGGAGCTTTGGGGGCACATTCTTGGTGTAACAGCAGAGTTTGGGTCCCCCGAAATGGACTTCATGTAAATAGGACAGAGTTGGCGCAACACTGGAGAAAGTCTACGCCAAGACAGAAGGGAGCAGAACTGCGGAAAGCTCAGAGCTTTTCCCTCTAAAAAAGTATGTGTGTGAGGGGCTGGGATCACAAAAATGCTTCCCCACGTTCCTGGCTGCGGCGGAGGGGGAACCCCTACTCTCACTTTAAGACATCCTAGGACATGGCACGATCGTGCAGGAAGGGAATCTCCCAGCCAGAAGAGGCAAAACTTTCCTTCTCTCCTCCAGCGCAGTCCCCCTCCCCGTGCCCCCCAGTTTTATTAAAGGCATTGCCACAAATTCATTTAGAGGGGGGGAAATGGATGTTGGAGCATTTCTAAGGGTTGCAACCCTCGCAAAGTGTCCGGTTTCACTATGAGCTTTGCTCTGGAACAGCGAAGGGGAGAGAGAGGGAGGGTGAGCAGGGAGAACTCAATTTCATTACGGGCTATAAAAGTCCCAAATGAGAAAAGCGCCCCATTCCGAAGCTGAGTCGGGGAAGACTGGCGGAGTGTGCGTTAGGAAGGTCTTGCCCCAGCCCCGAGTGACAACCAACAGGCTTTAAAAGCAAGGACATGAGATGGCTGTGTGTGTGTGTGAGTGTGTGTGTGTGTGTGTGTGTGTCTGTGTGTGCGCGCGCGCGCGCGCGCGCGCGCGTGTGTTTGGCTGGGAGGAAGGGGGTGAATCCCAGAAGCAGACATCAAACAGAGAGCAACTTTGGGGCACTTCAAGGACTTCTAAGTCTAGGAGATCATAACAACCTCGTCCTCACAAGCTTTCAGGGTAAGGGGGTCAAGTGAAGGGGGGGCATTTCCATTAAAAAGTCCAAGAAATCAACAGTCTCCTAGCCTCTTTTCACATGCATCCCAATTGAGTCATCCTTCCCTCCATCCCAAAAGAAGACAGTACTTCTGACCATCCCGAACACGGTTTACATGTATGACGCTCCTCGGACCAGCCCTTAACTGATTGCGGACTCCGGCCCGCCAGGAGCGCTCCCTGCGCTCCTCCCGGGGGCTGAAGTGGCGATGCCTTCCGAGAGCGCCCATTCCGCAGATGGGGCAAAGTGAGTCTTAAAGCTCGCCCCGGGTGCCGCCTCGCCTGTGGCGGAGCGGCTTCCGCAGAGACACACCCGCCAGCCCCGGACCAGCCCGCCACCCGCGCCCAAGCACCCGCGCGCCCCTGGGGACGCCGGGTCGGTGCAGCGCCCGCTAAGGCGCCCTCGCCTACCTGTGATCACGGCCGGAGACCTCTGGCCCCCCTCCGCTCGCAGCCACACTTGCAGCGTGAACGCGTCCCGGGGCAGCTCGAGGTCGGCCCGGAGGCGCAGCTGCTCGCCTCGCCCGCTGAAATAGAGCGCCCGGCTCGGCGGGCTCGGCTCCTCGGCGGCGCCCCTCGCCTCCCGCTGCTGCCGCCGCCGGGGGACGCGCACGGCTTCCCAGGCACCGCCCGGCGGCGGCGGCGGCGGCGAGGCGCGGCGGCCACGGGCCGCCCGGGTGGCGCAGGTGGCCGGGCCAGCGGCGGGGCGCGGGGGACGGCCGGCCCGCGGGTCTCTCCGGGCCCGGCGGGGGCGCTCGGCCAGCCCGCAGCCCAGCGCGGCGCTCAGCAGCCCCAGGCGCAGCACCCAACTCCAGAGCCGCATGTCCGACGGTCCCCCCCCCCCCCCCTTCGCCCCTGCACCGCCGCCCGGAGCTGCCAGCTTTGGGAGCCTCCGCACCTCGACTTTCTTCGCTTCTTCACCTCTTGGGCGAGCCCCCCCTTCCACTTGCTTTTTTCTTTTCTTTCTCGCTTTCCTCCTCAAGGTGTGTGCTCCACCCCCCCACCTTTGAAAAATACAACCCAACTCCTCCTGGCTGGCAATTAATTTCTCTCCCCGCTCCTCTATCTGCCTTATTTCCCCCCCGCTAACAGCTGGTTGCCTTCCTCCTTGTTTTATTTCATTTTATTTTATATGATTTCTCGCTCTACCAAAAAAAAAAAAAAGCTCCTCTAAGACACTGCTCCGCTGAATTCCCTCCCCCCAAAAGATGCTCTAATTTATTTATTTTTTGCGTCCTTTATAACACAAGCCACAGCCCCCTTCTCCCCCCCCAGCCCCCCCTCCCCTCCCTCCTTCTTCACAAAATGAAAGGAAAGAGGGGGAAAAAAATCCCTCAGAAGATGAGTAAACAAGCGTATGCTAATCTGCTCCCGAGCGCTCCACCTTCCCAATTGAATGAGTCCCTGTTAAAACTGCGGGGATCATGACTAATCAATCAGTTTGAAGAGGCCGAGCTACCCAGCCTGCTTCCACTTTGCCATTTGCCTCCTTTCCTTCACTCCCGCTTCTCCACCCCCTCCTTTTTTTTTTTTTTTTTGAAGACAATCTTAAAGTAACAATTTAATGAAATTCTGCACACACACCCCCTTACGGTCCTCCCAGCTCTCCTCATTCCTGTTCAAAACACACATTCCTGTTTTTGTTTTGTTTTGCTTTCTTTTTTCCCTCCTTCACTCCCCCTCCCCCTTATTATTTTTTTTCCCCTCCTGGCGGGAGAAAAAAAAAAATCTATCTCTTCTCTCAGGATCCCCTTTGCACTTTGCTGGTAAACCTCATCCTTCTGTATAGCACATAAAGAGTCTTGAAACTTGATTCTCAGATTTTTTTTTTCAAATGCTGTCTTTTTCTCCCTCTCTTTCACTCTCTCTTTCTCACCCTTACTCTCCTATCTTTCTCTCTCCTCTCTCTCTCCCTCCGCCTCCCTCCCTTACTCCCTCTTTCTTTCCACTCCATTTCTTTCCCTCTTCCTCTTTCCCTTCTCTCCTGCCTTCCCTATCCTTTTCTCCCTTTCTCTTTTTCCTTCTTAGAATTCCCTAAAGTTATGCAATGATTAAAATTCCCCCTTTCCCTGAGCCCCAGTGCTGCTGGCTTCAGCTAGTCCCAGTGTTGTCTCCACAGCCCTCATGGATCCATCAGAAGAAACCAGAGGAAAGGATATTCCAAAGCATCTGCCTTTCAGAAGCTGTGGACTCAGCACAACCAGGTCTCTGAATTCTCCTAAATAGTCTTAAAAATATTTTGTTGATTGTTAGAAATTATTGTAGTTTTATGTTGAAAAATGAGAGAAAAATATTAATTTGCCTTCCCCCCAAAAAAACTAAGAAATGCAGGTCCTCTGACATTGTTCAAGTCACAGGTAAGGATCTGACCAGTTTGCTGCTTTGTATATCTGTTTTGAACTGGGACACACATGTAATATATTTTTGTTCTTCTTTTTCCCCCTCTTTATAGAACTCAAAAGCTCCCCCTTATGGCAAAACAGTTCTTTTTTCCTCCAAGTGTTTAATAAGTCAAAATGAGTTAGCAGTGGTAGATTACACATTATTAGTTACCAGTCTGTTCAAATAATGTAGTCATAAAAATATGCTGTGTGAGGTTTGCATGTGGATAGCATGCTGGAAGCCTGGGGGGAAAGTAACTACTAATGTGTGACTTTCCTGCCCACGAGCTCCTGTCCTCAGGGCTGCTCCAGATCCTATGTGAGAGCTGGGATCATTCCTGTACACTTCAGGGAGAGGGAACACCAGTGGAGAATAAGTGTTGGTGAAACTATTCAGATTTGAGGAAGGAGCAAATGAATCTGACATGTCCTCTATAAGAGCTTGAATGTGGTAGGCAGGGATTATGGCCCCGTTCTGAAAATGGGAGCCCAGAGTCAGATCTTGGTTTGAGAGGAACAAGCTATATACTCGTAGTCTTGGGCCAAGAATGTTTGAACTCAGTTTCTCCAGTAATAAAATGGTAACGGCATCATATCCTACATGTGTTTTCAGAGACTGGCTGTAAGAAGTGCCCAATGCCATGGATAAGGCATTTGCCTGAGCAAATCTTGCAATGTCTGCAACTCCAAGTCATCTAGAGAAGTCAGGAGTTTGCCATTCAATTAAAAAAAAGAAAAAAGAATAAAAGACATGTTGAACTATACAAATTATGTCCCACAAAATGCCCCTCTTTCCCCAGTAGAGATTGGAATATGACTATTAATTCACTTCAATTGTGGCAGTTACGCATTTGGAAATGTTATTTCTTCCAGGGGCTTCTAAATCATTATATCCAATAGTTTTGAATATTCCTAGATGTTTGGGATTCTCAGCTCTCCCTTGGAGAGTCAGAACATGAGAGCTAGAGTCTTAAGTCCCCGCTCACTCCACCACACATCACAGCTCTGCCCTGACTGAGTCGCTTTGCTAGCCCTGCACTTTCTTACCTTGAAAATGGGAATAGGGTATTTCCCAAAATGATGTGGAGGACAAAATATGCTCTCAGGAATAATACTTGGTGAAATATAAAAATGCTACGTAAATACCGTTTGGTCTGTTGAGCAAGTGCTCCTTGGGTTCTTAAAGACAAACAAAATTCCGGGAGGCCATATTTTCATTTCTCTCCTTTGGCAGGCACAGAGAGGAAGGGATAGAGAGATTCAAGTCTCAGCTCCTTGAGTTCTGGACCTCAGTCCCTAAGTGCATTGGGAGCAATTGGCAAAGCCTCTGGCTGGTCGTTCGTTGAACATACATGTGTTATTTTATCCCACCTGTGTTGGAAGACGCTCTTACTTTTATGCCAGTAAGTATCTGTGCACGTATGTATGTATGTGTTTGATTTTAACTGAGTGAATAGAACTGGCTGATTTGTAACTCTTGGTTCATGACCCACCCTCTTCATGGGTCTTATTTACTTATGTGAAAGAATCATGTCTATATGCTGCTATCCCTCTTTTACTCCATCCCTTGACCTTTCATGGATTTGTCCCCCTTTCGTTTCATGATTTGTAGTCAATGAGCAATCATCTGAGAGTTAGGAAACGGATTCTAATTCTGACCTGCGTGAGATTTTTGACCTCAGTTTGCTCTCATGTGAAATGAAAAGATAGACATTGAAGATTGCTAAGATCGCTTCCAAATCTGAAGTAGAACGGAGCCGTTAATTCTTGCAGCATGGCAATAATTTTCATCAAATCATCCCATATTTGGTGAATTCCCTCTCACCCACTAAAGAGTCCCTTGTTTCTGGAGATTTCTGTCCTAAAAACGACTTTTTAGAACAAAAATATTTCTGTACCTCCACTCTTAGGATATGATCCTTCAATATTCATTTTGTTTGGTAATAAGTAAAAGCAAGGTGTTTTGCCAGGGAGGGTGTAAAGGTCTAGTTGAAGTTAGGAGACTGATACCTAGGTGGAGTCCTAAAGTTTGGGAAGGGTTTGCACGAGTGAGGGTGCTTCTAAGTACACATTTCAGAGTCATCCTGACCTGGGTTCCTATGACCTAAGTTGCTTAATTTCTCTGAGTCTCAGTGACCTTATTATGGATGTGCCCTGAGGATAGTGTGCTGTGTAACACATAGTAGATGCTCAATAAATGAGTACCCTCTCTTTTTTCCCCAGGGATCTAAATTTTATGACCCTCTGGGCTTTTGTCAGCTTTCATCTAGAGCTGGAGTTCTACTTACTTCTCACTCCACGCCAGAAAGATTATTCTCATCTCAGAATTCCTAAACAAGCATTGTCTGTCTGGTAGAATCTGGAACTCAATTAGATAGGATCTTGCACTGTTCTTGCTGTCCTATTTATGTCTTTCCTGCGAGATTAGAACCCTTCCAGGGCAAGGATCTTCAAAGGCCAATTCTGTCACCAGGTCTCTCCCCCACCTGTCTGAAGGGCTCCCTCCTCTGGGCTCTCACAGAACTTCCTCTGAATTTCCCGGGGCACGTGACCAAAGCCAGCTCTCATGCTTAATTACCTATCTGCTTGTCTCCGCTTTCCGTGTGGACAGAGACTCTGTTGGATTCATATCTGTGTATCCCCCAAATGCCTAGCCCAGCACTTTGCATATAGCTGCTGGTTCAGAACCATTGAATTTAATTACACACACACACACACACACACACACACACACACACGGGGGGAAGATAATTCTTAAATCTATGTAGATATTTAAACACACGTATATATGTTTTTGCTTTAATTTTTCCTGTGATCCAATGTGTTCAATGCTATAAACATTAGGTGCTTAATAAATACTTAATTTCTTCATTATGTCAGCCTCCCCTTTCCCATCTGTGGACACCCAGACAAATACATGGAAGTTCGTTGGCTGCCCAGGTGAGGGTCTCTGGAAAGAATGTGGACTTTGGAGCAAAAGAAGTTAGATTCAAATCCTGTCTTTGCTAAATAACAATTCTAATACCAGCTTGCATTTATTGAGCATGCACTATGTTCCAAGCAATATTTAAATGCTTTTTATAGGCATGAGGCCATCTAATCCGTGTAATACCTACAGAGGAGGTTCAATAATCATTCTACAGAAGGTGCCAAAAAAAATGTATACACATTTTAAGAAAGGAAAAAACTGTATTAAAATTGTAATTCTCAATATATACCGACAACGAAAGATGAATACAAGCCATATGTATACATTTTTTTTGTCACCCCAGTATTTTACAGGAGAAAGAAAACTAAAACCCAGAATCACTGAGACTAAATAAATAGTGGAGAGCCCCGCCAATCTGGATGTAGCCTTCTGTGTCCTAGCTTCCAGGGAGGGGCTAGGAAGAATCACTTAACCTTTTGAATCCTGTTTTTCATTTTCAAAGATTTCATGGGGTTATCTGGGAGATTAAATGAGGTGACGAATCCCATGTTGCATAGTGACTAGTACATATGTCAGTGGGTGTTGGATAAACATTAGCTTCTTTGCTTCCTCCCCAACAGTAGTTTAATTATATTAATTTAACACATGTAGTAGAGTTGTCAGTTGTAAGCATCCTGCCAGCAGTAAGAACGACTTGCCTGCATCGAGCCCCTACTATGTGTTAGACGCTGTACTAAGTTTTTAACTTTTCTCTTCACAAGACTAGGAGGTAGGTTAGAACTCAGTCTGTCTGAATTGCTCAGCAGTTTTCTGTCTATCCTTCTACCTTCTTAACTCATCTTAAAAAACAAATTTCAGCCCCAAGTACTCTTTAACATCTCCAAGCCCTGTCCAAAAGAAAATTAAGTCCTTGATTTAATAATCGCCTGTTTTACAAAGGAGAGAGAGAGAGAGAGACAGATTGGTTTGCCTGAGGTGGGGTAAGGGAGATGGAGGTGAGGAACCACTCTGGCTGGAGTTAGAGCTGTTGAGCGCTAGGTTTTTTCCTCTGTATTTTTTTAACCTTTTGTGTGCACCAGTGAGTGGCTCTGGAATGAAGTGGAATCCTCTCTTAGTCTTCCTGCAGGCCTGTGACTAGGGAGCTGAAATAGCAGCTTCTGGATTCCAACCCTGGTCCTTTGACGAAAGCCAGAGGGCTTCATTTTGTTCAGTTCAGGTGCCCAAGTCACTTCTTAAACTTAGAATTTTAGTTGAAGATGAAGATCTCTGTTTGACACTGCATTTTTTTTCATTCATTTGTAGAAAAAGATACAGTTTTATGAATTTTATTATTTTATTTTTTACTCTCTTTAGTAGTAGTAATAATTGGCTATAATTTGAGAGATACTATCTTGGATGCTTACTGTATTATTTCATTTAATCCTCAAAACTATAATCTGTAGGTTTTCTTATCCCCATTATGGAGGTTTCTGTTTTTAATGGAGTTCAGTAAAGTTGGAGTGTATGACACATTTGAGCCTATGTCTGTGTCATTCCAAAGCTCTCATTCTTAACTGCTTGGCGGGCCTGCTTCTAATCGACCTTTAATCTTTCTATTGTTTTAAATTGGAATCAGGGAAATGTCTAATTTTGTGGAAGAGGAAGCTTTGTGAGATATCAGCAATAGGCAATGGTGGGTGCTTTCATTCCTTTCACCACGTTTTGTTGAATGGCAAATGAAACATTTGATAACCCCTTCTGCTTAATTCCAGGACAAATGTATTTCGTGGCTTATTTGAGAAGAGGCCTTGAGTCACATAATGGACGATGCTTTCAAATCTGCTTTTTCCAGAAATTGCAGAATCACCCACTGTCCAATTGGCCACTTTTTGTATAAACTGAGATTGAAGGCATGCAATTAATGTTTCTTCAGTGAAGACCTTTCCCTGGGAAACTAATCCAGCAATGCTTTCTGATGAACTTGATCTATACCAATTAAGAATAACATGACTCGTTGAGCACCTTCTGTATTCAATGAATGGACCTGAGGGCACATATTCTCACAACCAGTTGCCGAGATTTGTTTTGCTCTGTTTGTTTTAAAAGCTAAGGAAATTCAAGTTCAGAAAGAGGGAGAAATTTACTCCAAATCACCTAGCTAGAAGATACATGTCCAATCCCAAACTCGAACCTATGTGCTGTTCTCCGATCTAGTATAAATGTCACCTTCTCTATAACATTCTTCTTTATAAAACATTGAAATAAATCATTCCCAGAGGATTATTTAGCTTGTCTTTTTGGCTCCTGTGTTATTGGATTTGTGTCTTTTGTCTTCCTTTCTGTGCCAGATCTTAAAGTTCCCGAAGATGAGACCTGAATCTTCTCTGCCTTTTGAGATTCCCCCATGGGGTTAACCCTCTATGGTTTATGCTGAATAGAAGCTCAGTGAACATTTGGTGAACTCCTGGGGACCTCCATAACTCCTAGCTATGTGTGACTTCCAGAATAACGCCCTACTTCTTTCATTTTATCTTAGCTTGAATCCTTTGAATTCTTAATTCTGAAAACCCAATTGAAGAAAGTCCTGGCTCTTTCAGGAAACCTTACTCAAGCCCTCCACCAGTCAGAATGAATCGCCCCTCCTCTGAAACTCTCTTGTCTTACCTTCAAGCCATTCATTCAGCCAGCACTGTCATGCATAGCCTTATATCACTACTTACCTTGTCATATGGACGTAACACTACCTGAGTGGCATATGGGGATGATGTTAATACGTGCTGCACCAGCCCGATGTCATATATATATATTTTTTAAAGCAGAAAGTGCTTTATAGCCTGCGAAATCTAGCACTCTCGCTTTATAGATGAAGACTCACAGAGGGGAAGGGATTCTCCCAAAGTTCCTTCCAAACCATTCCAAAATGAGAATTTTCTGGTTTCCTGGTTCCTAAGCCAATATTCTTTCAACTATAATGATACCTCTCTTATGCAGATGATGGTAACTCATTTATTAATTCAACAATTATCTATCGGTTACCAATTTTGTACCCGGCATTATGCCAAGGTCTGCCTAGCTGTCTAGCACAATTTTTCACTCTCGAATTATCATTGTCACTAATAGTCAAAATGTATTGTTTGCTTAGATGTGGTGAGTGCTTATACATTTTATCATTTAATCTGTATAACAATCCTAAGAGGCAGGTGATAGGACTACTTCCGTTTTACAAAGGAGAAAAGGAGCTTAGAGTATTGCATGAATTTATAAAAACCGAAAACTAGGTATGCCTGCCTTCAAAGACCACGTTCTTAACTTTTCGGATAAACTACAGCAATGAGAAATTCGAAAGTTTCATCCAGATAATTGGAGATTCATTTGTGCAATGTCCCAGTGTCCTAAAACTCATGGATATAAAGAACCAGCAGTGATCAGCCTTCCATAGTGAAGTCAATTGAACTTTTGGACACTGAATAGAGAACACCACTCAATCCTGGGAGAATACAGGCCCTCAGCGGACGAGGACTACATGTGAAATTTTAAACAGTGAATAAATAATGATGACAACAGCAATCACCCTAACCTTAAACAATGGCCCTGGTATAAGTGGAGAAATGTGTGCTCCTCAGAAGCATTTAAACTTACTGTGCTGTGTCACGTTGAGAAATGAGTGATTTCCACTTGGATCTTTTCCTGTGGTGTTCAATAAGGACAATGAGTTAGATTAGACTGACGGAGGAGCTCTTGTAGAAGCCAAAAGTCCAGGCTCCATTCTCACTTCTGCAACTAAATCCCTGTGTTGCCTTAGAGGCATCCTTTCCCTTTCCCTTTGAGAGTCTGTCAGGTCTTAGGAGACGGACAACTACTGAGCCCCTGGACTGAGAGCCAACACACATGCGTTGGTAGGCTGTGCTCTGGCACCACTGGCCGTTCTGTTCCCTGAGGCCAGTGTTGTTTCTGACGGGTTGGTGTCCGTGACCTACCCGTTGTTAAATGACTGATCATTACCGCATGTTGATCATTCACTTCTGACTTGAGAAGGCTGAGCATCACCATCCTACTTGCCATGGGAATCTTGTTAAGACGCCTGAATGATGCCCCCCAAGAGTCCTACCCACTCAGTTGTTCCCCGATTCGCATCAGCACGCTGAGCTCCTCCACATTACCGTGTAACACAGTTCACAGCAGTGGGCTACCTCTTGAAGTCAAATGGGTTGTAAGGTCAGAAGTGGTTGTAGGGCCAGCCAGGCTGCCACCCACCAAACGGTCTCGACACCTTCCTGAAACTGTCTGGGCCACCTGGCATACTCCTTCTCAAAGGCAATATGAACTTATCGGCTTGTCCCATATCATTATCTTTACCACTCAGAGGGGAGAGGAACAAGCACTGCCAGCCAGAAACATAAGTAAGGAAAACCCTGGGTGACTCTCACGGGCCCGTGTCACTCAGGGTCTTCATGCTACACCAGTTAACAAACGCTTTGGACACAGAGGCAAGGCTGGAGAGAAATGCAGAGTATCCACATTGGGCCCACACTGGCTGGATTTGAAT
The DNA here is from genome assembly GCF_004115265.2 of Rhinolophus ferrumequinum. Lineage (NCBI taxonomy): Eukaryota > Metazoa > Chordata > Mammalia > Chiroptera > Rhinolophidae > Rhinolophus > Rhinolophus ferrumequinum. Next base: position 67,439,406 of record NC_046295.1, on the reverse strand, counting down.
CCTGACTGTGTGACTGCCGGAGACCTAACCTGTTTGCCTCAGTTCCCTCACCAGTAAAGTGAGGGCAGTGACAATAAGATCTATCCTTTAGGATTTCTGTAAGGGTTAAGTAAGTCAGCATGCATTACGCATGCAGGACTTCTCTGTGCAGAGTAAATGCTCAATTAGTGCAAGCGAGTCTTATCTTAGTAGTCTTTCTGCTACTGCTAGACGTAAAACACGACGATGATGACTGCAATGATGATGAAGCTTTTCCCACTCCTTTGCATCTCCAGATAAAAATGAACATAGCATTCTCCTAGGAATTTAAGAAATATATATCAATCACCCACTGGGTACCAGGTACTAGACCAAGTGCCAAAGATTCAAGTATGACCCATGTCTTCATGAACCTACCTGACTAATAATAATACTAATGAACATGCAGTGAGGCCCACAGGTGCCAGGAGGTGCTCACCTGTTTGCTGCATTAACCTTTTTGATCCTCAATGGGTTCTCCCATTGCCAGTCCTGAGTTAGGTACCGTTAGTGCCCTCACTTTGCAGAGGAGGAAATTAAGACCCAGAAAGGATAAACAACTTCTCCACAGTGTTAGACTATGAAGGAGCCCCAGTTCAAACTCAGGCAATTTGGGTTCTGAGCCTCGTCTTCAACCATTCAGCGACATATCTCATTGGAAAGGCAAAACATGAAATAACTACACACACACACACACACACACGCACACGCACACACGCACCATAAACAAAAACAAATGTGATTGAAACGGTTAGGATGGTCCACACCTGGTACCTCTGAGGAAAGTGATGGGGGCCCCGGGGCAAGCAAACAGGAACGAATCAAGGGACTTTGTGTTGTATGGCTTCTACTTTTACAATGGAGGTATGCTTGTGCGTGAATTTTGATATTGAAAAGAAGAGGAAAATACTTAAAGGTGAATTAGCAGTACAAATTCTTTCTCTATGCAGCCCACTACAGAGTTTGCACAAAGGGTTTCTCTTCCATCATTTCACTTGAAATCCCGGACCTCCTTGCCGGGTGGGTGAAACCACAGGACTCTTGACCAACTGCACTTGAGCAATGAGCTTGAAGCTCAGCTTTACCCACTGCGCTGGGGTAAAACAGCTCAGAGGTGGTGACCCTGGGGTTTCTCGTTGCACCCTGATGCCTGAGCATACTCCATCTTGGCTGGCTGATGCAGGTTCCCACTGCTGCTAGACGTAAAACACGACGATGATGACTGCAATGATGATGACGGTGACGTAATAAGTAATATTTCTAGGGTGCTTGCTAAGATAATGCACTCAGCTAAGCTTTAACTCATTAAATATTCTCCACACCCATTTGATATAAGCATGATTCTTAGTCATACTTATGTATGGGGAGGCTGAGGCTTACCAGGAGAGGCTAACTGGCTCAGTGGAGATTGTGTGAGGATTTCAGCCAAAGCCATTGAACTAAAGACATTTTGCTCTTAACTACTCTCCACTAATGCTTCCACTGTTAGTTATCAGAAAGGAGAAAAGAGACCCCTACCACCTCAGTGTCAAGGCCAACTCCTGAGGAAACCTTCCTTGAACTCCCAAGCAGCTATCCCACCATTATCCTTCTGACAACCACTCTATCCATCTGTACCTCAGTTTCACCATCGGAGAAATGGAAAGAACAATGCCTCCTTCACTGCACAGAGTGTGGTTATAAAAATGACTGTGATCGAATAGACCCAAGTGCCTCCACAAAGGTGTAGCCGTTGAAGAAGCAGCTCTCTGGTTTTGCAGTCTTATGTAAATGCCCTCTCTGGCCAAGCAAGATGTAAGGATCTGGAGAAGGTTTGTGTCTTGGAAACAGGCTTTGGAGCATGACATGCATGAGTTTAATTTCTGGCTCTGTCACTTACAAAATGCATGCCCCTGGGCAAATTACCTCACCTCTCTCTTGCTCTCCGTTTCCTCATCTGTAAATAGGCTTAAAATTGCCTACTTTGCAGTGTTATTGTGAGGCACGGAGGAGAGAGGGCACCGAAGGTGCTGGCACAGCGCCTGGCCCACAGTACGTGCGGAGGGATGGGTCTGTCTGAGGTAGGTGTCTGTATCTTACGCCGCACCAGCTTATTGCCAGTGCTCGAAACCCATGGAATGATAGACAGAGAGTTACACAACTTTTAAAGGAGCAATTCCAACCACAGATATTTGTTCCAAGGGATCCCATTCTATCCAAATGGACTCATTCGTCCTCAGTCTATATTTCATAAGGGGAAAAGAAAAATGACATTCTTTATTTTCATTGGAACTTTTTCTTTTTCTTCTTTTTTTAGTTTCGGACTCCTGAGGGACCAAAGAAGGTAACTGGAGAAGCTAAGACTTGATGTAAATGAATATGTAATTGCTGGATGTTGAGCTGCCATTTTCTCTGGGCCACATCATGTGTGTCTGCCATGCCAGACAAGCAGAAAGGAAACTGAGACAACCCCTTAGCAAGCACACTTGAGTTGTGTAGTTGATTTGTCCACTAACATGGCTTCCAAACTCCCTGCCCAGGCAACATACTTGGCTATAAATACCTGTTTGTCCGTTTTTTTTCTTTTTTTTTTTTTTCTGTTACTAAGGAGGCTAAATATTAGTTTCTTAATGACAATAGAACCTTTGCAGTAGGTACTGACATTCAGAGCTGAAGAATGAAAAGCTGCTAACTTGGGCAAGGAATGCTGCTGGACTCAAGTCCGTCTGTCTGTCTGTCTGTCTCTGTCTCTCTCTCTCCTCCCTCCTCCCCACCCCCTTTCTCTCTCCTTTCTTCTTTTTATACAAATAAAGCCTAGGCTCAGGAGTGAGGAGAACTGGTCTCCAAAGCGGACTTGGTAAATGAGCCAGCTGGGACACGGATCTCACTATTTCGCTTCCTGCCTACCTCACAGGTGTCATGTACCAAGCACCCTCTTTATACCAGACACCACGCTGTAAACATCACTACCCCTATGCCTTGAAGTCACACAGCTTGTATCTGTCAAATGAGGACTCAACCCAAGTATCTTGATCTCTTTACCCACTAAGAAATACAATACATGAATTTAAAAGTTTTCTGAGCATAATAAAAAGCTAAATAAGACTAATCTAGATCATAATTGCAACTGGTCCACTGACGTACGATTAGTGTACTTGATTTGATCTCCTAGAGTCGGGGTACTTGTGTAATGAATATTTTCTGTGACTTGCTTGACATAGCTGTCATTATTTGGGGGAACATTTCAATACTTCAAATAACATCACACCTCACAAACACTGGTTGTAAAGTCTTTCTTATAAGTGCCACAGAACCCAGGGCTATAGATCCCTGATCTCACCAGTATGGAAATGTTGATGTACTAATGAAATTTCTCAGAACATTTTTTTATAATACTCTGCTATTGTGTCATTGTTGAGAAAGATGCAGCTGAGCTAATAAAACCCATGGAAACATAGACACCAAGAAAGGCAGAACTAGAAAGAAATTTGTCTTATCCAACAGCTCCCATCCCCATTGTAGAGATGGGAAAATGGAGGAACAGAGGGGGGCGTCACTAACCGTGACCTTTGCTGGAACATCTCCACATCTCCACAGTCCTACACAAGCGCCCAATCTGCTCTATCACAAGTCCTGGGGATGGCACTAGTTCAGCTGAATCTTTTTGATTAGATATGCTAAGGAAACACTTTTGAAGCCTACAAATGTTGTTAGGACAATGAGTAAGCCCAACTGCCTGCCAATCAGGATAATGACACTATCATGGATTACTTGACTCCTCCAAATGAGGCTTCTCTGTTCTGGGTGGTTCCCATCCATAGAGTTATACATCTGTACGGTGCAGAAGAAAGGTAGCCACACAAACAGGCCATTTTGAAAATACTCATTAGTATTCCTCGTCCTTGAAGAGTGACTAGTGTACCCTTCACAGTCCCAGGACAGTTAGTTATGCATATATACTGCAACTCCCACCCCACCAGATAAGTTTTGGAGACGATTACATACTTTTGTTGTTGTTGTTTTTCTGGGTTAATAAGCTCCAAACAACACCTTTATTGTCAGGGGGAAAGAAGGCTGACAGCTCCAGATGGTGGCCCATCAAGGCTGAATATGCTTCCTGAATCCTCCTATTTCATGGTGATAAGCTCCCTCTGGGGACCGGGGGACAGACCACCACTGCCTTGCAGCTTCCACAGTGGAGGATGGAAGCACTGGCTGCTGCCTACATGGCCGCCATCTGAACCTTGATGAGGAGAGTTAAGATTTTGCTAAGGAGCAGCAGTGCTTAGTCTCTGCCTTTATCCCACAGAAACATAAATCAGACTAACTCTTGCATGAAGAAATGTTTTGTTCCTGATGTGACCTCTGGTCGTCATGCTGTCCGTGTCCCCAGATGGCACAGGAAAATGAAACATCTCACCTCATTTGATTATTCTTCAGATCTTCGTGGTGACACTAATTATATAGTCTAATTAGCAGGCTCCTGTCCCGAGATTGGGAGCTACTTAAAGAAAGGGGGTAAATCTTGAAATTTGCTTGATTTTATCTTTGGCTCCGTGTTCAGTGCCTTGAACTTCTTATAGCATGAAAGAGCCTAAGAATGAAAATGTGCTGAGTTTTTAATAACAAGAGGTAGCCTGGTCAGTTTCAATTCCTTAATTTAAAAATACTGTTTGTCAGGTGAGGGGGATGCAGTCTTTGCCCCCAAGGGCTCTGCAGTTTAGCAAGGGACACACTCCTGCAAAGAAATGAGTGTAATAAGGCAGTTACACTGCTCGGATAGCGGCGCACATGGCATACTGCGGGGCTTCACGGGATCGATGGTTAATTCCGCCTTAGATGAGGGGTGAAGCGGGCAAAGGTGAGGGAAAGTTTCAACGAGGAAGAAAACCTACCTTTAATCAGAGAGTGAGAGAGTTCACATTTCGAGGCAGAGGGAACACAGCACGTGCAAAGCTCCTGTGCAAGGACTCAGATAGACAATTTGAAAAATGCAGTTGGTTCCTCTGACTAGAGTATAATGTGCCTGATGATAAAAAAAAAAAGCTGGAGAATTGACCTATCAGATGTTCCGCAAGCTTGGACTTGATCCTGAGGCCAGTGGGTGATGATAAATGGCTTCATACCAAGGACTGATATTAGGAGATTTGCATTTTTCAAGGGTCATCACTCCGGCTATGGTTTGAAGAAAGGACTATCCTGGATGCTAAAGGTGAGGAAACAAGACTAGAGGCCCAAGGACTAATATGAGAAATGGTGAGACCTGACCAAGGATAATGTCTATAGGATGAATAAAAATATGCTTAGGAAGTACGATCAACGGGACTTGGTGATGGGAGGAAGATGAGACCGAAGGAAGAGTTGAAAATTCTTAGAATAAGGAACTCTGGAACTAGATCAAGGGGCACTGGAGCACGAAGAGGGAACCCAGTCCCCATCCTGACGCATGATCTAGGTTTAAATATTCTTACTAAGGAAACCAAGGCCGTGCCAGGGTCAATGCTACCTCAATGACATGGGCAGCCATCTCAATGCCACCGGTAGGAGTGGATTATTCTTCAATGACCTATGGCTGCGAGCTTTCTGACTCCCACACACTTTCTAGGTTCTTGAACAAGAACCAAATTCACTGCTCATATAGACAACGAGCTGCTATAAATGAGAGACCCTGAGGCATTTAAAGGCCTCTTCCCAGGGCAGGAATTTCTCTTTAAACATCCCTTCTCCTGGAAGCCAACTGGCCTCCTGAAATACTTTCAATGAGCGGAAGCTCAGTAACGTACAAAATTATCCTGTGTGAATTTGGGAAAGTTGCGTGGTGGACATTAACCAATAAGTCTATTTTCTGTTTACATAATGCTGTTGCCCATATTAAATCTTTTCAGGTCCACTACCATCATGCCAGGTAGGTCATGAGGTGGTGGTACCAGTTCTGAAACCCAGAAAAGTTATCCTGGTCCTCTACTCCCATGATGCATCTGTGTGCCATTGCACTTAAACATCACATCATCATAATTTCTGGTGGTTTGTCAGTTTCTTCCCATTAACTGTAATCCCCTTGAGCGCAAGAACTTTGTTTTATAAATTGCTCATCACATGACTTGATCAGGGACTGGCCCAGAAGATGTCTGTGATTCATAAATGTTTGTTGGAAAACAATAACAATAACGACAGGTTATCTTTTGAGTCAGTCCAGTATGCTGAAAGGATAAAATCTAAACTCATCTTCCCTGAAACTTTTGATCATGGCTTCACTCTCTAGAGTCACAGGGGAGACATATTTGTCTTCACCTGAGAATCTTCAATCATGCCTCGTGAATCCAACCTTTGTTGCCCACAGTTTTTACATATGGCTTCCAATTTTCCCTCCCCGTGGTAAACTTTCCTTTTTCCTTTTGCTTGTTCTGCTTTCTAAAATGTTACTAATTAATAGTGGGTGCAACAAATAGATCCCCCACCACAAGCAGCTGTTCCCTGATTAAAAAAGCCTTGCCCATGTATACAAATGCTTGATGATTTCAAGAGACCAGAGGAAACTTGTCACGGCATCAGGATTCAGTGCCCAACCTTCAGGCAGTGCCTAAGTAGTGCCAAACCATGTGGATGAAAAGAAAACCAAGATGAGTCAGTTGCCCAGATGTTTTGTTGTCAGGTCACCAAGGATCTGGTTGATTGGAGGCCTGGATGCCAGAGTTTGTGTGGCCATGTGTAGCCACGGCTTCAAAGTGAACACAGGCTTAATAAAGAAGGACTGATTCCAGGCCCGACGGGAGGTGAAACAGTGGGAGGGGGTGAAGGATTTGGGCAGAGGAGGGGTTTGCAGTGGAGGGGAATTAGGCTCCCAGGAGATCAGGGACGGGGGACAGAGAGGTTTGTGTTGGGGAGCTCACACAGTCACCCTTCTTAGAGGAGGGGTGTGGCACCAAACATTTTCTGGGCACCAACTCTGTGCCGGACACTGTGGGACTTGCTGGGAGAGACTGGTGAACAAGACAGCATGGTACCTGCCGGCGTGTAGCTTAGAGTTTAGTGGACACGAGGGACACGACAATGCCTCATGGTAAGTGTCCCAGTAGGGAAGTACAGGGCACTGAGGGGTGTCCAAGGACAGTCACCTCATCCAGATCTGCGAGTGTGTGTGTCTATCACATTCCAGAAGGATTCCTCGAGGAAGTGAAATCTAAGCTGAGAGTTGAAGCACAAGTAGGACTTAGGCAGGCTGTGATCAGGGGAAGCCTGTTCCCATCCAGGGAATAGTATTGTGCAGGTCTGAGAGGTTCAAGCGATGGAAGGAAGTTCAGTGAGGAGGGGGCAGTGCCAAGAAATAAGGCCGGAGCAGCGCAGCAGGGCCACGTGCTGTAAGGTCTTGTAAGCCATGCTGTCACCAAGCAAGCTATGAAACGGCGTGGATTTGCATTGTCAGAAGCCTTCTGCTCTGCAATGAAGAGAACGGATGAGGAGGGAAAAGATGGGAGGCTGAAAGGTCAGTTAGGAGGCTCTTGCAGGAATTCAAATGAGAGATGACGGAGGCCTGGTCATCCTGAATACATCCCAGGTGGCATTAATTGCCCCTTTTCAGTTCTACTTTGGTCCCTTCCAATTTCTTTTGAGTTAGCCCTTTCACTGCCTGTTAATCCTTCATGTATTCCTAAATCTAGGACAACTCCAGGCACACAGGAGATGCTCACAAAATGATTGTTGCATCAATGAATGAACTAGTCCTGGTCCTCCATTCTGGATTCTCTCTCTCTCTCTCTCTCTCTCTCTCTCTCTCTCTCTCTCTCTCTCTCTCTCTCTCTCTCTCTCTCTCCCCCCCTGTTCATATGAACAATTCTCAACTTAAAAGGATTAGGAGCTTATTAAAAGCAGGAATGGTAATGTCTTCCACTTCTCATATATCCATTAAATAAATGGATTCCTGATTACTAGATTTGTTTTTAACTTTTTAATTTGTCTTTTCCATCCCCTCTTCCCCACTACAATTGTAGTGTATGTACAATCAGACCTCCTGATTTAATGATCTCCCTGGGGAATTATATAACCCCAGCATTGGAGGGGACTTTAAAGATCACTGAGTTCAGCCTCCCTCATAGGTTATAACAGTGAATATATTAAATATTACCAGGGACCAGACACGGCTCTGTTCTTTTTGAGACTTTACGATTTAATCCTCCCAACAACCCTAGCATTAGGTACTATTATGAGTCCCATGTTGTAAGGAGAAAACTGAACCACAGAGAAGATAAGCAACTTACTCAAGAGCCCACAGCTACAAGGGGTAGAACTAGGGTTTTGTCTCCAAAGCCTGCGCTCCCAAAAAGCTGTCAACCACGACAGCATTCGAATGCTATTTGGAGATTGAGTTCCTTCAACAGCAGCCTCAGTAATGGGCTTTCCATTTCTTCAATGTACCAGGGGTGCCAGAAACATGTGTATACATGACTTGTATTTATCTTTTGTTATCCGTATGTATTGAGTATGACTATTTCAATACAGCTTTTTTTTTTTCCTTTCTTCAAATATATGTACATTTTTTGGCACCCTCAGTATTTAATGACGGGAAGGCTGGAAATAAAGTGAGGAGGAATGCTACTTCCCAAAACATAGAGCTAGAATTTATTAAAATGCCACCCCTTGGGCTGGTTGAAGAATAACTTTCCTTTCCCCCTTGGGATTGTGTGGTTTGGGTCACACACTCCAGCAATTGCTGTCCTCTTCATCGTCCATCAATCCATCACTTTCCTTTTGAACTCCCTTCCTCGGGTTTGGAAGGCTTTTTGTGACCACAGGCTGGGTTAGGTGCCCCACCTCTGTATTCTCACAAATCCTTTCATTTTCCTGTCCCAGCTCTTTTTCACATCGTTTTTACCACCGCCTGAATACTTGACTTTCCCTTTAGAGTGAGATGTCCACCAGGATGAGGACTTGTCCTGCCTTGTTTTTCACTGAGTCCCCAGCCCTGGTACAGACTTAGCCTGTTGCACTTGTTCAGCAGAAACATGTAGAGTTGATGAAGTTTTAAGAAAGGAATCACATTTTCTACCACAGAGGATTGTTCTGCTCCCCCATTCTAAATGTGTTTCACCTTCCTCTTTTCCTTTTCTTTCCACCTTCCTTCCCAAATGGGGTGAAGGGACCATCAGGGCCACACAACTTGAGGTGTCATGGAAGGATCTGGCTTAGCCTCAGATCTCAGTTGCGATTCCAGTTTTGCCAGGAGCGATTGATTGGTGTGACTTTGGGCAATTCACTTGTATTTCCTGGACCTCTATAACATGAGGGGTTTGGACAAAGTAATAAATTGCAACATGGTAGCCATGGACTGTGCGGACATGCTATGTTTGGCCTACGTAGTATTTTTTAAAACACTTGCACTAAGTGCCAACATTAATTAAAAAAAAAAAAAAATCGCTAACTCATCAAAATCTGGATGCATTAGAGCTTTCCTCTGATAATAGAGGACATCAATCCTAGGACCTCAGTCGCAACTTCCCCTGTAGCTGAAGCTTGACCTCCCCAGTTCACTTTCCTGACCAGGGTCACTCATTTACCTTCCCTTCCGGGCCTTGCTGGACATTTAAGTTCACCCCTCTGAACAAATGATCTCAAAGATCCTCTCCACCCTTAAAATCCCTGGACGCCAGTTCCTGATTATGTGACATAATCGGAAGCACATATCATCTTGTCACGCAGGGTGTCAGGCAGGGTCTCTGCTCCCGCTCCCCACATAAGAACGCAGGACATGGTGAGGCCAAAAAGGAACATCCACGGGGCCATAGGTAGGGGAGTCACACCACTATACTCTCGCTGGCGGCTGGGTTGGAGACACAGGAAGCAGGAGCCACACAATTCTCAACCCTCACTGCGCCGCTTGCAGGCTCAGCCACCATCTTCTTGCTAGCCCCCATTTTCTGCTAGCATAGCCACGGCAGTTATATTAGTGCCCAATGGCTCACTGGTTACAGCTGACGGCCAACTAGCCACAGCTGATGGCCATTTGATCACAGTCGATGGCCATTTACTACCTGAGCCAGCACCTTTCTATGTGAGGCCGAGAGCCTGGAAACTGCTTTTTGGGGCTCTGTCCCCACACATCTACTGATGCTTTTTTCCACAATAGAATAAACACTTTTAAAATGTACACTTTTTTTGTTATCCTATGAAGATATCACTTTGAAAACAACTCCCAGGAGAAATTGAAGTCAGGTGAAGAAATGATCATTTTGTCTGCCTGCTAAGGCCCTGGTTATTCCCCTACCCCATAGGGCCCCCTCATCAGGTAATTGAGAGTAGAGAGTAGCATGAAAATTTGAAATGCAAGCCTAGTTGGGTATAGGAAAGAAAGGACGAGCTCCAGGAGACCTGAAAACATCATTTGGTATCACCTAGCCCTAGCCAGGGCTCCACCAGCAATTCTTCCCCCAAGGTATGCTCTGAAATCTACAAGACAAGATAGACTGGAAAGAAGTCAGAGGGGAGCCTTCAGAGCAAGTCAAGCATCAGAAGTAAAGGCCACAATGAGACCTAAGATGTGCAGTCAGTATAATGTCTAGCACACAGTAGGCGTTTAATCAGAACGTGATGTACATGGGAAAACATGTGCAGCGTCACCTTTTGCAGGAGAGATGCACAGATGAATGCTGAAGACAGACCCGTATACAATTGTAAGAACCGGACCACCTCTTAATACCGTGCCTGAAGGAGAGGGAACGAACCTTTGCGAACACCTTCAGCCTATCGAACACTTCCTGTTTAGTCCTCCCATTTGCTAGGCATCACAGTGGTACAGAGTAATAAGTTCATTTTACAAGGAAGACTTCTGTGGCCCAGACAGGTGAAACTAATTGCCCAAAGTCATAGAGCAGGACCTGAACCCAGGCCCCGGACTTGAATTTCGTGCTGTTTCTGTGACACTTGGGCTGCTCCACCTTCCTCTAATTCTCCACTGTGTTTGTTTCTGACAGCACCTCGCATTGATTCTGGCGGTTTGTCTCCTGGTGCCATCTCAGCGGGCACTAGGTTCTCAGCAGACATCCGCCCTGGTTTCTGACTGAGGGTGGTCAGCTCAGGTCTCCGGGCAGGCTCGGCTTGCAGGTGTTCCCTCTCCCTCTCTCTGCAAGTGTCTGAGCTCCTTGTCTCATGCCAAATCTGAGGGGGAAAGGGAGAAACACGGAGACTTGTAGCAGACTATCCCTCTACCTGAGGCCCTAGCAGTGTGTGTGATCACATAAAATAAGGGAGACGGAATGTCCCTGATTCCGGAGAACAAAATGGACACGAGTTGGCCGAGCTTGTCTGTCTCCTCGTACAAATAAAGATTTGGGATGTCAGAAATGATCTCACAAACTCCTTTGTCATGTTGGATTTGATGAGCAGGAAAACTGGTCTCTGTTTTACATAGGCCAGAAGAGGCAGGTATCTCACATTCTGAGGGGATAAATGCACCTGGGAAGGAATCCAGGGGAAGGTGGAACACAGAGTGACCGTCCAGTCACAGACAAGCTGGATAGTGTGGTGCGTTCCCTCAGGACACTGCCAGAACCGGGTTTGAACTTTACCTCTTGCCATGTCAGAGAATTGTCGTAAGATGTACATAACTCAAACTTTACCACGTTAACCAGTTTTAAACGTCCAGTTCTGTGCCATTAAGGACATTCACATTGTCGTGCATACATCACCGCCATCCATCCCCAGAAGTTTATCTTCTCCAACTGAAACGTGGTATTTATTCAACAGTAACTCCCCATTCCTTCGTCCCCTTAGCTTCTAGAAACCACCATTCTCCTTCCTGTCTATGAATTTGACTACTCTAGGTACCTCATATAAATAGAATCGTACCATATTTGTCCTTTCTTGACTGGCTTACTTCACTTAGAATAATGTCTTCAAGGTTCATCTATGTAGCATGTGTTAGAATTTCCTTTCTTTCTAAAGCTGAAATATATATATATATATACACACACACACACATATATATATACATATACACACACACACACATATACATACACACACACAGAGGGTGCCAAAAGATGTATACACATTTTAAGAAATGAAAAAACGGTATTATAATTACGCCGATGGTAACCACTTCGAGCACTTTAATAATTGCAGAAGTCAAACGTGACTTGTATTCATCTTTCGTTGTCAGTATATATTGAGTATTACAACTTTAATACAGTTTTTTCCTTCCTTAAAATGTGTGTACATTTTTGGGCACCGTGTGTGTGTGTGTGTGTGTGTGTGTGTGTGTGTGTATTGCATTTTGTTGAACACCACTCATCTGTCAGTGGATACTTAGGTTGCTCTCACTTTTGGACTAATGTAAATTATGCTGTTATGAATCTGGCTGTTCAAATATTATAGAAATATTTTTTCATTACCACTGATATACATTCTTTAAAAGCAAGGATTAGTAGCCAACATTATGTAGCCAAAAGAGAAACCCACTGGACATATGTAAATGAGAATGATTTTTAGCACAATATAAAATTGGATAATGCTGAGGGGATTATGGGAAATGGGTCTTCCGTATTTTACCAGAAGTCTTTTTCTAAAAACAAGCTATACCCATGCTCTTTCCCTCCTTTAAGTATATACTCAAATGTACATTAGTTTTCCAATACAATATGGAGCAAGCTCTATCCTGATGCCGCAGGGCTCTGAACTTCCTGTTCCGTTCCCCTTCACCTTCCCCTTCACCTGAGAGAGCCCCTGACTGTAGCACTTATGATACAGTATGGCATAGTGCTCTTTCCCTGTGTCATTTCCCTGGGGGCTACTAGAGGGTGCAGATTTTATCTTCTTCATTTCTACAATACTTGTACGTAGCCTGGAAGGAACTGATGCTTTTCAAGTGAAGCACGAATGGAAGTTCGAATCTCTTTCAGTAGATAAAACACGATTTGAACATCTTGATTGGACACTTATTTTGCTGGACAAATCATTTTTCAACACACAGTACAAAAGAAAATGTAAATCCCAGACACATCTGACGTCTGAGGATTTTCATTTGAGGAGTCAGACAAGAACTGTAATTTCCATGTTTTCTTCAGTGCATGGGCAGCAGGAGTAGGTCACTGAAAAGGTCATGAGCCCGAGTCTACATTAAAGAGAAAAGGAACAAGGAAGGGATTGCAATTCCTGAAGAGCTCCAGGTTCTCTGTAGCGAGTCTTCCCCATGGGTCTGTCATATTTCATAAAACAGGAAGAACTGAAACGGAATTTCATAGTGACAAAAGACTAAAGGTCGTGCAAAGGTCTTTGGGCCTTGATTTACTCATTAATAAAATGATATGTTGGACCAGAGATTCTGAAGTGCTCCAACTTCTAACTATTTGGCAGTGCTCTCCCAAATAGTATCCTCAATTGAAGCACTTCCTGAGGTAGACCTGAGCACCTTTCATCATTTGCTTCCCACCCTCCCACCCCCACCCCGGCACTAAAGTGTCTAGAATATGTACGCATCAGTTTAATTTCTCTTCCCTGGAACCAAAACAAGTCTGTTTTCTCACCTGTCTGAGAACCCTAGAGACATTTATCTCCCCCTGCTCCTCCCCGGCAAACTCCCTCTTCTTTAGGCAAAAGTCCCCCAGTTCCTTTCTTTTCATAATTTTCCAGTTCTTTTCCATGTTGAATATGTCCCACTCTGTTCTTTTCATCTTCAAGTGTGGTAGCAGGTGTGGGTCCCAAGACTCCAGGGGAAATCCACCTTGTGCATCGAAAGCCTGACTTCGATGTCTGTCTGCATAATGGCAGTAATATCAGCTGAGATTCCATCCAGAGCTGGGAGCAATTGGAATCTTAGGCTGTGTGTTACTCAGAAGAAGGATAAAAGGTTCTAAGAGAGGAAAACCCAGCCTAAGAGATGGAGGAAGATTGGGGATCTCTTTCTTCATGGAGTCTTCCCACATGAGCTTAGTCACTTGTTGTGTTAGACTTTTATTGCCGCAGTAAAAAATTACCACCCCACTAGTGGCTTAAAAAATATCACAACTGTATTATCTCATAGTTCTGTAGGTGAGATGTCCAATTTGGCTTGTCTGTGGCTCACAAAAAGTCCAGTGGGCTCTGGTCTAATAATGCTGAAATCCAGGTGTCAGCAGGACTACGTTCCTTCCTGGGTTTCTTGGGTGAGAATACCTTCCAGGCCTTATTCAGGTTGCTGGAAAAATTCCGCTCTATGTAATTGTAAGAATGCATTTCCTGTTTGCTTGCGGGGTGTCATTCTGGGAGGCGGTGGGAGATGAAGTTGATGATGTAGCAAGAGTCGCTGGAATTCTAGGTTCAACGGAAAATGATTGGAGGACTTATGCAGGGAACGGAACTGATCTAATTTTGTGTTTACAGACCTCACTCTGGACTCTACGTGGGGAATATTGTAGTAACACAAGGGTGGGATCAGGAATACCAAATCGGAATCTACTGCCGTGGTCCAAGCAAAACATCACGGTGTCTTGGAGTCCAGGGTCTAAACTCTCAAGCAGTACAGCTTCAATGTCTGTGGCAGTTTGAGAACCTCAGGGCGACTCATTTAGTTTTTGATGCTAGAGTCCTAAAGAATATTTCATACAGCTTTGCATTTCAGAGACAAGTAGACAAGAAGACTGAAGTCCAGGCTGGAGTAACTTGTCCAAATTCACAAAGTAAGTTTGGTGCAGAGCTGTGATTAGAACCTGCGTTTCCTGACTTCTAGCCCACAGTGCCTTTTACTGGACTCACGTGCTCAGAGTTAGTCCTTGTGAAGTGTTTCACGAGCAAATTATTGTTCATGAAATACGGAACACCGGCCCCCCCTTTTTTTTTGCTGAGAGAAGAAGGATATGCTGTCCTTGATGTGGAAGGTTGTAATAGGTAAAATAAGAGTATGGATCAAAGGAAAACATAGCCTGTCTGCAGGTGCCAGGGAGATAGCTTTTAAAAAAAAAAAAAAAAAAGCAATCTAGAAACATGACAGAAGGAGCAGGACTGATTTATTTTGATGCCACCAGGATGATCTGGCAAAGCTGAGGCTGGTCCCCTACGAAGTACCAACAATGGGTCCCCAGAAGGCCAAAACTTCTCATGTGTCCTTGGTAAAATCATAGGACAGGATACAGGTACACAAACATTGTTAATTCATGCCCTGCTAATTTAGAATCTGCTATAATTAAGCGAAGATATGTGTGATGCTAATACGTGATCGAGGCCAAGATAATAATGCATCTTCTCTTAGAGGCAACAATGTAGTTTTGCATAATGCAATCCTTTCTGACTCTACTCTTCACAATCTGTTTTACTTATTCTTATCCATTTAATCTTACTGTGTCTGTATAAATCACGCAAGTCACATCTGTGTGTATGATATACCAGTATCAATTACACACATATTATTTTTCTGTAGTGAGATCCTGGCTTAGTATAAAAGGATTTTAGCCTTATTTATGTATGCCTAATGGAGAGATAGATTTGGTAAACCCATAGATATCTATTTGCATGAATTAATATATATGAGAGCTTTGTGGGTTTTTTTTTTTTTTTCTCTCTTGGTGAAGGAGGAGAGAGGTACCTGAAGGAGGTACCCTAGTGAATGCAGAAAGAAGGGACAGAGAGAAGGAAGAAGAATTAAGAGTGGAAGAATAGAATGGGTAACAAGACGTCATCTGCTTCTCGATAGCGTCATAGATTACTTTTGCGAGCAGATACCTGGGAGTGAAGGTAGAGAGCAGAAGGAGAATACAGGAGATGGAATGTAAAGGATGATGCTTCCTTCTCAGGTGGGTTCTGACCTTTTGGAGAAAAGTTGGTGGCAAGATGTAAACAATCTATTTTTATGAGATAATTTGTGAGATGACTTACAATAAATACATCAGTTAGCAACAGCTATATAACAACCCCTTCCCACAAAGTAGTGGTTTTAAACAAACATATCTTATTTTTCACAAGTTTGCGAGTCGATTGGGCAATTCTGCTGAATTGGGCTGGTCTTTTTCAGGCAGTTCTTTTTGTCTTCTGGGGACTCAGGTGATCAGCTGAGCGTTAGTGAATCTACAATAGTCTTAGCTCGGCCAAGTACCAGAGCTTCAATGTCTCATCCTGTAAGCAGTCTGGTCCAGGCACGTTTTCGCAAGTACTTTCCCAAGGTTCTGCTTCCATAACGTTTGTTATCTCATTGGACAAAAGCAGTCATATGGCCCAAGCCTGGAGCCAGTGGGTTTACTAGCAAATAAATCAAAGGATGTGGATTCAGGGAGGAGTGAAAACATTTGCAGTCAATCTACTGCATCTCGGCAAACTTTCTCTAGGCTCAGATGATAGAGTCACGCAGAGTTGAGGAGTGGAGCATTCTTCCCATTTGTGACTAAAACACAGCTTGGCTCTGATGTAATGTGTACTGTAGGAAAAAAAGAAAACACAGCACGGTTTAGCAACTCAGGGAGCTCTCTCTCTCTATTCATTGCTGAGATGGTGGTGGAAGCATGTGATGAGTCAGTTACTCCATGAGTAGAGCCTCCCTGATGTTTCACTCTGGGCAGGTAGTAGGAGTCATACATAAATATTTGGTAGTGTATTTTGAGGGACCCTGTGGTGAATCATCCTTAGCAGAAGCACATTCTTTCCTTTCAGGGTCCTGAGAGCCGTGTTCAAGATGAGCAACTGCCCCCAGGAACTTTGTGCAGGAGACAGCAATAAAGGGACCAGAATAGAAGGACATGTGTTGACTTACTGACTGAGCATCGTCGGATGCCAACAAATTGGTAAGAGGCTTTAGCTGGATGGTGCTGAGGTCCCACAATCACGCAAATGAGAGCTTGGAACAGCAACATGTGGGCCTCCACGCAATGGAAACCTCAGGCTCGTGTAACCTGGAAAATGCCAGCTTTCTTTACACATCGATTTGTAAAGGTTCAAGCAGTGCAAAATATGTTACAACCTAGATTTCCTACCAATTAGGATATGATTTCTTTCTTGAAGTAGAAAGGCTTTAATCCCATCAACTTAAAATAAATAATACCTAGTAGATTTTTATTCACATCGTTTTGCAAAAAGCATCATGGAAGAAAGAGTAGCAAAATGTTCTACACTGGCACCAGGCAGAGCTGAATTGGCATCTTAATTTTACCTCTAAGTGATTTAACATTGGCAAATTGTCTAATCTTGCTACATCCCTGTTTCTCATCTGTAAAATGGGAATAAACATATCTTTGTTACAAGGTTGGAGAAAGATTAATAATAAAGGATGCAAAATAGCTGACACATCACAGGTGTTCTAATAAACGTAGTTGTTTTCATCATTGAATACTTACTGCATGTTGACTAGGCATGGTCCTACATGTTGTAGATTAAAAAATAGTCAACTGTCACAGAACATCATATACAGATTGAGTGAATAAACAAGTGAGTAATTATATGTCTGTCTGCCCCACATAACAATGGATTTCCTCAGGTCACAGTGCTGGGTTCCTGTTTGCAGACCCACTATCTCTGACATCTAGCACAGAGCTTGATGAGTCAATGTCTTTACAATTGAATTGTATCATATCTCAGAAGTCAGGTCTTTCCTATCATAATTAACATAGAGTCTCACACGCAAGAGCTGTTTAGTACGTTTTGGAAGAATGAATGGCTGAGTGATCAAGAAGGAAAGAAAAAAGAAAAGGAGGTAGGAGGAAGGAGGAAGGGAGGAAGGAAAGAAAGGGAGGGAAGGAGAATGGGAGGAAAGGAAGAACAAAGGAAGGAGGAGAAATAAATGAGATTGAAAGAGAGAAAGAAACAAAGGAAGACGTAAAAGAAAAGTCTCCTTTTCCCATGTTTTCCACCAGAATTCTTGAATATTTTCTTCAGAGAAAGACCATTGCCCACCTCAGATGGAGATACAGCTGCATGAGCAAATGGCCAGGCAACGAACCATGACTAAGGCCCCAGGCAGCCTGGGCCAGGGAGGTAGAGAAGGCCTTCTCATTCCCTAGTTCCAATCTTCTTGGAATGAAGTTGCCTTTTCCTTTTTCTATTTTTTTAAACCCTCTGATTGACGACCAATCCCCCTGCCTCCAGTGCTCATGTGTGCTCATCTCAGACACCAAGCTCTCCCCCACTCTTCTTTTCTCAACACCAAGCACAGGGGTAATTTATCTTCCCCTGGCTAAACCCCTCTGGGGAGCTCTAATCTCCCACTCGCCTCACCCCCTGCTATCCCCTGACCTTTCACCACCCAACCGTTGCCCCCCTCAGTCCTTTCTCTTACCCCTCAGTTGTCAGAATATGTGGAAATTAATTGATTTGGGAAACTAGAATTCAGGGGGGCTGTAGTAAATCAAAACATTCCATTCGTACTGCCCCCGCTTTCAAGGAGAACAGGGAGTCTTCCAAAAAAATAAGGAGGAGGAACTAGTACTGAGGGGTGTGGGGTCGGGGAAGAAAAATCAGAGGAAGAGGAGGAGATCTGAAAAACTGGATTTGGATTTAGGGTTCATGTACTAGACATTTGGCCTGTGTGCTTCTTGGGGCGATGTCGCTGCATGAAATAAATACTGTCTTGGGCTTTCAATGAAACTATTGCCATATGTTGTGTGGCTGGAAAGTTGCCCACCTCTTCTCTGCACCCCTAACTCTCCTCCACCCCCCACCTCTGTTCATTCACTTAAGGCTCTGATTAAGTTTGGTGAAATCCATATCTTTGCCGTCACTTTCCTATATGTTACAGATGGACTGGAGAGGGAAGGCTTGCCGCCAGCCAACGGAGAAGAAGGGGGACCTTCTCCTCGCTGGGTGCCAAAAGGCCCAGGAGTTCCAAAACCTGCAATGGTTTTTGCCTGCTTGTGTGAGAACACTAAGAAACTCCAATGAAGTCTGCAGGCTGCTTTAAATGAGGAAAAGGACAAAACTCTGTCTTGGATGGAAGAGTGAACTTAGCAAGGAGGCATATTTCAGCCCAATAGTAGGGAAAAACAGAAATCTTCATAGCAATTAGAAATATCCTAAAATAAAGCTAATATCCCCAGGAGATAAAAACTTTCTTTACCGCATCATATTTAAGCTCACATGTCACGAGGCTGTTGAAGGAAATAGTGACTCGCATGATGGCTTGACCTAAATCTGTAATTCACCAACTTTTACGGCTCTGGTAAACTTCCTATTTGTTTGTTTATGTTTAACCGAATTATACTGGAACCCCCAGCATATACACAGGGTGCCCCCCAAAAAATGTATACACATTTTAAGAAAGGGAAAAACTGTATTAAATTGTAACTATATATACCGATAACAAAAGATGAATACATGTCATGTGGATACATTTTTTTGGCACCCCGGTATATAGGGAAAAAAAAGCAGCAATGGATTTTTTTCTTGGAAATGATTTAATATTTTTATCATCTGGATTAACATGAAAAACATCTGGAGTTATGATATGACACAGTATTGATCAAGTTCTGAGTGACAAAGATGTGGTTGTCTATAACAATATTAACAAAAAAAAACCCCAACAAACTTGCCCATAAGACGTTGGATATTTTTAATTAAGAGATGATTACAGAAACTGTGAGCAGAGTTCTATACCAAAAGCAATGAACTTGGCAGTCCATGTCAGCACATTTGAACTACCTTAATACTTAGTGTAGAACCAATTGATTCATCATATTACACAAAGTAAACATGTCCCAAGTCCCCAAAACACTGGGATCCATGAAACTAGTTTTAAAACAGCTACTCTATAGATTTGCGAGCTCCCACTTGCTTCTGTAGTTGTACAGTTTTAAGAGTTTTGAGTATACTAAAGAGAGAGGGATTTCTTATCTCTAGGATTGTCTGATGAATTCTATGTTTCTTTAAGAGTATGGATTATGTTCCTGAAGCTAATTTGTGTTCAGGAAGTTACTGCCCCCATAATGCTTGTGGGGACAGATAATCTTCATAAAACTAAAGTTGAGAAGCAACTTAGTCTAACAAAACTGATCCAGGTAGGTGTTGTCAATAAGTCTTGTAAGGAATAAGGAATAATTTCAGATGTGCGTCTTAGTTCAAGATCCCCAGCAGCAGTCCCTGAGGCGAGAGTTTGAGGGTAAACAGTTTATTTGGGAGGTAATCCGAGGAAACACCAGTAGGGGAATGAGAAAATATGGACAATGAAGAGAAGGAAACCAATAAGGCAAGTCACCACTGTGTGTGGGCAACTGCAAATCTTATCCCACGGGGCTACTATGGGAGCCAGGGTTGAACATGCACTAACAATTATCCTACACAACCCACCTCACACTTATTAGATTCCTACAATTATCAAAGCAAAACAAGATAGGAAATAACAAGTGCTGATGAGGAAGTAGAGAAACTGGACCCCCTGGTACACTGTGGGTGAGAATGTAAAAATGGTGCAGCCACGATGGAAAATAGCATGGCAATTCCAGAAGAAAAAAAAGATAGAATTAACATAAATTCAGTAATTCTACTTCTGGGTACATATCCCAAAGCATTGAAAACATGGACCCAAGCAAGATATCTGCACATTCGTGTTCATCACAGCATTATTCACAAGAGCCCCAAAATGGAAGCACCCCAAGTGTCCATCCTTAGATAAATGGATAAAGAACGTGTGGTATATACATAACAAGGAATATTATTCAGCCTTGAAAAAGAAGGAAATCCTGCCATTTGGGACAACATGGGTAAACTTGGAGGAAATTTGGCTGAGTGAAATAGGTCAGACACAGAAAGATACATCTATATTATCTCACTTATATGTGGAATCTAAAATAGTCAAAGTTGTAGAAGCAGAGAGTAGAAAGGTGGTTGCTGGGGAACGTGGGAGGGAGAAACAGGGAGATGTTGGTTAAAGGGTTAAAATTTCAGTTATACAAGACAAGTAAGTTCTGGAGATTTACTATACAGCATAGTGCCTATAGCTAAAAATACTGTAGTGTATACTTAAAATCTCTAAGAGGGGAGATTTTGTGTTAAGTGTTATTATCATCATAATTATAAAGGGGGCAAGAGGAAATTCTGGGAGGTGATAGATACGTTTGTGGCTTTGGTGGTGGTGATGTTTTTACAGATGTATACTTATTCCCAAACTCATCAAGTTGTATACATTACATATGTACAGCTTTGTACATATCATACCTCAATAAAGTGGTTTAAAAAAGACTAGCCATGCGATCTTGAGACAATTTTTATACTTCTCTCAGCCTTATGCTTTCATCTGTAAGTCTGAGATGATAGCACCTACAGTAAATAATTGTCATTTGGTCTGCTGTGGCTATGGATATGGACTTGTTCTCAATTTGGGGGACTTCGTGGTGAATCTTGGAGGCAAGTAGGGAAGCTCATGCAGAGAGATGCATCTCCTTAGGTATCCGGGACTGGGAGGCATAAACTGGATCTGGTTGATTGGATGTTTTTGCCTTGGACATTGGAGGTTGACTGAGTAATCAGAGGTGAAGGAACAAGGACGAGAGATTTTCAGTTGAAGTAGGGTATCCAGGTGTGCAGCCCAGGCGCATTCAGGTGTGCAGCCCAGGTAGCAGAGACCTGCAGAAGACCCTGTGTCTGCTGCCCGGAAATAGTCTATTGCTTAAGACAGGCAGAGGTGACTTCTGTTGTTGCTGATACAATTCTTCCTAGGATTCTTGTGGAAATTAAATGAAATTACGTAGATATAGAAAGCATTTTGTATAGACTCTGGCAGGGAATAGTATGGTTGCTTCCTCTCCTTGACAAAGCAGAAACTTTAAAACAGAACTTCAGACTATTACTTCTGAGTGCAAGCTATTGGCTTTTTCTTTCTTTCTTTCTTTCTTTTTTTTTTTTTTGCATCCATCAATCATGCCCTCTCTCCCACGTATACTTCATGCATTCTTCCAGGAAAAACAGAAAGGTGAGCGTTCACAGAAGTTTGTTCCATGACTTAATTCTCTCCAGAAGAAGGCATAGAATGATGAATGTTTAAAGTTTGGAGTTCACTGACATCATTTATCATAGTAGTTTTGGGACTTTTTTTTTTTTTTTCTTCCCTGTTTCTTACCAAAGGACACTTTTTTTTTCCTCCCAGTGAAATTTTACACTGAATCCCAATATGTGAATTAAAAGTTGCTATTTTGTCTCTGTTTTGCAATAGAGTCTTCTCATTTTCTAAGATGACTTTCTGCTCTGTATTATAATAATTTGCCCTCAGTATTATCCCACTTCCTTGGTTCTTTATCTGAATAACCCCTTCTCTACCTCCATTCTCACCTTTACACATTCAGTAACATTATGCACATAGTAGTCATTCAATGATGATTTATCAAAGGAAAGGATCCACTACTGGTAGGTAACAGTGTTTTTATTCTTAGCTTAGCTACCAGTGAATTTTAATCCAAAGTATCAGTGTTTTGTTGCTGTTACAAACTTTCTCTATGATTCTCTATGGGCAAAGAGAGGGAAAACTGCTGAGAAGATCAGAAGACAGTAGCTTGTGGTCTCATGGGAGCAGGGAAATAAGAAAAAAAATCAATTAGAGTTAAATGACGATGAGTTAAATATTTGAGTTTCTCTTATTCTTTTAAGAGTTACAAACATAGTATACCGTTCCAATACACCATTCATCCAGCTTCCTTCAATGATAACTTCTCAAGTACATTCAGATAACTAGGAAATTGACAATGGCACAACACTCCTAAACTACTGACCTTATTTACATTTCACAAGTTTTTACATGCACCTTTTCCACAGTGGTCCATGTGGGGATCAAACTGGCAACCTTGGCACTATCAGCAACATGCTCCAACCATCTGAGCTAACCGGCTACCCCCTACATGCACCTTTTCTTGTTACAGTTTTATGAAATTTTATCATACGTGTAGGTTTGTATAACCACCACCACGATTTTGATATAGAACTGTTCCATCACCCCCCAAAAGCTCCCTCATTCTCTCCGTATTAGTTACATCCTCCCCCAACCTTGACCCTGGCAACCTCTGACCTGTTTGTTCATCACTATGTTGCTTTGAGAATGTTATATAAATAGAATCATAGAGTATGTAATGTATTGAAGATTTTAACGAGAACTCTGCCCCATGGTTTTGAGAGTCACCCAAGTTGTTGGCTGTGTCAATAGTTGGTGCCTTTTTACTGCTGAGGAGTATGTCATTGTATCGATGTTCTACAGTTTGTTTATCAAGTCTGTCAAAGGACACTGGGGTTGATTCCAATGTTTTGAAATTGCAGATAAGGTGCTATGAACATTCACATACAGGCTTCTGTGTTATATTAAGACATTTCTCTAGGGCAGAAACCCAAGAGAAGTGCCATTCCTGGGTCACATGGTAATTATATGTTTAACTTTATAAGAAACTGCTAAAATGTTTTCCAGAGTGACTGTAACACTTTACATTTTCTCCAGCAATGTAAGAGATACCCTCTTGACTTAATATTACCTGACTTTTAATTTTAGTTATTTTATTAAATGTGCATTGCTATCTCATTGTAGCTTTAATTTGCATTTCTCTACTGGAGAAAGATGCTAAGTATCTTTTTGCCCTGTACATATCCTATTTAGTGGAGTGACTGCACAAATCTTTTGCCATCTTCTAATAGGATTGCTTGTTTTCTTAATGCTGGGTTCAGAGCATTTTTTGTATATTCTGAGTACAAATTCTTTGTTAGATAAATAATTTGAAAATATTTTCTTCTAGTCTATGGCTTGTCATTTCATTCTCTTAACAGTGTCCTTAAGAGAGAAAATATTTTTAATTTTTATGAAGTCTAATTTATTTTTTCCTTTTATTGATCATACTTTTGGTCTCACATCTAAGAATTCTTCACTTGGCTTTAGATCATGAAGATTTTCTCCTATATAATGTTTTAAGAGTTTTATAGATCTATATCCATTGAGAGGTTAAGTTCAGGGCATTTTTCTGTTGTTTGTTTTTTGTTTTTGTCTATGGATGTTCAATTGTTCTAAAGCCATTTGTTTGAAAAAGTTATCTTTATTGAATTGCTTTTGCACTTTTGTCCATCTTTATTCATTTTATTCAAATTTATTTTAGCTATTCCAGTGCCTTTGGCTCGCCTTATAAATTTCAGAATTAGCTGGTCTATCTCTCCAAAAATCCTTCTGGAATTTGATAGAAATTACATTAAACCTATAGATCAATTTGGGAAGAACTGACATTTTTACTTTGTTGAGTTTTCCAGTTTGTGAACATAGTATGTTTCTCCATTAAAAATATTTCTTAAGAAATTATTTCACAAGTGTTTCGTACTTTTCAGCTACTAACAGATACTATAAATGTTTTGTTAGATGTATACCTAATATTTATACTTAAAAATTCAAGTTTTTAAAAAATAATTATTGTATAGTATTGTGTTTTTAACTTGAGTTTCCAATTGATCATTGCTAGAATATAGAAATATGCTTAATTTTTTCTGTTGATTTTGTATCCTGCGACCTTGCTAAACTCACCTAATAGTTCTTGAAGTTCTTTTGTAGTGCCATTGGGATTCCCTTGTTCTATCCTTAATGTTCTCAGTAAATGAATTTCTTAGGGAAGTGAGGACTGAATAAGGCCTGAGGATACTATCTATACACCCTTTAAGGAGCAGAGAAATAAAACTCATAGTCTTGAGGTTTATATGGCAAAAAAAGACAGCTCTCTAAGATTGGGAGAAACACCTCACTGTTAGAATACACCTTTAACTCAAAATGGATTAAAGACTTAAATGTGAGACCTGAAACTATGAAACTCCTACAAGAAAACATAGGCAGTAAACTCTGTGACTTCACCCTTAGCATTATCTTTTTGGATATGGCTCCTTGGGCAAGGCCAACGGAAGAAAAAATAAATGAGACTACACGAAACGAAAATTTTTTGTACTGAGAAGGAAATCATCAACAAAATGAAAACACAACCTACTGAATGGGAGAAGATGGTCACAAATGCTACATCTCATAAGAGGTTAATACCCACAATATATAAGGAGCTCATATAACTTAACACAAAAACAAACAAACAAACAATACAATTAAAAAATGGGCAGAGGACCTCAACAGATATTTCTTCAAAGAGGACATACAGATGGTTAACAGACATATGAAAAGATGCTCAATATCACTAATCATCAGGGAAATTAAAACCACAATGAGACATCACCTCACACCTGTCAGAATGGTTATCATCAATAAATCAACAAACAACAAGTGCTGGTGAGAATGTGGTGAAAAGGGAACCCTTGTGCACTGATGGTGGGGTTGTAGATGAGTTCAGCCGCTATGGAAAACAGTAATGGAGGTTGCTAAAAAACTTGAAAAACAGAGCTGCCATGTGATCTGGCTATTCCACTTATGGATATTTATCTGATGAAAACAAGAACACTAAGTCGAAAAGTTATATGCACCCCTATGTTCATTGCAGCATTACTAGTAATAGCCAAGATATGGAAGCAACCTAGCTGTCCATCAATAGACAGATGGAAAAAGAAGATGTGGTATACATAGAATAGACTTTTATTAAGAGTGAATATGAGAACTAATAAATATCAGTAACACCTCAACTAAATGAATGAATGAATAAGTAATTGCAACAAAATGAATTTTCTTGCTTTTATGATTGACCTGTTGTAATCACTGTGCCCGTGGGGTTCTAGAGCAGGTCCTATGCAACCAGCAGCTACAACACTACATTTAAATACCACAACATAAAGCCAGTGAGGCTTATTGTTCTCAGAGAGAACACAGTAGATGGTGATTTGTTGTTAACTCTTGATTGCAAACTTACATTCAAAATGTCTCCTTAGTGTCTTATAGAGTTTTATGGACATGTGGATTCATGAAAACCTCCTTTGAAGACCTCGTTTTAGTCCTTACTGAATGATCTTGAGTAAGCTACTTGACTTCTACATCTCTGTTTCTTTATCTGAAAAATGGGAATGGTCTAAAATGTTTCATTTTATGTGTGTTTCAGAGATCTTTGTAATGTAATGAAGAAAATATCATTGCCCCAATTGTAAGACCTAGGGGGTTGACAAATGACCTTGAGAAGATCAGGCTTTGAATAACAGGCCAAGTGGAGACTTGTGTCTAAGGGACTCCAAAGCCCATGTGTTTAATTATTAAACTATAGAAAGTTCCAAGGGGCAGAATAAAGAAGCTAATAAAGTAGGTATAGTGGGACCACAGAGGAGATATGAGAAGGACCATATTCTAGCCTTGGACAAGTGAGAATTACCTACCAGGAGAAGCTTATTGATTCATTGCAATTATATTGTAAATGTGACCGTTAATAGTGGGGCTAGATGGAGACATCTTAGTGCATTTAAAACAAACACTTATCATCAGTGATTTTTAATTTAAATTTAAGGGTCACAGATAGAATTGGATTTGTAATCAGGGAGATAGTTTTCTCTAAACTATTTACTGACATTTCCGTGGAAGAAGAATGATGGCAGACACAGTATCCAGGAGAAACACGAAAATGAAAATCTCATTGTCTTTCTTTGAAAAGTAGGTGTGGGGCAAAATTACAAGATTTTTCAGCCACCTTACAACATTTTGTAGCCATATTATAAAAATAAGGAGAAACAAAAAAGGAAATTGAGTGAATACTACATGCCAGTCAACAATCCATCAAGTAGATACTTGTCTCATCTTGAAGATAAGGCTCAAAGAGGTGAATGGGCTTATTTACGTATGGATGCTGAATCAGTAAACCATAGAGTTGGTACCCAGTCCAGGCGCCCCTGATTCCAAAGATTTGCCCTGTCTGATGCTTCATGCTGCCCCTTAAAGAATAAACAACTCTTCTCCTGATTTTGATTCTGAGGAGTGACTTACCAATATTTCAAAGGAATTATATAATGGATACACTGTGTGGCATCATTGCTACTAACTGAGCCAATGAATCATTAACATCTCTAACCGGGTGGTGTAACTGTTCCTGTCATGGTTGTCTTGTCTGCTTTCCATCCAGAATTTGGGATTAAATATTTATTCACCATTAAAATATTAATGCAGCCCTACTGTTTCTGTAACAAATATTAATTTCTTATGGCATTTCCAGGCAATGCATAAGTTATACATTTCACATCCCACAGGAAACGGCTCATCTTCTGGCCTCCTTTGTTCACGGCTCTGTTTACGCCTCTTGGCTGCAGAAGTCTGGAAGGGGAGCAGGAGGGGAGAGGACATTGATTTGTAAACCAAGCCCCTGCCCAGTCACCACCGCTTTCCTTCCTTCTTGTTGCTGTGTTTTCTCTGGTCCAGGGAATGTTCCAACCAACCAGTCAGGAAGCCAGCGGGACAAAGCCAGAGAAGATGACTGTCATCAGGACCACTGAGTTAAGTTTCTAGAAATCACCAAATGTCAGGATTTCAGGATGGATCATTTCATCCTCCTTCACTATCTCACCTCTCACTTTTCCTCTCTCCATACATGGATCCCTTTTTTTACCCCAGCTTTTCAGCCATTTCCTGATTAGAAGAACATCATATTCACATTTTTTTTGGGGGGGGAGGGAAGGCAATTCTTAACCCAGAAAGGGCTCTACTTTCAGTTTTAGAAAGTTTTCTTTGCAAATATGGTATTCAGAATTATCTAGTACTGTCAGTCAAAATATAGATTCCTTGGTCCAC
Source organism: Rhinolophus ferrumequinum (assembly GCF_004115265.2). NCBI lineage: Eukaryota > Metazoa > Chordata > Mammalia > Chiroptera > Rhinolophidae > Rhinolophus > Rhinolophus ferrumequinum. Next base: position 67,411,829 of record NC_046295.1, on the reverse strand, counting down.
TATAGACCCACTGCCTCGGACCCTGAACTGGGGTGTGTGTTTCAGGCCTGGGAGATTACAATACATTCCAAAGTCTGAGAAGCTTCAGGCTAAGTATTGGGTGAAGTAGGCTTTCATTTCAGCCCGACTTGGATTTGAATTTTGGCCCCACTCATTCATTCTGGCACTCTGGGCAAGTTAACTTTATAGTCTCCCTATTGATAAAAATGGAGATAATGGTAATACTTAATTCAATCAAGGTGCTAAACATATCCATCACCTCCAAAAGTTTCTTCCTGCTGCACATTTTTAAAAGCTGTTTAAAATAACAATCATAAGACTTATGTTAAAATACGATGTTTGACAATTGGATGAGATATTGTATATAAAACATCAGCACAGTGCATGGCACATAGTAAGTATTCAATAAATAGAAGAGTACCTATTAATAGGAATGATAGTGTCAAATTTATAGGTGAATAATTTGGCCAACCGCAACCTGTACACAGGAAGTGATACCCACCAGCCCTGTTTGGCTCCTTCTCCATCAGAGCAGGGTACCTCCAGGATCTGAGGAACTTACAAGAAGCCATAATAGAATTTCAAAGTTAGAACTGGAGTTCGGGGCCGCTGATAGGAGGCCTCCAACGTGTTCTCTGTAAAGCTTTTGGTTTTCAGAATTAATTCATATTGGGGAGCTGAGGGAGAGTTCCTTTTTGGCAGGCCTTGGAGGGGGCCGGTTTTCGGCAATTACTCATGACTATTTCAGGTCACCGTAAGTTGCTCATTGCCCAACACTTCTGCTTGGCACATCTTTGAAGCAGGGTTCACTGGGCTTTGCTGCTCTATCCTGGAAACACTTGGATTTGGTTGTTGAGGAGAAGTTTTGGAATTATAGAATTTTAAGGCTTTAGCATTGAAGGTACTGGGGAAGAAAACTTGACTCCGTAACCTATCAGCTGATTAGAGCAACACAAATCTTTTAACTTCTCAAATCCTTAGGTTCTGTACTTTTAAAATAGGGGTAATAGTCTCCTTTATGTTATAAGGTTTTAAAAGAGAAGATATATGCAAAGCCCTAAGTCATAATAGTTATACTCTCTTCTTACTATTACTTTAAATTATTTTCTTTTGCTTTATACTTTAAAGATTATCTTTGTTGAAAAATTTTCCAAAATAATTGCCATAATTCATCCTTTACTTTTCACTACGTATCCCCACACACACACACACATCACTTCCCTCCTGGTCCTTTAACTTAACTTTTCTAGGCATATAGAGGATGCTTTAAGCCAGTAGGCCACGCAAGTAAATATTCCTTTGGGTTCACAGCAGTACTGAACAAAACTTCATCATCATTTATATGTCTGCTTTCTTCAAAAGTTGCCACCATCAACTCCCCACACCCGCTTCCAAAGTAACAGCTCTTTGGAAGGTTGAATTATTTATCAGTGCGGTTGGTGTTCCAGCGTGCCAAGGCTGCAAAAGCAAGTATTCCAAACTAGAATGTGTTGTTAGAAATGGAATGTTTAGCAAGGGAAACACTGGGTTTGTCCCCATCCATGATGGTCAGCCCGCAGCTTGAATGGAGTATCCAGTTCTGGGTATCACACTTTGATGACAGTACAAACCAGTGGTAGCAGAGAATCATTGTGAGAGTGCAGAGATGGGGGTGGGGGGGCGGCGGAGGGAGAAGCCAGATAAAAGCAGGTAAAAGAAAAATGTGGGCCATGAAATATAGGGATATGATGACGAGGGATGGACTAAGACGTGATACTGGCTCAAAATTCTGAAGGGAAAAGTGGGATTCAATATACTCTGTGAAACTGCAAAGGGATAAAATAAGTCAGTGATTAAATTTCACAGTTAAGTGGGTTAACATATAATAAACAATGTTCGTATATCAAAATTATCCTAAAATGAAATTGGTTGGCCCACGAGGTAGTAACCCCATTTCCGCCGACCTTCCAGCAAAGACCTGAAGGAGGGATTTTATCCATGTCAATCTTTTATTGTAGATGATTTTTTAAAAAATACTTTAAAATGCCTGAAATTTGATGAAGGAATCATAAAGATATTGCACAATAAGGACAGTGTTTCTCAAAGTGTGCTCCTCAGAATAGATGTGTTCATTTAAGGGTTCCACAATCAAGTAAGTTTGAGAAATATTTATTTGCCTTGATTAAACAGCTTCTCTGAGGATTTATTTAATTAACAAGTATTATGAATCTCCAAAAATATACAGATTATATAAACTGTTTCCCAGAATTGGTTTGGTCATAGAACCCTTTCATTTACTATGCAGTTTTTCCTAGTGAAACATCTCATAATACCAGTGTATGAAAAACCCCTGGGTACTGTTGAAGGGGTAGAGTGGGCTTTGGAGTATGAAAGAAAAGTGCTCAAATCCTGGCTATATGTTATATATATATCAGCAGCTGAGGACTTGAAGCACAATTAACCTTGGCCCAAACCTAAATTCCAGGTCTTAACACTTGAAAGCATTCCCTATGATTTCTATAAGTTCTAGGACTTTTCCCCTTACGTTTTTCTCCATATACATGTTTCTACATATACTCATGCTGCTTCCACTACACCCCATTTGAACTGGGGATGTAAAACTTAGTCCTTTTACCTGTATCTTCAAGAATCAATTCACGCCAAACCTTTTCTTATTTTTGTTGACACTGCTGAAGATTTGTAGTTATTCTTGAGCATATAGGGTGGCATTGAAAAAATATGGCCTTCTGCCATCTTGCTGGCTTCAACATGACTTCTTCCGCCTTCCTCCAGGCCTCTTCTCCTCCTCCACCTCCAGAGTAACAATCTAATTCTTGTGTTCATTTCCCCCAAACCCTTCTAGCCATACCAGGGACTCCTATTTTCTTACTTAAGAGCTCATTTTCTAACTCAACCATATTTCCAAACAAATATCCATTGAATACCATTTTGGATCTAATTATAATCATACATTTATAGACAAAAGTGTGCAAGGGTACATACTATACTATTAAGAATCACAATCTTCAGGGTGTGAGCTTGTAGAGATTGGGATATGGCTGGCTAAGGAATTTTACATTTTCATGGACATATTTCTCTATTGCTTGAATTTTTTCTTAGTATGTTTTATGTTTGTAATCGAATGAATAAAGGAGATCCACAGTGCCAGTTCACTATTTCTACTGTCTGAATAAAAGGACATGTGACAATGAGAAACTGAGCCTCTTTGGTGATAAAACACTGCAGAATGAGAGGAGAGACTAACCCAAGAGGGGACGTGACTCTGTACCAACTGACTGAACTTTGAGCACCGTGTGTTGGGGAAGGGAAGCTTGAATCTTCTTAGGTGATCTTGCAGAGATGTACGAGCAGCTGAAAACAGCACTTCTGTATTAAGCATATGTTGTGTCTGAAAGTAAAAGCCCTTCAATTTAGTCATGAGAAGAGCATGTTCTTCAAATAAAGTCCCAGCTAATACGATGGTTATACACCTGCAAGTGACAGCCCTGTTGAGCAGCTTGTCAGCACCCATCCATTACGCAAAATAGCTGTGGAAGTGTTGGCTACCTGGCTGCTGAGATAATAACACCGATGGCATTGGAACACTTAGAGCTGTGACTAATCTTTGTTTCCTCCTCTTTTCTCATGCTTGAAATTAAACACTCCTCTTTCTCTCAGGGAGTTGATTTCCATAGAAAACATCACCAATTGACAGCCTGTCCGATGTGAAGTATCCATTTTTCTGGGGGGTCTAAGAAGTCCATAGGGATGTTATTTGGCTTCACATCTTGCTCTGGCCTCAGAGGCTCATGGGGCGGTAGGAAAAGAATAAAAATCACGATAAAGACAATATTAAATGATAACAATGACAGCTAAAATTTGAGTGGTAGGTGCTGAGTGCTGCATATAAAGAATTTTACGTGCAATAACTGATTCAACTTTTACAACTGTCTATGAGTGTCATCTTTTTTTATGCTTGTTTTGCAGATAAAGAAACTGAGGCTCATCAGGTTACTGTGCCCACGGTGGTGATATAATTAGACTGTTTCACCCAAATAAGCCTTCACAAGAGCTGTTTACTTTACTAAATGACTGAAAACCATGACATTTTGGAACTCACAAGATGCTCAGGAACAAGAGTCCAACTTCCTTGTTTTCTCGATGGGACATTGACATCCAGAATGGAACCCAACATCATGGATGAAAGCTAGCTGTGACATCAGGAAACTCCCTCTAGTGCATCTCTGCTACTCTAGTGTATAAGAAAAGATGGCAGGCAAGTTCTAAAGATTCTTATCACTTCTCTTAGCCTTCCTTCCCCTTCACACACATCTGGGTAAATCAGCCCCCAGCGTTTACAGTGAGATGCTCAGAAGACAACCTCTTTCTTGAGGAGAGGGGTCTCCACTTTCTAGGAAAAACTCTCATTTGTCCTCCAATGAGACTTCTCAAACAGATCAGACAAACAGGAAGAGTGCGGGCTCTGTGGCATCTGGTTTGAGAATGGGAACGGAATGTTGGCACGTTCTGAAAAGCCCATTAAATTTCACTGAATTATTCAGACCCTTCCTTGCTCCTTAAGAGTGATCTGTCTTCGAGGGCTCCATTCAGTTCTTTCCAACTCTCCAATCCTCAGGAAGAAAGTCATGCTTTACAAACATTCCTGCATAGCTGAGAGTAGAAGGAAATGCCTTGATTAGACCAGTTCGGATCCCATTTTATCTCATCCCAGCATGCCACTGGGAAAAGCACTGGTGTCAGGGAGTATGCATTCAACTTCCAGTTGTGTTTTCTTTCTTTCTTTTTTTTAATCACTTTATTGAGGTATGGTTGACAGTTCTCTCATCATTAACTCCAAGAACTTGGGCATGCCACTTTACCTCTTTGAGTTCAATTTCTTTACCTCTAGTTTTACAAAGAGCTATAATATCACTTTAACTGACGCACATTGGGTGTTGAGGGAGCTAAGGAGAAAGAAATACAAACCTGCTTGTAAACAGTGATGTACAAAACAAATGTAAAAAAGATGTCGATTTACTATTATTACAGCATTGTGGAACACGAGACACTGGAGGGAGAGTCTAGATTTGTCCAGGTTTGTCTAGATTTTTGTCATTAACTTTTGTGGGTTTTAATATATCTCAAAAAATAATAAAAAATATATGTAAAGCTGACTTCAAAGAATTTTAGATCATGAGGGTTTGGAATGACTCTTCTTAGCATCAGGGTCCAGCCTGCTGATTTTACTATTCAGAAACTAAGTCCCATAGCCCTGCAGAAATCAAGGACTCACTATTTTGTCTCCCTAGATATTTTTGGATATCAATGTTTTCCTAAGTTACCATTCCCTCCAGCTCATACACACCTTTGAATAAGGGGAAGAAAGACACTTAAGGGATGAAAATGCATCATTTATGTTTCAAATTACCCCTCTGAGATAGAAGGGTCATTCTGAATTAGGCACATAAAACAAAAACAGTTTATGTCTTTGGCAGACGAAAGGTGATGAAGATTGAACAAAAGAGAGTTGAGCAATTGACTAACATGACTCATTCTTACCTCATTCACGTTTAACAACAACAGCAACAACAATAATAATAGCCTGTGGGGTGGTTCCGATATGTCATAGCTGTATTTGCATCAACTCATATAATTTTCCTAATAAACCTGTGGTGTGACGTGAATACCCACTTCGAAGGGATAAAGAAACTGAGGATTAAACATATTAAGCAATTTATTCAAGATCGCAAAATGAGCAAAGGATAGAAACTTGATTAGAAGCTAAGGCCACCTAAACATAAAACAGTTTTGCATACAACACAGCAGTACTTCTCTTTAGATGGACAGACTCTGCAAGCCTTCCATTTTGGAATTGTGCTTGCCATGTATAATCAACAACCAATAGACGAGCTTTGATTATATTTAGTTAGCATTGCTACACAACAGGCTGAAAAGCTGGAGAAATGTGAGAAACTTCAGAATGGGTCATGTTGAATGAAAAGAGGATGGAATTCTTTCTGGCCAATAAATCATACATCCTGACTCTTCTTCCCATCTTGAACATTGTTTTATTGTGGGACCTTGAGAAAGCCTGAATCTCTCCATGCCTTGGTTTTGATGCATATAAATGGGGACTATTGTATCTGCCTCACACACTATCAGGGAGGTTCCAGAAATCAAATGAGATGTCAGGACAAGCACTTGGGAATAGAAAAAAACTTGCCATTATTACTGCTCTTTTTGACTAAGTATAAGTGTGTATGGTGTCACTCTCTGCAAAATAACTGTGATAAACTTACATAAGCCAAGGGGTAGAATGATTATGGGCAATGACATGAATGGAGGGAAGTAGGAGGTGTGTGGGTGAGCAAGATGAGTAATATGGGCATTTCAGGGCATGATAAATATTACGAGAGTTCAGGGGAGGCTGAAATTAACCCAGAATAACAAGTCTGTTGGGTTAGCTGGAGGTGAGACAGGTGGGTATTGGGACAGAAGTGGGTATTCGGAGAAGTCAGATGGGAACAATTGACTCATTTTCTTACTTGTGGATCCATCTCCTAAAACCACAAAACAGGGGTTAACCCCACAATAGCTTAGGGCTGGAAAAAGGTTCATTTAATGGATTCTTACTTGGTACCTACTAAGTACATGGGATGGAAAGATGGTCAAGAGTAGCAATTATAAAGAAAGTAGTTGTAAGGACAAAGAGATGTATTGGAAAGTGATTAAAACAGAATCTGGAATAAATTCACCATTTAATGATTGGTATGATGATACCATTTGATGCTCAGGAAATGTAGGCTATAGAGATGTATAATATATAGTCTCTGACTTCAAGAGAGCTTGCAATCACTTAGACCAGTACTAGAGCAGGACAGGGAAGACTTGAGAGAGGAAAAAAAGAAGATAAAACTGTGGCAGATTGCTTGCAAAAATAGCTTCAATGCCCCACTCATTCCTGGGTCAACACCTTTTGCAATGCTACTTGACAGCTTCCTCATTAAGAGGTGGAGTCTATCTCACCCACCCTTGCATTTGGGCTCGACTTGGGACTTGTTCTGCCAATAGAATGTGGCAGAAGGGACTTTGTGCCAGTTTTGAGTGTAGGCCCAAGAGGCCTTGCACACGTCTACTGTCTCTCTTGGATCCCTGCCAGCTGCCATGAGGACGATCCCAAGCTAGCCAGCTAGATGATGGAAGACAGATGGTCAAGTCGCCCCCGTTGCCCAGGTTGACAGTTAGCCAATTACCAATGAGTGAGGCCATCCTAGACTAACCAGTCCCAGCTGACCGCCCAGCAGACCATAAGCACATGTGTGAGCCCAGCTGAGACTTTCCAAGTCTGACCAGATCAGAACTTCCCGGTGGATCAAAAGACTTGTGAGCCATGACAAGTTGTTTTTGTTTTAAGCCACTGAGTTTTGAGGTGGTTTGGTGAGCATGACTGATACAGGAACTGATATGCATGCACTACCATTTTCTCGTATAATTGTCACTCTTGGTCTGTGAGGTTTCTGGTCACTGGTCATTTTACAGATGAGGAAATGAAGATTGAGTGAGGTAAGAAGTAACTCACCTGAGGTCAGAGGGTTAGAAGTGGTAGAGTCAGGATTTGACCCAGTCTGTCTGATTACAAATCCTATGTGCATTATACTACCTCACAGTGCCTTAAGAAAGGTGAAAAGTTGGTTTATGGGTTGATCAGCGTGTTGGCGTTGGGATAAGGGGTGAGACAGGAGGACAGGCTACGCACCGTCCAGGGGTGGGGCTCCTTGAGGGCAGGCACCGAAGTCTGAGCAAGAGAACACCCGGAGTGAAACCCACAAAGGTCAAATGGGATGATTCTTGTCTAACCTCCTTAAACCACGGGAGAAAGGAACAGTTGCTCACCAACCAGAAACAGGTCAGGAAACAGAAGGGATTTCAGGAAGAAAAAGTGACACAGGTAAGGGCTGGGGACATGGTGAATCAACATCCCCCTCCAAAAAAATATGTGACCTTAGATGGGAATGGTGAAAAATGAGACTATCAGAGCCAAACATAGTCAGCACAGCATTTCCAGTAATCCCTGTTACCCCCTCCAAGGAGAAAGAAATCGGAAAGAGAAGTCTGGAAAGAGTGTTTCAATGATCGGAAACCCAGAAAAACCTGTGTTATACTCTGAAATCCTTCATCCACCTCTTTTGTTAGTCCTCTTTTCAAGAGTCTTTCTCTTATTCTGTAAGTAGAGAAATCCCTCAGTGTTTTCTCCTCAGGATTAATGTTACTGCTTCCCACCAAATAATTCTGATCACATAGTTGGTTAAACTTTCTGGGCATATAGTAGGATCACACTTCCGATCTTTCTTGTGGTTAAGTGGAACATGAGACCAGTCCTAGTGAAATAATTGTAAAGTAATAAGTAATATGTATCAATTCTATGCCAAGGAATTTAATAAATGAATGCGAGACCCACCAGAGGTCTCTTCCTCTCTGTTGCAGAGACCAGTGACATTAAAGATCATGGTACTCCATCAATGTGGCTCCCTGAGTAACAGCAATTAGTGAAGTCCCTCTGCCAACTGATGATGGATAAGATATAAATTAACCTGTGTTATTTTAAGCCATTGAGAGTTCCAGGTTAGTTGTTACTGAAGCAAAACCTATGTTGTCTTAATCAATGGAACTCTCTTCTCTTTGCTGGCCTAGATGAGACTTTCTCAGATTGTGTTCTCTGGTATACTAGTTCTGAAAGGTTCTCTGTTAAAAGGATATTATGGTGAACAAACTCTGGGAACATGCTAGCTACCCTATTCTCATCTTCGAAAATCCCAATAAACATTTTGGAGCAAATTGGAATGTGCTATTCTAGATCGTACCCTTGCCAAACCTATCTATTCTTAAGGTCTCAAACACTACAACTATGCAGCTTACTCCTAATATAAAACTCTTACATCTAGATATCCCCACATAGAATGTTCTTCTGGCATTTCCAATTCAATATGGCAGATCCCAAATTCATGGTCTTCCTATAGGTCAATCAAACCTTGTGACTCCTCTGCTTGTGGACAAGTTTGGGGTAGATTTTTCATCCAGGGTTCCATTTTTAAAGTTTCCATGAAGCTGAGTGACGACAACCTAATACGTGCACTGAACAATGCATTCTCTCTGGAAAAGACTGCGATGCTGGAAAGGTGCACAGTTTATTTGAATGCTCTTCTCTTGAGTTCTCTTGATACTGAGTTCAGTCCTCAGTATCACACAGACACGACACAGAGCACTGCTTTCACAAGGGAGACTTTGTTTGCAATCATTTTTATACAGATAAAGTGTGGAGCTGGTAACTTACCTAAATAATTCCGTAAAGAAAAGGGGAGAAAAAGCATTAAAATGAGCATAACATTTAAAGTAATCTTTAAAGAGTGTTGCCTCTGGACTAGGCACAATGCTAAATGTCTCCCATGGAATTTTACTCTTTCCATTCACCCTAAGGTAAGTATCATCTGTATACAGCTTTACAGATAAAAGAGGAAAGGCTCAGAGATGTCTAGTGACTTTCCAAGTAAAGAAGTGTTGGAGCCAGAACAAAAATGTGAGCAATATGACTTAGGAGCTGTGCTCTAGACTGCTACTTCATTATGCTGTCTCCCCAAGGAACGGACATGTGCTAAGTCTCTTTTTCATGTTCTGTAGTACGCTAAGTCTTTTGTAGTGTTTTCACGTTTAACCCCTTAAATCTGCCCCAGGAGGTAAATGTGCTTATTCATGAGAAAATTCATTTCCAGAAAGAATGAACTCGTTAAAAGTTCCCAAGTGGTAGAGACTTCTTCTGTGGTTTCTTTCATGGGGCTTCTTCCTGCGGAGTACCGTAATCTTCCCTTCCTTCCGATTGACTTGGCAGGGAGTTTGCCTAATCCTTCCCTAGCCAGCTCCAGACGTTTTTCCACACCCACCAAGTTATGCTTCTTTGGAAGCCCATCTATTATTCACTCAATCGTCAAGCATCTGCTGAGACTTGACTGCATAGCAGCCCCTGCTGAGATGATGGCGTAGGGTAGTGAACAAAACACAGTCCTGTCCTCATGCAGCTCACATTCTAAGGGGAGAGACGGCCCATAAATGCACTAAGAAGTAAGTCAAGTAAGATAAGGTGAGAACTGGAGATAAACAGAGCAGAGTGGAGCAATGGAGAATAATGGTAGATAAACTTTTGACTAGAACGGCCCAGGAAGTCTCTTGGGGGAACTGAGATTGGCGTGAACACTTGAATAAAGTGAGTGAACAGTTGAAGCCATCCTCGAAACACAGGATTATCTTTTCTCTCCTCTCCCCAGTGTCTTTCAGCACTCCCCAAACACACACACAGAGGATGCACCTCCCCACACACTTAAACACAAGCATACACATAAATATGCACGTACACCCATGCACACGCACATGCACCTACCTACCCACACCCATGTACTCACACACATACACATCCAGATGCATGTGCACACACATGCACATGTACACGCACCTACTCACACCCACGTACTTAAATATACACATAAACACACATCATGAACGCACATGTACACATCCTGATGCATGTGTGTGCGTGTGCACATACATACACACATGCGCACACACACACACACATGTGCATATCCTGTATTCCTCCTTTGGCCCGAACCATCAGTCTTCTTACTTCTGCATTCATAGCATGAAAGTACCAGTTCTCCATTCACTGTTCCTTTCCCAAAATGCTTTTACAAGATCTGTGTTCATACGCATCATCCTAAAAGCTCATTAAAATAATGGTCTCTGGGACGCAACTCAGGAAACCCCAGACCAGCAGGTCTGTGGGAGGAGCCAGGCATTTCACTCTTAATCCAAACCCCAGGAGATGTGAATCCTTGTCAGGCGCCCAGTGTCCCATCACTTGGAACTGTCCTACCACTGACACCTTAAAAAGGAAGTATCCTCATCCAGACTGTGGGGTGGCTCAGTGATTGCCTTTGGAGTCAACAAGACTTAGATTTCAAATCCTCTTATTACGTTTCCCTAAGTCTTGCTTATCTAATCTGTAAAGTGGGGAAATGATACCTCATTGGGTAGCTGAAAAGATTAAACGAGATAATATAGGTGAAGCATGTGATACTAAGCTCTTCAGGAAACTCAGTAAGTGCTAGTTTAGTTCCTCTTCATCTCTCTCATGACATGACCTAACCGGTTCCACACCCACCCTTTAGCGACCCTAAAGAAGCTCAGGAGCCCCCTAGAATTCTCTTTGCAGTTTGAGAATCACTGACAAGAGTGAGTCAAGAGAATGACTTGCCCCAGTTATGCAGACATCTAGTTTCTGAACCAGAATAAGAGCTGAGCTTGCCTAACTCCCAGGTCTTTTTTTTTCACTACTTAGTCATTTCTATTCTGTTTTAAAGTTGTGCTTTCCTGATTTCCCAAGAAAAATGGGTCCAGAGGATGTTCTATTTAGAGATATCACAGTAGTGTGAATATAGGTTATGCCTCTTCAGTCAGATTGCCTGGGTAAAAACTGTCTCCATCATCTAGTTATCTACTTACTGCATGGGCTTGGGATAATATATGTCGTGTTACATATATTTCTATGTTAAATATATTTCTACGTTACACATATATTTATTATATACCGGGGGTGCCAAAAAAATGTATACACATTTTAAGAGATGTTAACACTTTGGTCAACGTTGCTCAAGCAGGAGTTCGCTGTAATCAGACATGTCTGATGTGACTTATATTCATCTTTTGCTATCTGTATATACTGAGTATTACAATTTTAATACAGTTTTTCTTTCTTAAAATGTGTATACATTTTTGGTACCCTCTGTATATAAAATTATAAATATATATAATCTAATCTATATACATATAAAATTATATATATTTATATATGTCTATATATTTGGTGTTATGTATTTTTTGATATGTCAAGTTAAATGGTAGAGCCTAAAGATTGTTACCACAAACATCCAGCTTCAAACCCACGTTCATTAGTTCTGTGGTTTTGGACAAGTGGTCTAAACTTATTGAGCCTCAGTTTTTTCCATCTCTACAGGGGGGATTATAATATCTGATTCTTAGGGTGTGTGTGTGTGTGTGTGTGTGTGTGTGTGTGTATGTGAACATAGATAATGCATGTTTAACATAGAGCACAATATCTGACATATAATAGATATTGAACAAGAGTGAACATCTCCCTGTCATACATCTCTGTCAGAGTTTGAAAGTATGTTAGACCATCTGGATTAACTTTGCCAATGCCAGGGCTACCTAATAACAGCCCTGATAAGAAGTGGACTCTTTATGTCCTGAATCTCAGCAACTATAAACTCAATACCTTGTTAGGTAGTAGTAGCCGGTAACACGTTTTCCAGATAGAAATGCAAACGTCTTCTTCAGAAGAGAAAATTTTGTTTTATTCTCCAGTGTCTGTGTTTTTACTGGGCAATGCTTGTCCATACAGTGCCTGTTTGCCACTGAGGAGAACTATTTTAGGGTCTTGTTGGCTGTCCTGTGAATCTGTACTTCGGCACTGGCTTGTCACCTGCATCCTGAGCCGACGTATTTCAAAAAGCCTTTGAAGAAGATCTAGTTATCATTTTAAACATGAGAAAACTAAGGATCAGAGAGAGTGGCCAGCCATTGGGTGAGAGGAAATGTAGCTAAAATCATAGAACTAATAAATGCTTTGAATCCAGGTATATGTGACTCCAAATTTCACGGAGGAATAAGGGATTTGGACGCAAAGAGATCTCAGCCCACATCACACACTCTACTGCTTATTACATGACTGGGTCATTTTTGAGAAATTCCTGAATGTCTTTGAGCCTTATGTTCCTTATCTGTTAAATACGAACATGCCAGTCTACTTCACAGGGTCGCCACGGGCATTCCAAGTATATGGCACAGTGCCAGGCACAAAGCAAGTGCGTCAAAGATGTTGGTTCCCTGCTTTCTTGCCTTTTGACTCTCAGCAAATCTTAGACATGACTTTACTTTTTTGGCCTCATGTCAAACACGAACGGAATTGGAAGAATTAAGGTGAATAAGCATCTGCAGCAATATTGCAGGTGAAGGGTTATTAAAAACCAAACACAGAAATAAATAAGTATTTTTGGAAAGGAGAGAGGATGTGGGAAGATGAAAATATTTTCTTAGGGGGCTATGAAGATGAGGAAACCAGCTGGAAGGGAGCACAGACAAAGATACAAAGATGGGATGGTACAAACCCTATCCAGGGATCAGCTGACAGCTGGATGAGCTGTAGTCAAAGGTGGGTACAAGATAATAGGGGTAATTGAGGATGAAAAGCTAGGCTTGGGGATGGGTGAAGGCACTGGTGTTACCCCAAGAAAAGATGAGTAAGTTAGAAAAGATGAGTGGGTAATGACATGCTTGTATCTAAACATAAAATGTTTAAAAAAAAAATCAAACTAGGTGTTTGGTGACTCAAACCTGGGGAGAGATTCCTCAAACACTGGTGAGAACAAAAACACCAAGAAAGGAAGAATATTTTGGGGAAGATTAATTATGTTTGAATAACGTTGTTTATTTTTATTGCTATAAAACAGCCTTACAATTCAGTTTTTTTTTTTTTTTTTTTTTGCTGGCAAACAGCATCTCTACCAGGAAACACCCATGGATTTCTGTGCCTCATGCTGAGTTCCATCTGTTGCCATATTACTCAATGGCAAATGGCACCCATATTTTCCCTTGTGGGAAATATATTTATTTTGGGGAATGTAAAAAGCATATTTCTTTTGGTTTATTTGATGTCAAGAAGGGGTAATCACAGTTAACTCTTAAATATTTGAAACCTGATTGATTCATTCAACCATTGCTACAATGTTTTCATTGAGAAGAGATGCAGATTGAAAAGATTCCTATCTTTAGAATAGCTGGGAAACCACTTAAAACAGAGCAGATCCTATATATCTTCAGAGGAAGGCAGTGTGGGCTAAGAGTCAACACTTTTGTAGTTTTCTGTGAGCTCAGTGGAAGGTTGGTTGTATGACCTTTAAGAGGCTAGACTGTCTGTTCTAAAGGGCACAGATGATGGAGCCACACTGACGCAAGTTAAATTTCTGACTTTATCACTGACCAGCTATGCAAACTTGGGGCCTGCTCTGAGTATCAGTGTCTCGTCTAAAACGTTTTAGTAGTGCTAACTGTCTGCATAAACAGGTGTGAGGCACTTTGAACAAAGCATGTGCATGCTCGGTGATGAGGCTCACAGACAGTGCTCACGCAAGAGTAGTTTTCCTTTCCTCCTAATTTTCCTCAATTCCTTTCACTGAAAAATGAAGGCAACCATTTTCCTGACAGTTTTAGAGAGTTGCAAACTTCAAATAAATATATTTTCTGCAGAGAGATGAGAAGATTTACAAATTATAATGGTATTGCTATTTGAAAATATCCTTATTTTGGCATACTGTGGTGTTATATAAAAATGCAAGTGATTATGAATGCTTCTTAGGTGCCAGATACCATGCTCGGTGCATATTATTAGGTTGGTGTAAAACTAATTGCGGTTTTTGCGATTTTTTTTTTAACCTTTTAAACTGCAATTACTTTTGCACCAACCTAATGGTTGTGTAGGTCAGAGCAAGCAATACTAATTGTATAATAAACAATCCCCAAATAATCATGTATATATTGCTCTGAGTGAGACCTATCAGCTGGTCCTCCTCTAGGATGTCAGAGTCTTCCACTGGATTTTTTTTACATCCAGCTGGCAACTAGGGAAGGATCAGTGAGTAGAAGGTTTTTGAGGGCCAGAGTGGGAAATGGCCTATATCATAACTCCATTCTTTTGGCTAGATTTAAGCATCAATGCCCTCACTTAGAAATAAGGAGCAGGAAGACTACTTATGTTCTCAGAAGGAAAATGAAACGTTTTGCTGAACACATTGCTTTGCCTCTGCTATAGCATCTCATTTAATCGGCACAGACTAGTTGCAAGAGAGGGCCTATTATACGTACCTTGCACACAGGATAACTGAGACATAGAGCTGTTAAGTCACTTGTACAAAGTCACACAATTAGCAATAGACAAGCCTGTGTCCTTTAAAACAACTGGAATTGCCCACATTTTGAACTGGAAGCACAGAATTTGGAGGGAGGTCCATTTGCATACTCAGATTGGGTCGGTGGGGTACGGATCACCCACAGAAATATTAAAATATTTATAGTTGTGGACTGTATGTTTTCAACATCTAGCATCCAACAGCCTCAAAGAAATACTATAAGAGATCATCTTCTCCAGAAATAAATTTGCAGCAAAATTACAGCTCGTGAGAAACACTGAGATCCTTTACGTGCTGAAGACCCACCTAAAGATACAGAGTACAAATAGCACATGAATATTGTTTCTGGCCCCCAAAGGTCTTGGCCAAGTGGAGGAAAGAAGACAAATCCTTTTGTAACACTTAATAAACATGACATCATTAGGATAAGAGAACATACCTGCAGAAGGCTATGGGAGCTAATTTTTAAGAGATCAGATCATCGAGTGAGAATATCTAGTTTTAAGCCTTTTTTTACTTCACTTACTAAGTGTGTATTTTGGGTGAGTTGTTTCTATTCCTTGAGTCTCAGTTTCCTCATTTGTAAAAGGGGAATTTAGCAACTAATTATTAGGTTGGTGCAAAAATAATTGCGGTTTTTGCAATTAACCTTTTAAACTGCAATTACTTTTGCACCAGCCTAAATACATCATAGGGTCATAAAAGGAAAAGATGTTTATATGTGTGTAGATAGATAGAGAGATAGACAGATACAGATATAGAGATTAGATATAGATATAGATAGATATAACGATATCTATCTATAGTGTAGTTTAAGGCAGATGTTCAGGAAATATTCATTTTCTTCTTCCTTTCATGCAATAATATTATAGAAATAATTTTAAAAGTACTGTCACTTATTAGAAATCTATTATGTCTCACTTGAAGTGCTAGGTTCTTATATAGATTATTCTATTTAATTCTCACAAGCCTCTTTTTGAAGAGGTAAAGTCATGTTCCTGACATCACATCAAAGTGGCAAAAACACACTTGGATCCCTGGTGCTCTGGTTCCAAATCCACAAATATCACCAGCATCACACTCTGGCAGGATATGCCATCCAGCCCAGCCATTAGTTGTGCTCCGATTCTTTTTTTGACATCCGTATTTAGGCTCAGAGTGTTTCCTTGAATACCTTTGGTGTTAGAGAACTCACACTCCAAACTTTATAGTATTTATCTGGCAGCTCCCTGGTGAGAAACATCTTCCTGTTGAGCAGAAATTTATATAACTTCCATCCATCAGTCATACTTCTGCCCCCTGGAGTTCACCCACAAGTTCTACTTCTTCTGCCTCATGATGGCAACTGAAACATTTAAATACATTTATGATGAGCCTTAAGTCTTTTCTTCCCTGGTAAAATGTTCCCGGTTTCTTCAACTTCTCTATGACATCTGGGTTTTTCAATCCACCAGTATAGTGACCCTGGGCAGTTTCCAATTTGTTAATAGCATTCTAGAAGTGCTGTGCCCAGAAGAAGTGGTGGTTTCCAGTTAGAGGCCAGAACATTATACAGCAGTCTCTGTTCTGGACTCAGCATTCTCCTTCGTAAGAGCCCAAGATCCCATCAGCTTTCTTGGCAGCTCTATCCTGTCATTGCCCCATGTTTTTCTTACAGTCATCTTATATGTCAAAGCTGGTGAATTACAGGATGTGGGGACTAGAAGGAAACTAAAATACCCCTTTTGATAAAGGGTAAATTGAGTCACCTAGTCCAGTGGGTAGAAGAACCACCCACATAGTTTTCCCATCTATCCATCCATCCAACAAATATTGTTTGAGTGCCCATTGTGTGTTTGTCCCTGTGCTGAATGCTGGGTGTACAGGGGTATATAAAACACAAATCCTCTCTGCCCTCATGGAGCTAACAGCCTAGAGGATGAATCAAACTTTAGTCAAGCAATCTCAAGTGAATCATATTATGCTCTGTGATGAAGATAAGGCAAGGAACGCTGAGGGTGCTGTGCGAGAGGATGATAAGGAACATGCTTCAGCCCAGTGATCAGCACTGTGTACCCCTAATTCAAAGTCGTTTCTTTTTATTGTACTAACACCACTTTTGTAATTTAGTTCACTCCGTGTAATTAAATAAAGATGGCCACAAATTCGTTGACACTTCTCCCACCAAGATGTAGCATCTGTTTTCCCTCCCCTGGAATCTGGGTTGGCCTGTGATGGCTTTGACCAATAGAATATGGTGGAAGGAATGCTGTGCCAGTTCTAATCCTAGACTTGAAGGTGACTGGCAGATTCTACCTTCATTTCTCGAACCACGTAAGAAGTTTAATTTCTCATGTACAGAAGCCTTGAGGCTTCATGAAGAGAGAGAGACCTAGCTGAATCTAGCCTTTCAGACTTTCCCATCAAGTTGTCCCCTACACCAGACCATCCACAGCTGTGTATCCTCAAGTGACCCTATGTGATGTCACATGGAGCGGGAGGACTACCCAGCTGAACCCCACAAAATTTATGACTCACACAATCATGAGATGTCATAGAAGAGTTGTTGTTACGTCTCGGAGGTACTTTCATATACAGCACTATATAACCAGGAACACTGTATTCCCCCAGTTATCCTTCTTCTTTGGGAAGTTTTGCTATTTCACTATCCAGGAATTCATATGGGTTTACTCATTAAATATGCATTTTACACCTACTCTAGAGGTACCAGGGATGCAGATGTGACAAAAGGAATATGGTACATTATGAAGAACACAAGCCTGGACACAGAAATTGATTTGAATCCCATCTCCGCCACTTACCAGCTTCATCATCTTAAGAAAGTTTGTTGACCTCTCTGAGCCTCCTTTTCATCATCTTTAATGTAGAGATTAAAAAATGTTATAAGTTCGTTGTGAATAGTAAAAAAGAAAATATATGTGCAAAACTTATCTTTCTGGCATATAGTGAGTGATCAATACGGTGCCTATTTTTTTTAAATCTTTTTAAACAACATCAGCCTTATTCTTAAGAATTGTACCTACTAGTGAAATTACTCACGGGAGAGATAAGGGGAGAGATGGAAAGGATCAGTGAGTGCAATAAACACCATGATGGAAGGAAAATACGGAACACCATTGTGCTATGGTAGAATGGAAGGACATCCATTCCAGTCTTGGAGACGGTAATCAAGGGAGACTATCCAAAGCAAATGGCATTGAGATTTAGACCTGAAGGGTTAGCAGCCATTGACTGAGGAAAGGTAAAGGGCTGGGCAGGAAAGTGTGTGCCAAACTCCAAAGGAGGAAAGCAACTGACAAGTTCAGTAAACTGCAGGCAGCTTTTCACAGTAAGAACATGGTATTTCTGTTGTCCCATATCTTGCTGAACTTGATCCAATGAATCTTGTAGTCCAGTGTATTAACGGTGCTTCCAATCCAATCTCTATTTCAGAAAAATGGATAGGCATTACCAATTATCTTCCTTTAAATTGTTGCTAGAAATTTTGAGCAGGACTGGGCTTGACGTCTATGCCCTGAGCGTCACCATTAGAATTCTCCCCCTGAACACCAAACAAAAAGTTCCACAGAGGATGAGGTCAAACCGAGTATTAAATATTATGTGCAGAAATGGCCCACTCTAAAGGACAGCAAACAGTGATGCTAAGTATGTGAGATAATAAAACAATCTGAAATATATATACTGAAGGTGCCAAAAAATGTATACACATTTTAAGAAAGGAAAAAACTGTATTAATTGTAATACTCAATATATATCGATAACAAAAGAAGAATACAAGTCAAGTTTGATTTCTGCAATTACAAGAGGTGCTCAAAGTGGTTACTATTAGTGTAATTTTAATACACTTTTTTCCTTTCTTAAAATGTGTATACATTTTTTTGGCATGCTCCGTCTCTCTCTCTATACACACACACACGTATATGTAATGCAAAATAATTTAAAAAGAACTTAGAATCTGAAAATTAAACTTGTAACCTGAAATGTATAAAGCTAGCAGAGTTTTAAACAGAAGTGTAGACACAACTGAAGAAAGAATTAGTAAAACAGAAAATAAATTTTAGAATATTGTGTGTTCACCATCCAGAGTCAGTTCTCTTTCCATCACGATATATTTGATCCCCTTTACCCTCATCTACAATTGTCACCCCAATAAACTTTAATTTGGAAAAAAAACACCATAAAGTAAAACTTCCACACAAACCTAAAAAAGAAAGAAAAATAGAATATTGCTTAGAATGTACCACAGAGGTTTATAGATTTAGAAAATGGGAAAGTTGGGCGGCCAGTTGGCTCAGTGATTAGAGCACAGTGTTCATAACACCAGGGTCACCGGTTCGATTCCCACATGGACCAGTGAGCTGCACCCTCCACGACTAGATTGTAAACAACAACTTGACATGGAGCTAATGGGTCCTGGGAAAACACACTGCTACCCAATATTCCCCAATAAAAAATAAAAAAAAAAAGAAAGAAAATATGAAAGTAAAGTTGTGAGACAGGGAACCTAATGATTTGGTCATTCAGAGGGCATGTCTTTACGATGCATAATGATTATGAGGAGTACTCTAAAGGAGGACTGTTTGATAAGCCCTGGCCAGCTTCAATATGCTGCAACCTTCTTACCCAACTAATATCTTCCACTCTTTGCCATTCTTCTCACCTCAAACTGCCTTTACTGCCCTCCGAATCCATCCTTTCTGCCAAAAAGTATCAGACCCACCAGAGCTGAGGCAGTGATTCCACTGCTAGGAAAGACAGGGGAGATTCCAACAACTACTTGAATAGCTCCAGTAATAATGCATGTCCTAAGAAAGCACACCCACACATTTCTGGAATATTCTGACCTACGTGGAGCTATAAATCTTTAACTTTAAAGTATTCCCAGTTATGTCCTTATACTTAAAAGACACATAGTATTATAATATTTTTAACATAGTTATCAGTTATCACAGTTAAATATGATCCAAGTAAATAGTTCTTAAAAAACACACATTATTATCATTTTTTAACATAGTTATCAGTTATTTAAGTTAAAGATGATCCAAGTAATTAGTTCTATCTCTTCCAATGTGCCAGGAACCACAGACAACCTCTATCAGTGAATTAAATATTTGGTGATCCATCAGTTAAAGTTATTTCTGGAGTTGTTATAATTTAAATCATTTATATCAGAATTTATGGCACTTAAACCGAGGCACTGCCTGTAACCATGCTTTATGGGCAACATAAATGATTCTGGGTCTTTTTCCTCTTTCCCTGTCTATTCACCTCACAAAAAAATCATATATCATAACCAGAGATGTCTAGCACATAATAAATTATTTTGCCTGATCCTTTGGGTAGGGGATGGATATACGAGAATGTGCTGGCATGGTACAAGGATGTTGACAGAAAGAAAGGATTCTGTTATCTCTTGCAGGAGCAAGTTCTGTTAAGTTGCATTAAAAATCCAGGTAAATGGCTTTTATGAACACTGTTAATGGGTTTATTACAAGTGCTTATTTCCTAAGGTAAAATAAAACATTTCAAAGTGACCAAATAAGTAGTTAGCTGTGGTGCTTGGGGTGCGGTTATAGGCTGAATTGCGCACCCCCTCCAAATTCATACGTTGATGTCCTACCCCTTTGGTGTCTTGAATGTGACAGTAGTTGGAGACAGGACCTTTAACGATGAGGTCATATGGGCCGGCACTAATCCAGGATGACTGGTGTTCTTAGAAGAACAGATTAGGACACAGAGAACACACAGCCCGAGGGGCACTCATGTGAAGACATAAGAAAAAGGCGACTGTCTACAAGCCAAGGAGAGAGGCCTTAGGAAGCAAACAAACCTACAGACACTGTGAACTTGGACTTCCAGCCTCCAGAACTCTGAGAAAACAAATTTGTATGGCTTACGCCATCCAGTCTGTGGTACTTCAGTACGGCAACCTGAGTTGACTCATACTGGGCCAACAACATACCTCGGACTAGGGCTGGAACAAGGGTTGTTCAAAGCAAGAGGGGTGCTCAGACCATCATCGCAAGGTCATCGGGTGGGGGTGGGGTTGCACAACACTATGAAGGAAGGCTTCTTCAATTTCTACCTCAGGCCCCTTAGCTGTCTCACCCTAGTCCCTGTCCCACCTCAAACAGCTATGAAGAGAGTGACTTCTACCTAACTCCCCTTCAGACCTCACAATAAAGGTATTTGGACCGAGGTTGCAAGTTTTTGGTTGGAAATTCTCTGGCATTTTTAAGAAAGGCATCTGTCAGGTCATTTTATCATTCATTCATTTAAAAAATTGCATTGAGTGCCTACCACATTCTGGGCATTTTGCTAGCTTCTAAAAGACAACTTATTAAGCACCCACTATGTGCCAGTGCTGTGCCTGGCCATTACAAGGAAGATACTCAAATAGGTACTTGTGAAGTGTCTTTCTCAGGCGGGATGCTGAGCTCTCCATGGGAGAGAGGCAGACTCGATTAAGACATGGGCTCTGCCTACCACTGGCTCACAATCTTTCTGTGGAAACAGATAAATCAACAGGAAGTCTAGCACAAGGCTGGGGTGATGATAGAAGTATTTCGTGGGAGCCCAGGAAAGGAAAACTATTTTAACTGACGGATTTGAGGAGGTTTTTGTAGAAGATGTGGGTTTCCGGTAAAACTTTGAACCTTTAAGCAGAATGTCACGGGAGAAGACGGGAAAGGCATGTGGGCGACAAGTCCTTAGAAAGGACCTACTGCCCGGGCCTCCCTGTGTGATAACAAACGACAAGGAGTAGATGACTCCTGCCCTTCAGGAGGTGGTCATTTTGCTGGCAGAGGCAGGAGGCGGACAGCCCTGAACACACTGAGAGCTGTGTGGAGTGAGAATCCCCACACAGGACGGGAGCGTTCCATAAACTTGATGTTGGGCGCAGACTGTGAACATCCTTGGATCTCTGTCATCCCTTCCACAAAAAGGGGAGTTTGTGCTGAGCCGCTGGATTCCGGACTTCTGGATTTCAGGGACTAGTATACTTTAAGGAAATCAAGAGTGGCGTGCAATATGTTTCTCATTTTGCCAAGGCAGGATATTAAGACGCCTACTACGTTCTACTCTCATTTTGTTAGTCCGTGGAGCCACCCCTAGGGTCCAAGTGCCGCCTGGCTCTATCATTTGACCCCCCAGGAAGAGCAATGCAAACTAGTTTGGAAGATTCCACCGTTTAAATCATAGCTTGTAAACTGGTGGTCCGGGGGCTGAATTCGACCCATGGCTGTGTTTGGTTTGGATGGCAACGTGTTTTAAAAGAATTTGAATCAGATGCCAACATTGAAAAGTGGTGAAATTCGTACAAAAACCCAGATTTCTCATTGTGGTTTTGTAAAATATTTGAGTATCTGGCAACACTGCCTGCCAGCCACTGACGGAACTGCTTCTCTTCCAGAGTGGGTCCTCCAGTCCCCTCCCGGCAACTGTATCCCAGTCAGTTACCTGCTCAGCCACCAAGGGCATTTCCTTTGAGATCTCTGATTCAAATCATTTGCTGTGGGGCTTGGGTGTGGGTCCTCCAGTTTCATCAATGAATCTCAGTTCTTTTGTCAACGAAATGGAAATAAGTGTAAGGATGAGTATGAGTATTTTGGGAGCTATTAAGTGCTAGGCCAGTGCAAGGTTATAATAGTTTATAATTGGTGGTGAGTTTGGGTCACTCAGATTCCATCACACAAGGTTACTGGGCCAGGCACTCGGGGTGTCGGAACAAATAGGGTGGTCCCTGCATTCAGGGACTTTGGGATCTATTCATTGGAGTAAGGTCGGGCAGTGAGGATAGACAAGACAACACAGTAAAAACGGTGGAAGTTCAGGTAGTGTTTGTCTCCGAGAAGACAAAGAAGGCTGAAAAGCTGGGAACTACCATGTTTCCCCAAAAATAAGACCTAGCTGGACAATCAGCTCTAATGCGTCTTTTGGAGCAAAAATTAATATAAGACCTGGTCTTATTTTACTGTAATATAAGACCGGGTCTTATATAATATAACATGATATGTTATGATATGATATGACATGATATACGATATAAGACCAGGTCTTATATTAATTTTTGCAAGAGATGCATTAGAGCTGATTGTCCAGCTAGGTCTTATTTTTGGGGAAACAGGGTCCAAGAGAACATGGGAGCCATCAGGATAAACCTAAGTTGTGGTTAAACTTATTATTATTGACAGTGATTTTCATTATGCAAATTTATTCTTTACCACTGACATCTAACAATGTAAAAATCACAAGCTCCATTTACTAAAGCTTGTTATGTGCCAGGCATGTGTTAGAGGTTTTACTCAACTTAATTCCAAACACACTTATTGAGGCCCACCCATGTGCCTGAAGCTGGTGATACAGAGATGACCAACGCAAGGATGATCCCTGCCCTCACCAGGATGAGTGTGGAAGACAAACAGTTGTCTATGGGAAACTCTATTTTATTATCAGTGTAGTAAGTGCAGAAAGAAGAGATTCATAGTGCTATTGGTGTGTATAATAGAGGAATCTAGTGTAGTTTGGGACAAAGAAAACATCCCTGAGGAAGAGACATTTAAAATTAAACCTTAAAGGTATATAGGAGTTAACCAGTCAGCAAAGGTATGGAGAGTTGCCTAGACAGAGAGAGCAGATTTATACGGATTATTTCTTTTAGGCCTTGTGAGGATTATTCCCATTTGACAGAGAAACACCTGAGGGTAAGAGAAACTGAGTTAAACCATAAGCAACTATGTTGCTGAGGGACCCCAGGTCAGACACCAAAGCCAAAAGCTGTTTCTAGCTCAGATTACTTCTCCTTAGTTTTGTCAATAGTCCATGCTTTGTGATTTACAGCATTTCTTATGATTACAGAAAACAATAGATGATTTTACTGTGACATTTTTCCCTCTCATTACTTATTCAAATCCTACATATCTTTCTCATCCTTGCTCCAATCACATTTTTACCAGAGTACTTGATTCATATTTATCTTCCCCTTCGTCCCACACCCCAGACTATAAATTTCACAAAGGCCGGAGTCAAGTATGCTTTTGCTCAGTATTATTCCTCATGACTAGCCCCATGCCTGGCACATAATACGTGCTTGATAAATATTTGTGGGGGGAAAAATCAACAGATATGAAGCAGAAAACACTTGCCAGAATCTGTGAGCAAGGATTTAGACTTGAATTTTCCCCAGCACAGACAAGAGGGAACTGTGTATAATTTCCCACAACCAGAAGATCAATTTTTGCTATGACAGCACCAGTGTGTCCTGGTGGGGGAAAATACAGTCACATGTTTGTCCCTGGTGTAAAGTTGTAGATTTTTGGCAGATGCATTCTACCATTTTGGCTGTCAAGTGTGTGTGTGTGTGTGTATGAGTGTGTGAGTGTGTGTGTGTGTGTGTGTGTGTATTTCTCTTCTGACAATCTCCTTCTGTTTCTGTGGAAAAAAGCCAAAGGAATGTGGGGAAGGGGGAAAAATCAAAGAAAGAGCTAGCTATTCAATTTCTATCAGAAGTGACCAAGGGAACTACTTTATTAGAGGCAAAAGACTTTAGAAGCAGCAACAGTAATAGTAGCTGTGGAAACAATAACAGTAATAGGAACCAGTGAATCCTGTGGACAGCAGTGGAAAGTCGCTTGTCATTTACTGAATACCTGCTGTATGCTACGCCCCGTACTAGGCATTTCTTTTTTTACAGAACTATCCCATTTAATTCTAGAGACCCACTTAGGAGGTAGGAAATACTATCTCCATTTTCGAGATGAAATCATTGAGCTGCGAGAGAGGAAACAATATAACATGATCGAGATCATCTGGCTGGAAAATGGAAAGAGGTATAATTTAAACTCAGGCCATTATGATGTTTTTTCCCTGTATCACACTTCCTCTTCCAAAAGATGAGACTGATCATTTCTAGGCTGTTTTCCATTGTTTTTGGGGGTAAAGAGTCTTTGGGGAGCCTTGATTTCCCTCTTTACTTGACTCCTCAATGATATTTCTATTTTACTTGGTTGAGCTATATAGTAAAGACTAAAATCCTGGTTTCACAATTAGAATAGCATTAACGTATGAAAATCAGACTTATCGAGTGATCGTGTCTGTATCTGATCAGCCAACCTCAAAAACACAATTTTCCTGCTTATGTGGTAATTTGAAGATAAGAGGTTGGGCATCTAACAGATTTGAGGTAAAAAAATTCAAAAACAAATTCAAAGTCACAAATAATGTGACTATTTAACAGTCACATTATTTTTTGGACTAATAATCCCTCTGAGTGTCAGTTTCTCTCCACAAAAGGGGCTAATAATACCTACCCCACTGTAATACTATGAAGACAAAAAGCGTCAATGTCCATAAAATCCCTCATCTGCAGAGAGGCAGCACCTGTTCATTTCTCTCCTCCCTTTTTCTTTGAATTCTGCTTCAAATCATTTGTACTACTTTCCCTGACATCTCCCAAGAGTTGATCTTCAAACCTGCACACTTTCACGTTGTTTTCCTTAAGTCTTTGTCCAGCTATGCACTAGATTGTGCCTTTGGCCTTTCTTTTCTCATAAATCAATCACACCAGCCCCTTTCTGTCCACAGCATGATTTACTCTACTTCTTCCCCTATTGGAGGAAAGCACGATGTGAAACTTAGCCACACTCATAGGAGTTTGTGGAGAAGAGAGACAGGGGCTCATGGGAAGATGTGAGGAGATTACAGGTCCCGTCCGAGGTGGGAGGGGCTTTGCAGAGACTTCCCAGGACTCACAGTGGTCTTTTTTGGTATTCCCAGCATCAGGAAGAATTCCAGCAGGCCAGTTTCTGGATCCGAACAGGATATCATAGTACAGACGAAGGCACCTAATCGTTCACCTCCTTCTGACACGCTGCCTTCATACCCGAGGTATTTTCCTCCTTACACTCTGTCAAATGTGGTTTTAATCAGCAGCAACCACAGAAAAACAAACTTTAGGATTTTTTTTTTTTTCAATTTCCATGCCTGAATAATTTTGCAGGGACCTACAGACTAGTTGGATCCTCTAAGGTGCAAACGAGCAGATAGAAAACAGGTGGGTTGTGCACCCAAGCACTGTCCACGAGCATCACTTCTCACACAGGCAGTGTGCCAATTGATGCCAAAGAGGCAGGGTACCCATGGCTGCCCAGCTCTGAACCAGAGGCCCAGCCCTTCACTCAACGCTGCCAACCTATGGCCCAAGATGCTGCCAGACTGAGCTTCCTAATACGCAGCTTTGAGCTCTCCCTGAATAAATTCCTTTGCTGGCTTCCTGTCACTTAATGCAAATTCAAGCTTTACTGCACTACTTGGAAGATCCCTAACTACACCAGATTCTTGATTCCTTATGCCTCGATCACTCCATTCTTGCTTTGTCCAAACGACTAAGTCTGACTCATCTGTTGAAACCTCACTCAGAATCACCCCTGCCAGGAAACCTCTTATCCCCTGGACTGGGTTAATTGAGCCTCCAGAGTATTTTCAGCTTCTCCAGGTTGCTATAGGACATTATTTCTACACTACCGTATCATAATTATTTACTTTTTTTTAATCTATCCTATTAGACTGTAAGCAATTAGAGGACAGAAATATGATTTTTATTTATCTCTGAGTCCCCATGTTTAACATTGGCCTGACTCATAATTAAAAGCTACATAGTACATAGCAATAAAAACACATTGGTTTGGAGTCTAATAGACTTGGACTTCAGTCCACTCACTGCCATTTACTCCCGACGTCACTGTGGGAAAGTTACTTCACTTGGTTAAGCCTGAGTTTGCTCATCTGTAAAACAGGGATAAGAATAAGCCCACTCTCATTGTTTCGAGGACTTAAATGAGATAATGTCGCAAAGTGCTTAGCACAGTTCTTGGCACGTGGTGAACACTATTATACTTACTATAAATGTTAATTTTAGTGCTCTGCAAATGTTTCGTGGGTGAGTGGTTGACATGAACCATGACGGTAAATGGTTCCAACAAAATGGGCTGATTCCAGAATTTGGCCTTAAACTCCATTGACCTAGGTGTAACTCTGAGGCTTTGCACTGTTCATTAAGACTTTATTAAAATTATTTTAACCTTTGGTGGTTGCTAGAGCCAGACATGCCGGGGAGTTGAGGTTTGCCACAATGAGCTGTGTCCTCCCATGTATCTCCACCTTTGGCCGAGCCAGAAAGGGGCGTGGGCTGAGAGCCAAGGGAACATACTCCTCACTCAAACCTGTACTCTGACCTGTGTCTTCGAAAAACTGGAAGAAAGGCCCAGCTGTTTGGAACTTTTGGTAACACTTTTGTAAGTTTTATAGCTTACAAATATCTACACACACCCATCTGACTCCCAAAACCTGGTCTAAACTCACGTACGGGCCAGTCTGACCTTGTGTTGCCCTCCAGAGAAGACATCCCTGATTTTCGTTACGTGCTGTGTAGGTGGAGTACCATCAGAGCTAGCAATGAGCCTACACTGCTGTACGAGATTTCCCAGGTGTTCCTGCTGCAGCCATGACCATGACTAAGTGTTCTACTTTGAAGGGAGACTAGAGGTCTCCCAGCCCCACAGTGACGCTCTCAGCACCTTAGAGGGGCACAGATGTATTTACTTTTCCATAAAGGGGATCTGATGTTTCTACTTCTGTGGTGGTTCCTTCCTCTTCCGTTGTCCCTAATTGTCTCTAAGTAATGCCCCCACCCCAACACACACACACACACGTCCTCATCCACAAATCTGGTAATCTTCTATTCATTTATTGTGGATCACAAAGTCAGCTTTCCATGCTTATTAAGATTGTGTTTTCAGTAAGATTTCTGGGACTCAGCAATAAACTCTACGTGAGGACCCAGGGTAGTAACATGTACATGGGCTTCTGACATTGTTTTGTGTACCCCAAAGTCATTCTCCCAGCTTTCCAGATGTGGAGAGCTGTACTGGGGGTGCCAAAAAAATGCATACACATTTTAAGAG
The DNA here is from genome assembly GCF_004115265.2 of Rhinolophus ferrumequinum. NCBI lineage: Eukaryota > Metazoa > Chordata > Mammalia > Chiroptera > Rhinolophidae > Rhinolophus > Rhinolophus ferrumequinum. Next base: position 67,383,856 of record NC_046295.1, on the reverse strand, counting down.
ATGTTATCTATGCTGAAGAAGTAGTTCGCCATAATCAGAAGTGTCTGAACGCTGATGGTAACCACTTGGAGCACCTCTTGTAATTGCAGAAGTCAAACGTGACTTGCATTCATCTTTTGTTATTGGTGTATATTGAGTATTACAATTAATACAGTTTTTTCCTTTCTTAAAATGTGTATAGATTTTTTGGCACCCTCTGTCTGTATAATCTTCAATCTACTATCACCAGCAATCTGAACAGAGCTTTACCTTTTTTAAAAAAATTATATTTTAGTTATAGCAGAGAACACCCTGCATTGCCTTTCTCTGTTGACTTGTCTGCTTCCTCTACTAGACTGGATACTCTTTGAGAGTAAGTGCTCTACCTGTTTTATTTATTCTCTTGGGCCCTTACCTATAATGAATGGCGTAAAGTACACACACAGTCTGAAAGTAAAGGGATGAAAAAAGATATTTCGTGAAAATTGAAATGAGAAAAAAAAGCTGGGGTAGCAACACTGGTAACAGACAAAATAGACCTTAATGCAAAGGCTATATAATGAGACAAAGAAGGACCTAAGTAATCCCACTTGCGAGTATGTATTTGAAGAAACCCAAAAGTCTACTTTGAAGGGACATGTGCATCCATATATTCTTTGTGACATTACTTACAATAGCCAAGACATGGAAGCAACCTGGGTATCCAGCAATGGATAAATGGATAAAGAAGAGGAGGTATATTTATACAATGGAACGTTACTCGGCCATAAAAAACAATGAAATCTTGTCACCTGCAACAACATGGATGGACCTAGAGGGTATTATGCTGAGTGGAGTAAGTCAGACAGAGAAAGACAAATGTCATATGATTTTACTTAGATGTGGAATCTAACAACAACAACAACAAAATAAACAAAGAAAACAGAAACAAACTCATAGATACAGAGAACATTTTGAGGGTTGTCAGATGGGAGAGGTTTTGGGGGTGGGTGAAAAAGGGGAAAGGATTTAGAAGTACAAATTGATAGTTGCAAAACAGTAATGGGGATGGAAAGTATAACCTAGGGAATCTAGTCAATAATATTGTAATAATTATGTATGGTGTCAGGTGGGTACGGGATTTATAGAGGTGATCATTTACTACATTATATAAATGTCTAACCTCTATGTTGTACAGCTGAAGTGAAAATAATATCGTATGTCAACTATAACAGAAAAATAAAAAAAATATTAATGAAAAGTAATAGATAACCCAACTTAAAAACTGGGCCAATGACCTGAATAGCTATTTCTCCAAAGAAGACGTAGAAATGGCCAACAGGTGTATGAAAAGGTGCTCATTATCACTAAGGATCAGGTAAGTGCAAATCAAAACCAAAATGAGATATTACCTCATACCTGTTGGGGCATCTATTATTCAAAACAAAACAAAAAAATAAAAGTGTAGCAAGAATATGAAGAAATTGGAACAGTTGTGTACTCTTGTAAATGGAATGTAAAATGGTATAGCCGCTTTGGAAAACAGTATGGCAGTTCCTCAAAATGCTGAAAATAGAGATACCATATAATGCAGCAATCCCACTTTTGTGTATATATCTAAAATAATTGAAATTAGGATGTCAAAGAGATATCGGCATTCTCCTATTTATTGCAGTATTATTCAAGATGCCCAATACGTGAAAACAACTTACATGTCCATCAATGGATGGATAAGAAAATGTGGCATTTACATACAATGGGAAATGATTCCGTGCTAAAAAAGAGAAGGAAATCTTGCCATGTACAACATTATGGATGGACCTGAAGGACATTACGCTAAGTGAAATAAGCCTGTGACAGAGGGACAAATGCTCTGTACACATATATGAGTTATCTAAAATTGTCAAACTCATAGAAACAGAGTAGCATGATGGTTTCTAAGGCTAAGATAATGATATGCTTGTCCCTACATGACCCACAATCTTCAGCATTCAATGTTGAATTGACATTTTTATTAGTATCATTAACAATAAAGGTCACATTTTATTTCTGACATCAGAAAAAAAAATTTGGCTAAACTTATTTTTCCATATCTTCTGATGATCAAAACACAGATTTAAAAATATTTTTTTTTATAACGCCTTTTCTTTCCTGCCAAAGAACTGCTAATTTCCTTTTTTCCTAGAAGCAATGTGGATTTTATGCCAACACCATTCTAAAGATTGGGGGTGGTTTGAGGTGGGGAGACAGAAAGAATTAGAAAATTTTGGTTTTGGACAGGGCAATCCAAAGCCATTTCCCAAGATGTTTTCAAGCTAAGTTTTCCAAAGAGAACCATATAAACACATCTAATACAACTAATTATTAACAGCTAAACATTCAGAATTTTTTGAGATGATTTTGGCCAAGTGAGATAGTCTAACAAGGTATATGTCAATAACATGTTTTGAGATATTGGCGTGGGAGAGTGCAAATTGCAAAAACTACATTTATAACAAATTAAAAATGCAGGACATTCTTCTCCTGGAGGAAAATGCTTCTCTCATCAATATCACATACAAAGATTTTTTAAAATATAAACTTAACACATAGAATAATCAAAGGAAAGGAAATAAAACTATCCACATCCCACCATCTCAAGACAAAAAAATGTGGGATGTCAGCATATAAATATTAATATCTTTTCTCAATCAAAACTACCATATTTTGCCATGTACAATGTGCACCCACGTTTTTTGGCCCACACTTCCAGGGGAAAAAAATCTTTCGTTTTAACTTTTTAATTCAAATTTTTACTTGTTTACATTTAGGTACTTGTTTTTTGTATTATAAAGGATTTAGCATTTATTTTTTAACATATTATGGTACAAGAAGTTTTATGTAACAAATAATTACAAAACACAAGAACAGACACAAGGTACAAGAAATTTTATGTACTGGTAACAAATTTACCATATTTATGCATCATGAAAGGCCAAGAACTCTTCGTCGTTACAAGTTTGTTATAAGTTCAACAAAACCGATTATCGAATTCCAGGGTATTATTTTGCATTTGGATATTGTTATTGATTTATAGAGTTACACTTTTAACTCATAAGCATATATAAAATAATTAAAAACATTTGTATAGATACAGAATTAGTACTACCCATGTATAATGCGCATCTTTATTTTACCCTCACAAATTTGGGCAAAAAGGTGCACGTTATACATGGCAAAACGTGGTATTTTCTGTTTCTTTCATGTCAGCTGATCTATCTATATTATCATTTTAAAAGTCTGAAAACTATTTTATAGATTATCTATGAGATTCTATTTTGAATATTCCAATTTTCATTTTGTTTTTTATAATTTTTTATGTGCAATATGCTGTAGCAAAAGCCTTGCACATGTGTTTCTGAACACTTGTGCTTTCCTCCCATTTCAACCCTCTTTCCCAGATGTACTAACTAAAACATTCTTCAAATGAAGACAGCATTGCTATTGTACTTACTTGACATAAGAATATCAGCCTATTTCACAGGAATTATTTTATTAAATAATTCTCTTGCATCTGCTCTAGGTAAAGCTCTGTTCAGGTTGCTGGTGATAGTAGATTGAAGATTACACATACAGAGGGTGCCAAAAAATCTATACACATTTTAAGAAAGGAAAAAACTGTATTAATTGTAATACTCAATATATACTGATAACAAAAGATGAATACAAGTCACGTTTGACTTCTGCAATTACAAGAGGTGCTCCAAGTGGTTACCATCCGCGTCCAGACACTTCTGAGTACGGCGAGCTGCTGCTTCAGCATAGATAACATCTCTTAAAATGTGTATGCATTTTTTTGGCACCCTCGTTACAGCTCTCCTCTTTACAAAACTAACATTCTAGTAGTGGTAAGGTTTATAAAAGGCAATGAACATACTTCAATATTTTTATTGTCTGTTTCTGAGAATGTTTCCAGAGGCTAAGTAGACATACATTTTATTAAAAAGTAAAATATAAAACAAAAAATACTTCCTGAGTTGCTGAATGCAAAATTTGGCAGAGTATTTTAATATTCATTCCTTCAAGAGGGAGAAAGGTAAAGGCTTTCTTCTCTTTCCCCAAAGAATAAGGTTAAATGAACCATTTACAAGTTTGCAAAAACTCATTTTATTTACCCCAGAGCTTCCTATGTAACCCATCAGCCGAGTATCGCTATAAAACATCCTGGCAGCTGAATAATCATAGCAATAACATTTGCTATATTTTATTTCACATGCCAAAATCACTCGATTATGCATCTCTAGGGGGGTGTTAGTTAGATTTAATAAGCAAGATGGCAAATGTTAGAGCTACTAGCCACATATGAAAGCAGAAATGCCATGCAAGGGTGCAGTCTTAACAGGTATTCTCTGAAGGAGAGAGCATCACACAGCACAAGGGCCTACCATTTATCGTGCACCTACTATGTGTCAGTTGAAGTGCCAAGCATTTTCACATGCTTTATCTCTCTACTTTTCAATAGTAGCTCTGTAACCTAAGGTTCATTTCTAATACACAGATGAAGAACAAATAGAGGTAGATTGAAGTGGCTGCGTTCTGATGACAAATGCACACTTGAAGCAGAGTCCGAACACACATGATTTAGTTTTAAATCTAGCACTGGGTTTTTTCAAAGTTAGAGTAGGAGCCTCATAATAGGAGATATTCAAGCAGAGGCTAAAAGATCACATGCAGTGAATTTTGTTGAGGAAATTAAAGCATCTGTTGGGGGATAAGATAGATGAACTTCGAATTCTGGTCTAACGTCAAGATTCCCTGTTTTTGTAACTGTCAAGAAAAATCTTAACAACAGCCCTTGCTACAAATGTTTACACTGTAATCATGGACCAATTTTCCCAATTGTTGCTGTAGCAAGGGTGCACTAATCTTGGGCATAGAAGAGCAACCTGTATTCAAACTTGTAAAACCTTTGACACCCAGTTTCTGTTTCGGTGCCTCTTGGCTTTTTTTATATAGAAAGCCAAATTTCTTTATCACCACAACTGTTTCCTTTATGCCCTCCACTTCTTTTCAGCCTACCATTCATTATAGACATTTGTTCTCTTCTCTTATTTCTTTTCTACACTGTGGCCCATGAAGCAGAAGAGCAGTGTCTGATCCTTTATCCAAGTGCCTTGCCTAGCATAATGCTTGACATGAAGGATGGCCTCAGTAATCGCTTCATGAATGAACTGAGAAAACAGGTATTAAGGGAGTGACAAGGTTGGTGCTCCTGAAGAGTGTTTCCAGGCAAAAGAAGCAGTGTGTGGGGAGGCATGGATACCTTTGAAGGAGACATCATGCCTGGTATAAAGAATTAAGAGGTTTAGTGTGTGTGTAGTAGAGAGTGCTTATGGACGGCAATGAGGTCACAGAGATAGATGGGCCTGCATCTATTAAAAAGAATTACTTGAAATTATCTTGAGGACAATGAAGGGTATTAAGATGCAGAGTGGCAAAGTCAAATTGGCCTAAGAATTATCCCTCTGACTACTACGTAGAGTAGAAGGGGCATAACTATAAGTACAAGGACCAGTTAGGAGGTCACTGTGATTGAGGTGAGTGGTAAGAGAAGCCTAACTGCTGCAAGATGGAGTGGAGGTGTTGGGTGGGAGAAAGGATGAAGAGAGAGCCTTACGAGGATTCTGGAAACGGGAGGGCACGATGGGTAAGGGTTAATGGCGTGTCAAGAATAGCTTCCTGGCTTCTGGGTAAGTGGTTTGTGAATGGTCCTACCATCCAGTAGGACAGGAAATAGAGGAGGAGGAAGATGAGCTCAGTTTCAAGACTTCAAGTGAGAGCTGTCTAGTAAACAGGGGACTATTAGATTATGGAACTCAAAAAAGAACAAGGTGAGAAATTTAGACTTGAAATAATACAAGTGTTCACTGAATTTAATTTGGGTTGAGATATTTAAAACTTTCCTGTGATATAACTGAATCCTTGAACTTTACAAGAATTTATCCTTGGACATACTGGAAAATCAGCTATCTCTGACGGTTGTACTGGCGTTACCAACTGCTTCCATGGTTCTAAAAAGCCTCGTAAAATAAGGCGCTCATTTTTCTTCAGGTCACCAAGACTAACTAAAATGTCACATTTGAGTACTCTAGACTGGAATCATATTGATTCATTGTGGTGACGTGGATTATCTCCAGGAGAAAATTATTTGTACTTATTAAATGCAGTGGGTTTGAGGGGTAAAATTATTCAAGGTGGACGGATCATCAGGAGGAAAAAAATAATTAAACTCATAATAAGGGCTCAATGAAGGAATGAATAAAACTTTACATATAATTAATTTAAGTTATAGTAAAAGCAAAGTTAAAGATATCAAGGATCGACTTTCTAGAAACATCTGAACATAACAAAGGAAAGACTTCGGATGGACATTTGTAGATTAGGATAGTCTGTTGTTTTCAGAGAGATCAACTACACCTTCATTACCTCAACTGCTCTTTAAAATCCAGACATAAAACACAGCATAAAATCTGGAAAAAAAAAAGGAATAGGTTCTAAAAAGTTTTACCCACCAACCAAAACTATCATAAATTCACGATGGTATATTAGGGGTCAATACAAAGGTAAACAGCATTAGGATGTTCATCAAAGAAGGGAGAGAAGAGAAAGGGAACATGTGTCATAACAGATCCCCACATCCCACAAGGCAGAGATAAAATTGGAGGAGGGCCAATAGAGGTTTTTGTAAAACTCCAAAGTTGCACAAAATACCGTGTTTTCCGAAAAGTAAGACCTAGCCGGACCATCAGCTCTAAAGCGTCTTTTGGAGCAAAAATTAATATAAGACCCGGTCTTATTTTAATATAATATAAAACAGGGTCTTATATAAGACTGGATATAATACAATATCATATCATATAATATAATACCAGGTCTAATATAATATAGTATAAGACTGGGTATAATATAATATAATACTGGGTCTTGAATAATATAAGACCAGGCATAATATAATATAATACCGGGTCTTATATTATATTAAAATAAGACCGGGTCTTATATTAATTTTTGCTCCAAAAGACACATTAGAGCTGATGGTCCAGCTAAATCTTATTTTTGGGGAAACACGGTAGCTGCAGCATCCCAGGTTCTGTGACCAGTAAAGGCTGAAAGTTCAGAATTATTTAGGAAACCTACCCTTCTATCGCCCCCTTTCCCCTCCGGCACCAATGGAAAGCCCCTACATAGAAAAATGTTGGCTTTTGAAACTGTGAGCGAAGCATATTACAAAGACAAAGGACATTTGGTGAGCGATGGGTACAGGAAGTTACTTTGACAGGTGGTGTTGAGCTGGGCCCCACAGAAATGAGATTGGAAACGGTAGTTTTTGTTGGCAATCTTGTGTCTTAAACGCTTTGTCTTGAATGCCAATATGATAGAGTAATGTAAAAGAAACCATAGACCTTGGCAGGTCCCAAGTATTTTGTATTCCCCTTGAGGCAAACAAACTTCTACACACACACACACACACACACACACACACACACACACACACACCATGCCTAAGCTATTTACATATCACTCTGAACTATTTCGGTTCCTCCTCTCTCTTCTCCCCCTCTTGCATTAAGTCCATAATAGAACACTTAAGTATGTGATTCTTTGGAATTTGGATTGTGTGGTCAATGGAAACCACTGTTTTAAATTCCCTGGAAACATGGTTCATAGATACTCTATTTAAATACATTTCAGAGTCATCAGGTGGCTGGATTTTTCCACCAATGTTTTCACCTTATGTTGAGTGATTCACTGACACTCCCCTCTTTCATGCCAACCTTTTGTACGCACATGCATCACAATCCCTACCTCGGATCTGCACCGTGTCTGTAATGATGTCAGAGGCCCATGATGTGTCCCTTTTTTTTTTGTAAGAGAGAATTCTCCATGAGGTTTGGGAAAAAAAAAAGTGAAAGGAAAGGGAGCAGGGCAAGTAGTCACTCCGTGTCTCAGCATGGAGGATGGACGTTGTGGCATGGTTTTAAAATTCTCATTGGGGTCCAAGTCTAGCTTGACCAGGAACATTGCCAGCCACAAGTAAGGGCTGCAGAGGAGGTCTGGTGGCAGAGCTGAATTCAAAAAAGACTTAGAGGGCAACACCCAAGATGTGACCATCTCTGATGCTGAGTGTGTTGGATTTTCCTCAGGAGCTGAAGATGCTATTTTCTTTCCATTTCAAAGGATCAGCAAAACATATTTTGTACTTAAGGAGAGGAACCACCGCATAAGAATTGAACTGTTCCTTTTGTCCCTTCCAGGATTCAGCTACCCAAAGACTGCAGCTATGTGTGCTCCTCACCAGGTCCCAAGGGACAAGGGTTTTATGAGCCAAACCTCAGGTCACTCCCTTGTCACCACAGAAGAAAGTGAACACTCTGGTCTCCAGTTCAGGAGTTTTTAAGGTTCTGTTTGTGGTTCAGCTGCTGACTCATCACCAACGTGGGCCTCATTACCTCACCTTCCTGTGATCAAATCTATAATCCTTGGTAAAAGGAACTGCATGGGACCTAGTTCTTACTTCTTAGCTAAGGGCAATAAGGCAGAATGCTTTCCAAATGCTCTGTCTACCTGCTTCCATATATAAAATAACTTAAAGCATGACACTCCTTTTAAACCCATGTTTTTCTCTTTATTAGGAAACACTATAATAAAAGAATACTTTAAAACATTATTTGCATAGGTAAAAAAAAGCACATGTGCCAATGCGAGAAACACTTCCTCAGAAACAATATAAAGTGAGTCTTCTTTCACTTAAAATTCAACCACGGAGGCAGAGGTAAAACATTATTTCCCACAAAGTTTTACACAGATCCAGACATCAAGCCAGGGTTAAATGTGGTTAAGTACGGAGTTATTTCCATTAGTTCTCTTTGCTGTCATTTGCTAGCTGTATGACAGGGAACAGATTATTTGCAACCTATGGGATGCAAGGGGTTCATCCACCAATAGAGTTATGCCCATATTATGATTTAGTGATTATTTTAAAGTATAAACATTATGTTATGCTGCTTTATCTTCTATGATTGTTAGTATCACATAGCTATATCCAAATCTCCAAATTGCTTAAGTTGTAACTTATTCACTTGGAAATAACCTATCCTATGCAATTGTCTTGTCTTCAGCATCTCTGAATGCTGTATGCCAAATGACAGGGGACTTACCACCTCCCTACTAAGTCTGGTTTATCTATCCATCCTTCCAGCCAGTCATTGACTCATTAAATATTTATTGGGTACATACTATATGCCAGGGGCTGCTTTTGGTACAGAGCGTGTATTGTGAACAATAGACATAGATCGTTACACACTTGATACTTATATTCTAGGGGAAAGCCCAAGCAAAACACACAATATATTAATGTCAAAAAAAAAATTAGAGAGAACAAAATAAAACAGAAAAGGAGAGCAGGAATTGCAGGAGGTGTGGAAGGTGGGTAAATGGTCAGAAAGGGTCAAGTTGAGATGATGCCCCTGTGTTAATAAGAAGTGAGCCATGAAACTATTTGGAGGAAGAGCATTCAACGTAGATAGAAAAAAAACTACAAAGACTCAGATGTTCTCACTCAAGAGGATGCTTGATGTATTGAGGAAGCTGATGTGGTCGAAGTGAAGAGAGAAAAAGGAGAGTGTCAGGGCAGTCGGTGGTGCTGGGCAGAGCCTGTCGGGCCCTAGTGGCCATCGTTTGTGAATTGGTTTCACTCTCTGAGAGAGGCCACCTTTGGAGGGTTCTGAGTAAGAAGTTGCATGATATAACTTAAGTTTAAAAAGACTACCTTAGCTGCTATGTTGAAAACATTTTGAAGGGAACAGGCGTGGAGGCAGGTTAAACAGATCATAGACTATTAAAATAATACAGGTGATAGATACGGAGGCTTGGTCCAAGGAGATAGCAGTGGAAGTGATGAGAAGTGATCTCATCATAGATATATTTTAAACGTAAAGCCAAGAGGATTGATGGATTCGAGAGCGAGAGCCCAAAGGAGCAAATGCATAAGGTTATACGTGTTTTGGCCTTAGGAAAGAAAGAGATGACGTTTTCACCATCTGCAACACCGAAAATGATGTTATGGCTAGGGAAGGTTTGGTGCAGGTGTGGTGGGGAAATATCAGGAGTTCAGCTCTGGACTTTTAGTTTTTAATACCAAATGAGACATCTGTGTGGACAGGTTTGGTTGATAGTTGGTTATAAAAATCTGGAGTTCAGGAGTTATATCACCAGGCTGCAACTAAAATCTAGGAGTTATCACAGATATGGCATTTTAAAGGCCTAGAATGGGACAAGGTTCATCAGTGAGTGAGGACAGATAAAGAGAAACCATCACAGATTTGAATCCTAGACATTCAATGTTGAGAAATGAAAGAGATTAGAAAGAATCTTCACAGGAGACCAAGGAGTAACCAGAGAAGAAGAAAGAAAACTAGGTGAATGGAGTGTGCAGGTAGACAATAGTTTCAAAGAGGAAAGAGATCAGCAATGTCAAATGTTGCTGGAACATTGGGCCAGATGAGGACTGAGGATTGACCACCACGGTTAGTATCATAGCAATCATTGATCGCTTTGATAGGGGGGCTTTTGGTGGGGAGTGTGGGTAAAACTGACTGGAGTGGGTTCAAGAGAGAATGGGAGAAGAGAAATTGGAAACTCTCTCAAGGTTTTCCCTAAAAGGAAAGAAAGAAATGTGGTGGTTGATGGAAGGAAAAATAGGGCTAAACATTTTTTTGGTTAATGGGGAAGTAATAACAATTTTGCATGTTCAATGGAAAGATCCTGGACAGAGGGAACATTGATGATGTACGAGAAATAAGGAGAGAATTGCCTGAGAAATGACTAGATGAGAAAGAGGATAGGTCTATTGAGGAGGTAGAAATCTTGGTCTTGGCTAAGAAATCTGAAAACAATTAGTCTACAGTAGGTCGGGATATGGATTATTAGTATAGATATAGGGAGGGAGGTGGATGTGAAAGTGGTAGCTTGGTCACATTCCCTCCTGATTGGTTTCATTTTCTTGGTGAAAAATCAAGCAAGGCTGCCAACTGAGAGTGAGGAGGGAGGAAGAGGCTCTTGATAGTTCAGAAGAGAGAAGAAAATAAGATACGGAAAATTTTTATGTTGACTCAGAATCTGTCACTCAAAGTGCCACTCAGTGGTTTTCACAGTTATCTAAATAGACACTTTCTAAATATCTGGAGAGGGCTACCATGAACCTCATGAATCATCTGTTCTCCATGGTGAAAAACTTTTCCCGGCAACTGTCCCATGTACCAAGATTTTCAGACTTTTTATGATTTTATTCAGTCTTCTTGAGGATTCTAGATTGTCACTACTTCTCTTAAAATGAGATGTTCAGAATGAAAGTCAATGCTCTAAGTGTGGTCTGAATACAAAAGTGGCCAGACACCCTATGAGACTGACCAGGTGGCATTAATTTTGGAAATGTGACTTTGACTTAGGCTTCTCATTCCACAAATCCATACCTAAGTCTAAAGAACCATCCGAACCTTGTGTCATTGATTTGGTTCAGATTAAATTCTGTCTCACATTCTTTTGAAATCCTTCCTTGTTGGTTTTGGATTAGTCTGTCAAGGTCCCCTTAAATGTTGTTAAGTCCCTTTGAGTGTAATTAAGTGCTAGAAAAGAAAAACAAGTGCTATTTATTTAGCAAGTGTCAAACACTGGGGTAAGATCTTTAAGTCCACAAAATGAATTCTCTAAACATACACTTGAGAGAGATTGGGTGCCCATTTTATAGATGAAGAAATTGATGTACTGAGAGATTATGTTATTTGACAAGTGTCACAGAGTTAAGGTAGAGAACTGGGATTCAAAGTCAGGAATTTAGGCACCAATGCCTCAGCTCCATTTTATGCTCCACAGCGGAGAAAAAATGTGTTTAGAAATCTAATGGATGAGCTCAAGATAGACTTCAAATCTCTTGATTCCGAGAACTCTTCCTGAAATCTTAGACCCTTTCTTACTTAAATCGCCTAGCTTCCCATCTCTTTAAAGATAGCTAGACCTATAAATTTCATACATCACTTCTTAGGTCTAATTCCTAAATGTTCATGTTCTACCACTCATTTCTGAGATATTAATCACTTCCAAGTTTTGTGCTACCTTCAGATTTAAATAGCATTTAACCCGAATGGACAGGCATTACAGAGGGCTGGGACACCTGTTGAAAGCTTAAAAGCTATCCCATATTGTATCAATTCTATTCATAATAAGCATGTTTTATTATCTTTTCCTTTTTATAGTTGATGATGTTATTTTTTTCCGCTACATGACCATTCATATTTAATTACAATGGAAATCTCTCTCTCATACGTGTCCTCATCGTACACGTGCATTTTTAATATAGTTCCTAGAATAAACAACGTGCTTCAAAGAAATCCTTGGTTCCAAAGACGATGACACCCTTAACAAGTTTTTCCAACTTTTAAGCCTCATGCGGAATTCTCAACTGTCCAGTGATTTAAGTTGTCAGATTGCTGGAATCGAGTCACTCAAACATATTACCCCTTGACCTCCACCTGGCAGCCCTAGCCTCCTCCTTTGCAAAGAATGACACTTCTCTTGCTTGACTGTCTGCTCACCGTTTGTGCACAGCTGTGGCAGCTGAAAGCATCTGGCATGCAACATATGGAATTTCATTTCTTGATATTTACATAGATTGAACCTGTCTTTGCTCCAGACTTCAGACGATCTTTTGCACCACACCTTACGGCAAGAATTTGCAGACAATTTCATGCCCACCTCCTATACTCCCTGCTTCAATTCATTCAGTGAACAGGAGAGAATCAGAAAGGAAAGTCTCCCAGTGCTTCCGCATGTTGAAAGATGAAGCATCCTTTACTTAGTGACTTAGATGTGTTGGTGGTTTATATCAGTCTGTTTTCAACTGGGAAACCCAGGATTTTAAAATACAGGTGGATCCTTAGGAATTTTTTAAAATAAATTCTTTATTTGAGAACAATTTTAGATTTACAAAAATATTGGGAAGATAGTACAGAGTTGCCATATGCCCCACATCCAGTTTGTCCTGTCACTAGCATCTCACAGTGGTATGGCACATTTGTTATAATTAATGAACCAATATTACTATTATTACCAAGATTACTATTAACTAAAGTCCATACTTTCTTTAATTTCCTGAGTCTTTACCCAATGTGTTCTTTCTGTTCCAGAATTCCATCCAGGATACTGTATTACACTGAGTCATCCTGTCCCCTTAGGCTCCTCTGAGCTATGCCACTTTCTCAGACACTTTCCCTGTTTTTGATGACCTTGACAGCTTTGAGGAGTGCAGGTTGGGCATTTTGTAGCATGCCCCTCAAACGGGCTTTGTCTGAGGTCTGTTTCTCCTGATTAGATAGGGGCTATGTGTTTTCAGGAGAAAAATCACAGAGGTGGAATGCCATTTTTATGCCATCACATTGAGTCTGGACCATCCACATGACATCAATATCGATATTATTGTCAACGGTCCCTCGCTGAGGGACCGTGTGTCAGGATTCTCTCCTGTAAATGGACCCACTGTGTATCGTCTTTCCACAATGTACTCACTGGAAAGAAGTCACTCTTTACAGTCCAAATGTAAGGAATGGGGATTAGGGTCCTCCTCCTTGAGGGCAGAATAATCTGCATAAATTACTTGAAATGCTTCTGCACGGGAGATGTCTCCCTAATGTATTTATTTATTCAGTCATTTATTTACATCCATATGGACACATGGATATTTATTGTATATTTAGGGTTATAATCCGCTGCCAATATTTCCTTTGTTGTGCAAATGGTTCCAGCTTTGGCTATCGGGACCTCCCGCAGTTGGCTCCTGTGTCCCTTTGACATATTCTCATTGTGGGAGTTGTCAGTTTGTTTGCTTCTATGTTGAGGACTTCTTTACTTCCTGGCACTGCAAAATGTTCCAGGCTCATGTTGCGTATCTCCTGCTTCCGTTTAGAATCAGTCTTTTTTTTTCCCCCTTGGGATTTTGATCTGACTTGAATAGTCCTAAGAGGAAAGTTTTCACGATGCATACGCACAACCGTGGGTAGTGGAAATTGGACCCAGGAAAAGCAGTTAGCGCGGGACAGGATTTCAATTGCTTAATATCAAAAATCTCATGCATTTGTTCAGCAAATACTTATTCAACACTATTATGTTCCAAGCAATGAGATAACTAGACATAGAGATAATTAGGTATACAATGAGATAATTAGGTATACAGTGGTTTATGAGAACTGGTTCCTACTCTCAGAGAGCTCATAGTCTAATGAAGGAGACAACTAAATAAGCAGGCAACATTGATGCATTGAGTAATTCTGTGGTGGAAGTACGTAATCCCAGGATCAGGGAGGAAGTCATATAATGCAGGCTGAGAAGATTTTTGTGGAGATAAATTTTATGCACGAATTGAGAAATTCACATTCATGATAACTCCTTTAAGCCTCTGATCGAATAAATTTTGAGGTTCCTCCAAAGTATATGTCTTAATGGATCCTCTCTCTCGTAATTTGGGGGGTTGCTTTCTTTCAGGAGCTGTGGTCAGTTAGAAGAATCTACACCTTTTCCCCATCTCATCATGAATGAAAATGACTAAAGAGAGAGAGCTCTTTAGTCCTTTTCTCAGGAAGGTGCTATATTAATGGCTGCATGTGCAATTTGCTCTTGAGTCACTCTGGATCTCACAGATACAGAAGCTCTCAAGCCTTCTGCTGGCTTCTGCCTATGAGGGGCTGTTAAAGGGAAGGACTGTAAATATGTTTTCCTATCACTGAATATCTAAAAACAACATTGTTGTGATATATGTTGAGGTTGATTATATTTTCCAAAGATGGTTGCAATGATCTCTCTCATTCCACAAATTCCTCTTACAATGTAACGCTGACACTCCTCCGATTGAGTGGCCAGTGGGTCTATTGTTCTCCCCTTAAATTTGAGTGGGCTTGTCCCTGTGACAGAAGTGACATGTAATTTTCAAAGCTAGGTCACAGAAGGCAGTTCCCTAGCTTCGACCTAGTTCTCCTCCGAAATAGTCACTTTTGGCATCTAGCTGCCATGCTGTGAGGAAGCCCAAATTAACCCCTGTGGAGAGAACATGTGGAGAGGCCATGTGGAGGGGGTGTGCCTGACAGCCCATTTGAGGTCTTGGCTGACACCAGCATCAAATGCAAGACATATGAGTGAAGACGTTTCCAGATTTTCCCAGCCTCTAGCTATCAAGTGGTCCCTGGCTTATGAGTCTACTCAGTTGATTCCTCAGACATCATAGAACAGACAGATCAGCCTCCCTCTGCTATGTCCCACAGAATTCATAGGTATAATCAACGTTTTGCTTTATGCTGCCATCTTTGGGTGGGGGGATGTGGGGTGGAAGTTGTGATTATACAGGAAGAGTAACTGAAATAGAAGTAGCCACCTTTTCAGCACTCCAAGCGAGAGATCCTGATAGAAGAGCCAGTCCTGATCTACAGGAAAGCCTAGCATTCTCTCTCGTAAGCCTTTCTGTTACCTGGTTCTTGGTTCTTCCCAGTTTGCCAATTTATGGTAACTTGCTCAATGTCTGCTCCCTCTCCTTAGTCATATACCTGCAGTGCCGGAAACTTAATAGGCACTCATTAAATATTTGTTGGATGAATGGATGGATGCAAAGAGACATGGTTGGTTGCATATGATTGTCTTTTTTCAGTGTTCCTGGAGATATAGTAAGACAAAGGCTTACTTATAGTAAAGTAGAAAATGTATATATTTCTTCAGCTATGTCAAACGTGAATAAATAATATTCTGACATCATTTCCTTACCTGAGAATTTCAGGTTGTTTTGTTTATCTATTACTAGGCAACAATTTATCCCAAAACTCAGTGGTTTGAAAAATAGTTTATTTGGTTATGATTCTGAGCTCGGTTTGGCTGAGTGATTCTTTTGCGTCCCTCGGTGTTGGCTGGGGTTGGTCCAACACGGCCTCACTCACATGGCTGGCAGTTGGTGTTGGCTGCCTGCTGGAAGCTCATCTGGGGCGATCAGCCAAGGCCCATGTTTCTCCTCCGTGTGGGTTGCTCTATGTGGTCAGTTAGTCTTCATGGCAATTACACAGCATCAATTCTGCCACACGTTATCGGTCAAATCAAATCAAAGGACCAGTTCAGATTGAAATGGAGGGAAATGAGTGTTACCTCTTAATAAGGAAATAGCAAGCTTACATTACAAGATACTATTTGGGGTAGGAGATAT
The DNA here is from genome assembly GCF_004115265.2 of Rhinolophus ferrumequinum. NCBI lineage: Eukaryota > Metazoa > Chordata > Mammalia > Chiroptera > Rhinolophidae > Rhinolophus > Rhinolophus ferrumequinum. Next base: position 67,367,631 of record NC_046295.1, on the reverse strand, counting down.
TGCTGTGGCCAGAGGTGATTTGATTGATTGATTGCTTGATTATGTATTAATTTACTTGCTGTAACCTGCCTATCTCGATTACTGCTTCAATTCCCAGAAATTTTCATTCTCCAGTTAGCACAAAAACACCATGTATCCTACTAAGTACGTGAGGCCAGCACTGAAGTTCAAGTCAGAAGAAGGCAGTTGGGGTTCTGAATCCATCATGTAACTCATGTAGCCATTATCTCGATTGGGTTTATTAGTTAACCTCCTGAAGAAAGTGATCTAGTTTATGAAATAATGATAATCAATATCTTACCAGACATACCAGTTGTCTTGAAAATAAATCAAGATCACAAATATGCTTTGAACTCTCCGGTGCACTGTACAATACTAGCAGGTCCTGTATGTTCTATGTCTCCTATGTGCTGTGCACTGTGACATATATGATGGATGTATTAGCTCTTTTAATGCCCACAACCTGAAGCTTCAGAATCGGTAGGTTCCACGTTACACAGACAAAGAGAAATAACCAATCCAGGTCACAGCTAGCAATCGCTGATCTTAGGCATTCACAGTACGGACTGATTCCAAAGCTCATGATCCTATTTCGGCAACTGTAATCTTAAATAATATGAATATTGGCAAATAATATATACATATATATAATAAGAGACTTAGATCTCTAATATATAAAGCATTCTTACAGCTCAATAGTAAAAAGACAAATAATCCAATTAAAAATGGGCAAGAGATCTCAATAGACATTTCCCCAAAGAAGATACACAAAACAGCACTGCACTACATGGAAGGATCCTTAACATCATTAATCATTAAGGAAATGCAAATCCAAACCACAGTTAGGTACCACTCCACTCCCACGAAAATGGCTAAAATAAAAGAGGTAGAAAATAACACGAGATGACCAGAATGTGGAGAAGTTGCCGCTGGCATCATTGCTGGCAGGGATACAAAATGGAGCGGTTGCTTTTAAAACCAGTGTCGCAAGCTCCTCTGGAATGTAAACAGAGTTACCATATGACCCACTAATTCTCTTCATGGGTATATATGCAAGGAAGAAATAATAATATTTGATTATAAAAAAACTTGTGCACAAAAAATGTTCATAGTAGCATTATTCATAGCAGCCAAAAAGTGGCAACAACTCAAATGTCCATTAACTGATGAATGGATAAATAAAAGCTGGTATATCTACACAATGGAACATTATTCAGCCATAAAAATGGTGTGAAGTACTGACACATGCTACAATATGGATGAACCTTGAAAACATCATGCTATGTGAAAGAAGCCAGTCACAAAAGACCAGACATTGTGTAATTCTATTTCAATGAAACCTCCAGAACAGGCCAATCTGTAGAGACAGAAACTAAAATAGCGTGGTGGCGGCAGGGTACTGCTAATAGGCAGTAACTGTGCTAACAGGCACAGTGTTTCTTTTTGGGATGATGAGAATGTTCTAAAATTGTGATGACGGTTCAACAACTCTGTGAATATATGAAAAGCCATTGAATTTTACACTTTAGATTGAACTAGACGGTAGATGGATTATATAGCAATACACCTGTTAAAAATAATACTAGCAGACAAGTGTATCATTAACTACGTGCCCAGTACTCTTGTAAGCTCTTTATAGACAGTAACTTATTTAATCTATACTACAACCCTGTTAGGCAGCAATTATTATCCTCTCTTTAAAGAGAAAGAGGAAGGATGAGAGATTAGATCATTTGCCCAAGAGAAGGTTTGGGGCTGAGATTCCAATCTTGATAGACTTCCGCAGAATGGCAAAGCTTGATTCCTACGCTATATGACTTCTTCTCAGTTATAAAATATACATAATACTACCTCTGTTTCTCCCTTCCTCCCTTCTTCAGTTCTGCTTTGGTTGTACGCTTCCTCTTGCCAAATGATTTGTGCTGGGAATCATTATTTATGAGAGTGTCAATGTCATTCTGAAATTTTTTCTTAAGTCCCCATGTGTGTTGCCCCATGTCCTAAAAAAAGCAAAAAACAAACAAACAAACAAACAACAACAAAAAACACCAGGTAACTGTAAACTAATGTGTCCTTTGGGGCAGGTTGGACTATTCTTTTTAAATTTCTTTTGAGGGATCCAGACAACACTGTAGGATGTGAAGTAACATGGTTATGTGATTTAAAAGGAAAGGTGCTCATGTCATGTGATCCAGAATCTGAAACATGGCTCCAGCTTCGCTAGCTGCATAACCTTGGAGGAGTTACTTCGTTTCTCTGAGCCTCCACTCGGGACGAAGAAGATATCTACAGGTATTTCTGGCATGGCATTGCTGTGGGAATTAACAGGTGGAAAGAGCTTGGAGTGCTGCCCGTGCTTAACAAACAGGAGCCATCCTCCATACTCACGCTTGAGTCCACCAGCATCCCAGCTTTCCTAGCACTGTTAGTAGAGCAGACTGGCAGACAAAAGTCCTCCCCAAGCCCAGAAAGCTCTCTTTTCATCAAGCCTGGGAAGTTCCATCCTCTCCAAATGGCCAACTTAAACCAGATTGAAAACCTGGGGCAAAAACATGCTATGACCGGGGAGAGAGTGCATGACAGGAGTTGGCTAGGTCTCCCGGCTTCTCTAGAGAAATCAAAGCGGCTAAGATGTTTAAATCCCCAGCCAGAGCCCCTGATTGAATTTGCTTTTATAGTTCCAGGGATTGCCTTGTTGTGGTTTCCCTATATCACATACAGAGCTGGCCTTTCCTCCCCTGTGGAGAGGGAAGCGAGTCAGTGTAAACGTGCTGGCACAGCTTTCAGTCTCATAGACTCTTCTCCTTATGCTGCCATTTCTCGTGGAGGCCCAGGTGTAAGGACCAGAGACAGGACATGGGATGAACAGGGGACGATTTCTACGGTCCCAGAAGGAGCCTGAGCTTTGGTTTACATCCTGACTCCATGGTCTTACTGTACAACCTCAGTCAAGTCTCCTGCCTGGCTTCCATTTATCCACATGTAACATAGAAATAACAATCCACACTGCTCAAGATTGGTGTAAAGATGTTGGAGGTGATGAATGGCACTGAATGAGAGCTCAGTCGGTGTTATTAGAGGTCTACGAGGAAACAGAAGCAGGTAAATTGCATGCATGCACAGGGTGTTGGATTGGTCTGCTGACCTCAGTTTCACCAGTCTGGTCAAAAAAGAATTGAGTGAGCAGTAGGAAAATATTTCTTCTTTCCTGGTCTGAGCAGATATCCCATAACATTTCTTGAGATGTCCTATTCTTTCTACGTTTAGCTCTTGAATCCTAGAATATCACTGGTGGAAGGAAGAGTAGAGACTATAGAGCACACTACCCACTCATTTAACTAGGGAGACTGAGGTTCAGAGAGGCAACCTGACCTACTAAAGGACACACAGAAAGTGAGTTGCAAAGTCTGGACTTGAAATTTGTGTTCTTCTTACTACAATATATCAAATTGTGTCTGGGTAGTCATCTGGGACAAATTCAAAGACAGGCATGATTACAATGGCTGTAAAGGACAAGAAGTGTTTGGAGAAGAAGGACTCCCTTTATTTGGCCAGAGGCAGTGTGAAGGTGGAGCTGAGGCAGCCTGGTAAGGGTCTCGTAGGTCTCACTTAGGGTTTAAGCTTTACACTGAAGTCAGTGGGAAGCCAGACTTACTCCAATATAAATGGCTGGAGGGCATGATTCTAGTTCATGTCATCTTTGTGAACCACTTCCTGGTATGCAACATCTGGCACATATTAGGGATTGAGAACTGGTTGCTTGGTGATCCTAGATTTCCAAATCTGGGAGCCAGCCTTGCTGGAGAAACTTCCAAACGCCTTTGGAGTTTTCTCAAGTAGAAGAAATCTTGAACTCGATTAGCAATCATTCACTTTTCTATGAATTCTTGAACAGGGGAAAATAAACGCAGGAAAACCCTTCAGATGGCTTCCTTCGGAAATGACTTGCTCCTGGGCACACACTGAGCAGGTAATAAGTAACCTGTCCGGATAGCTAGTGTTCAGTACATGACTCTGCATAATGCTGGTTCCAGTGAGCGAAGTAAATAGATGTCATATAAACAAAACTTCATAGCCAGAGAGATTCTCCATCTGGCATCTGCTGCAGCCTCAGCGTCTACTCTGAACGTGCCTGTGTCCCACTGCTCTTGGCCATCATTTCAAGGCCATCTAGAGACATGCTGATATGTAGTCATCCTGTTTTTGGAATAAATAAATAGTCCTTGGAGGATTAAGGGTATAATGGGAATATCAAAATGTGGATGTATCATTTCTTCAAATGGGGACTCAGTTATTGAAAAGCTTAACTGGGTTGAAGTAAAACAGCATTTAGCTAAAAATAGAAAAAGACCTTGAGCTGGCCTTATGAATGATGGTTTCTTAAAGGAAGGAGAGAATGCTGAACATTCGTTAGACTTTTTCCATGTACCAGGTACTAAGTTAGGTGTTTGCCTCTTCTAATCTTAGTTGGTTATTATCACATCTTCACAGCATGAGATTTATTATCACCATAATTTTGGGCCAGGAACTCAAGCTTCAGAGAGACAAGGTTCCATGGAGATAAGAACCGTGTCTTTTTTCGTCACTGCTATATGCCTAGCGTTTAGGAAGTATGCCCATGGTCATAAAAGTGGAAAGTTATAATACAGGAAATTGAATGGTGGTCTCTGAGGGTATATGGGACACTGTGTATATGCGTAGAAAGATCTGGCTTGGATGACATCACTCCTTTGTTGGCAATTTTTCAATAACTTTTTGTTCTACCGGCCTTGATCTGTCTGGTCCTGATTGATCTCTTCATCTTCGTCCCTGTCGCCTCTTCCTTTTCATTTCCCAGCTTCCAGTTTCACTGGTTTTGTTTCTATCTCTCCAATAGGCTGAGCTTACTCTTGTCTTTGCTGTTGTTGTTTCCCACGCCTAAAACCGTCTTCCATTATCTCAGCACAGCGAGCTTTTCTCATTTTTCCGATTCCAGCTCAAACAACATCTCCTCAGAGAAGCCTACTCTGACAACCCAACGTGTACTTCCTACCCAGCCACTCGCTGGCACATCACTCTTTTCATTCTTCACTGTATTTGTTCCTATCTGAAAATCCCTCCTTTACTTATGTATTTGCCCATTGTCTGGCAGGCCCCTATTAGAATGCTAGTTCCATGAGAACAGGAAGCTTGCCTCTTTTTTATTCACTGTTGTATTTCTAGCATCTAGAACAATTACTGGCATATAGTAGATGTTCAATAAATACCTATTTAATGAAAAACTTAGAGAATAAATAAATAAGTAAATAATTGACTGTCACCTTCCAAATAAAGTCCCAAAACACCAGGCCCCCACGTTCTTACTGCTTTCTGTATTTCTCTACTCTGGTCTCCTATCTGCTCCTCCTCTCAGTCTCAGTCTTTTCTGTAATGGACAGCAATTTGCTCCGTAAATGCCCCCTTCTGCTCCCCTTCCATCTCTGACTAGGGTACTGGCATTACCATGCTGCCCGCACCCCCATGTTCCAGCAAGGCTCGACTCTGTATGGTTTCTCAAACGCCCCACATGTTTCTGGGTAAGAATGCACACTCTAAGCCTTTGTTCTCACTGTTCCCTCTACTTGGACCATCCTGTCCTCTCAGTATCCTCTTCTTCTTTCCCACCGCACAAATTCCATAGAATCTGCTTTTACGCAGCACAAATATCTCCTTTTCTAGGAAGTCTTTTTTCATCTTTCAAAATGGTAGGGTCTTCCGGTCTTCCTTTAGTGCCTGCTCCATATTCATGTTGTAGCATTTCTCCCACAACGGAAGTATGCTTTCCTGTCATGCTCCTCCTGGAAAATGTTAACCAAGAGAAGAACAAAAGTGCATCCGATCTCTGTCTGAATCCCAGCTGGAGTATAAGGGTCAGTGCCAGATGGCTGTTCATTGACCAGGTATGAATGAAGGAGTGAATGAATACCAAAGAATGAATGAATCGATTCTTAAGGAAACACATCTGTGACCGTCTGACCCAGAATTCACTGTGTAAAGTGGGCAACTGTCCTGGTGTACCTGGGACAGAGGGCTTCTGGAATGAGGCAATCTCAGTGCTACATCTGGAAAAGTACCCCGCAAACAGGAATGAGTTTGTCACCCTATACACACCCAACTTCTTGAGCACGGCAGTGACGGTATGGAGAGAACCATGCAGTGAGATTTTTAGGTCTCAGGTGAAGGCTAACAGTTAGGAGCACAGAACTGCATAACAGACAGAGGACCGAAATGGAAGTCTAGATGCAGGAACAGGGACCCCAGATCATAGTGAGATTTCCTTTGACGTGTCCTGATATAGAATTGTTGAACTTCTGGGGTGATGTGGTGAAATACAGAATGGCAAAGTGAAGACAGGCAGGCCTGGGCCTCACTCTGACTGCCTCTTCCTATCCCTATGACTTTGGGCAATGTCTGTGAAGTACACTGTCTGTGAAATGCGCTTTCCATTTTCCAATGCAGGACATCACGGGACCTAGCTCTATGAGGACACATATAGTACTCGATAAAGCACTATTCTCTTCACCAGGCTATGAACCAGATTGTCTCCAGACTCTGGGTTGTCCATACATATAGGGGTAAGTAGCTATTAGATTTTGCTAACCATGGATTAGCAGTCTGGTCTGGTGAACTGTTCGTTTTATATATAATACATATTTATGTGTTCTGTATGTCCTAACTCTAGTTTTGTGACTTTTAATAGTTCCCTTGTCACAGTAGTATGCCTGATGTGGTAAGGTTACAGAGAAATCCCTCATTTCTCAACAATCAAACAAAAAAACACCAATATCCACATAAAACACATTACATATATCCTTTTGACTATACAATTCTTTTAGTAGGAATTTATCCAAAGGAAATAACTAGAGAATGCATGTCCAATGATGTCCATCTCAGCATTGTTTACTATGTTGAAAAATTAGAAATATCTGAAATGGATAACAATAGATATTTGGCTGAATTAATTTCATTTCAGACATTCAATTGAATACCATGCAGTCATGAAAAAAATTGTGTTCCCCCAAAGTATTTTGTGACTTGGAAACATGTTCAAGGCATATTGTTAAATGAAGAAAACAGATAACAAAACAATAGGTTCAGTATGTTTCCAATTCGGCAAAATCAAAATTACGAAGGAAACAATAATAATATTAAATAATACCAGAGGTAGTAGCATTCATAGTTGAGAAGATAGGCTGTGGAGTGAGAACTCGTGGGTTCGAATCCCAGCTCTAATAACTTTCTTGCTAGGCGATTCTGGAAATTTGCCTCTCGTTGTCTCAGTTCCCTCAGGGGTAAATGGAGACCATCAATGTCCACCTCATAGGGTTTTTGTGACATGAGTTTTGTATGAAGCTTTAGCACAGTCTTGACACAGAGTGAATGTTACAGGAGTGTTGGCTACTCATTTTATTTTTTTTAAGTGATGCCATTCATAAGACAAATTTTTTAAAAAGTTAAAATAACAAAAAGACAAATCATATCTATGCAAATCCATTCAGTGAATAATTGCTTAAACTAGGATTTGAACTTAAGCCTGTCTGGCTCCAGAATTTGAGCACCTAACCACAACGTGATTCAGGAAAAGAAATGTTAGCCATGGTTGGCTCGTATTAGCAGGGTGACGGCTAACTTTTACTTTCTTCTTGGTGACTTTTTGAATTTTCCAAAATTTTAGTAATGAATTCATATTACTTTTATAACGAGAAAAATATTATTATGTATACACTACATTTTAAGTTATTTAAAATGAAGCAAAACTTCTCAAATTCAACTGCTATTTATAACAGCCAATTAGCCAATAACTTTATTTCTGCACCATGACTGGGTAAAGGGTGAATTTCATGGGAGATGCCTCAAATCATACAGGGTGTCACAGGAGACAAGTCACAGATACCCTATAGCTTTGGCACAGAATTCCAGAATCAGCATGAGTTCCAGAATCAGACAGAAATGAGTTCAAATCTCGAAGCTATCAGCTACAGGCCCTTGGATAAATGTCTTAACTGCTCAGAGTCTCAGTTTTCTCTTCTATGAAACAGTAGAATTAAAGATCTTTATGGTGTCCCAAGGTGTTAGAGCACTCTATGTGAAGAGGACATCACTGTTCCAGGTACACAGGAGGTGCCTAACTATTGGTGGTCATAAGATTATTATTGAGCTCTCAACTGTCTCTTGGAGCTGCTGAATAGTCCTCCACTGACACCAGGTCGGGTGAGTCCTAATTCCTACACACTAACCTTAAATAGTGGCAATAAATGCAAAGACATCATCTTCTAGTTGGGGAGACGAACACCACAAAGCTCTCTGCAACCTATTTTCAGGTTGGAGGAAAATTTGGCCATTGTTCTTGAGTATGTATCCCATCATTAAAGAACAAATAAAACAACAAATGCAAAAGCTGTTTATAAGATGTTAAAAATACATCAAAGAATAAATCCCGCCTGCCTGTTGCTGGTTTTAAAATGGGCTTGAATGCATTCCGTACACCCAGATTGGATGCTCTTACTTTTACTCTGCGATACTGCCAGTATTTTCTTTTTCTTTTCTTTTTCTTTTTAGTTATTATTATTACTAGGACTTGCTGTGAGTCCAGAGCAATAGAAATTATCTCTGGCAGTTCTGCAGCTCACCAGCCCCTAAATCTCAACAAGCATTCTGAATTTCAGATGGAATTGATTGGAAAATTGGCCTTATAATTCACAAGGGTTCAGATTTGAGATCAGTTAACACCAGACTTCTGGAAACATTGGCTGCCCCCTTGGGCCAATGAGTGGTGAGGTTTTTCTCCTTGAAAACAGAGCTGAAAGTCATTCCTTTCTTTTTCACTCCTAGTTATTACAGACTTTGCATCTTGAGAACTACTCTGAGAGGGGAGCAGATGCTGCCTCATGCAAGCTTCACACAGAACAAGAAACCTGTTCGTGCAGAAGGGGATCTCAAGACCCACATTCTCAATTTACAGATGGTAAAGTTGAGCCCTAGAGAGAAGGCAGGATTTGCTGAAGTTAAATCAGGAGTTATGGAAGACTACAATTCATATCTCCTGAATCATAGGCTACAGCTGTTGTTTTTCCTTACTTTGCCATATCTCATTTATGAAAGTATTTGACATTACTCTAAATGGTGGGTCATCTATATACTGACGAACCACACCATCTCCTAATTGTGGCCCAGATCTCAGCAGCATATACCCCATGCAATTACTCAATGAGAGAACACGGTACTTCCACCATCTTTCAAACTGTGGCCTCCTCATGAACTCTTTTGGTCCCTCACTGAGCCATTTTGCCATGTAGAGCAAATACAAATGCCTTTTAGAAGTTGCAAGTCTGCTTTGGAATGTGTGTTCCTTGTTCCAGTTGGACTGCCTTCTGAATTTGGACCTATTAAAAATCAGAACACTGCTTTCCTGGAAGTGGGAGAAACATAGGAGAAGATGCATGCTGGCAGTGCTTCCTGTGATGCAGGCTCTGACCATCCGGTAGTTAGCCCTTCAAACCTGGCATCCGTTTTAAACATGATGGTTGACAATCCGAGAGGGTCATCTATCTGGAATTGCGAATTGAAGCTGTAAGAATTAGGCAGCAGGCGCTTCATCCAAATTGGACTTCTGACACACATCGAGAGACCATTTAATTGCTTGATCAATAAGATTTCAAAGAAAGCTTAGAAGGTCACCAACATCACTGTGGGATGTAGTAAAACATGATAGAAGGAAAACCTGAGAGCTCTGTGTCAAGAGCCCAATCGATAGCCACTAAGTTGTACCTGTGTCAAATTTAAGAACATGTGACATCTGTGCCACAAAAGTGCAAAGGCAGTTATGCAAACCATCCAGCTGCTTCCCAGAATCCAAAAGTTCACTGAAGATCCTTTGTAAAGGATGCACAGAAGACAGCCAGTGAAGGGACTCAACAACGCTGCTCATAAAAGCTTGCAAACAAACAGATTTCCATGTTGGCAAGCAAAGTCCCAAATGTTGCTTACAGCTGGGTAAATTTGACCTTCCAAGTATTTGCCCTGCTTTGTCACCCATTTTAAAACGAGGAGATCCAACCCCGGCTTACAGAGAGAAAATTGAGCATGTCAGGTTAAGGAATCGGGCTGTGGAGTTAGATTGTTTCAGTTGGAATCCCATTCCTGCCACTTACTAACTGCATGACCTTGGACAATGTCATGTTTAGCTTCCCTAAGCCTTTGCTTCCTCATCTGTAAAATGGGGAAAATCAATGTGCTCATCTAGAGCATAGTGAAGGTTAAGTGTATTAATCTATCTGAGGTACCCAGCACAGTGCTTGGCACAAAGCAAGGACTCAATACCTATGAGGTTATTACGGAAATAGTCTCTTGCTTCTCGCTAATAAAATGTTCTGCAAATACAACAATACATTGATGATATCCGGGTATATGTCAGAGAAGACAGTGTCTAGGAGAAAAAACGAAAATTGCTTAACATAATTGTTACCATTGCTCCCTCTTACTGAGAGCTGATTAAGCGCCTGGCGCTGGGTCAGGTACTTTGTGAACAGTTTCTCGTTGAATCACCATGGAATATTATAAGGTAAGTGCTACTCCCCATTTTTCATACAAACAACCAAAGCACAGCAAAATTAAGTAATTTCCCCAGAATAAGACATCCAAAACATAGACTCAAATGTGGCACCTTCAGACTCTACAACTCTTGCTTTTCCAAAGTCTACTGTGATCGTCTTTAATTCCCCAGAGATGGCATGGTACAATTTGGTATGGCACCCAATGAGACGTTGGGAGGTATCTACGTCACACCACACAAGCACCCCATATTATAGGATGGAGCTCACCTATATGTCGTGTGTGCATTTTCATGGGCATGGAAGGAATGGAGGTTTCTACTGGTCCATCCATTTTCAGAAAAGTCAAACAGAGCAAAAATATGGACAAAGCTAAGACAGCTGGTCTCCTTTCCCTTGAAGTTCTCTTTCCTCGGGTGGGGCAAATTGACAGGGCTAAGACTCAAAATATATTTAGTTTGGGTGAACATAGCAAGCATTTGTAAAAAGTGGCACTCATAAGTATTCTGGGGGGGGCAGTCAGGACGAAAAATGAATCATATTGAGATCGCACACAAGGAAAGCTCATGGAGAAATGAATAAGCAACTATAAAACTGTATGTGAGGCCTGGCGATGGAAAATCTGGGCTTTTGAAAAATAAGGACCTGAAATGGATCCTGATTGTACACTTACTCAGTATATGGATTCAAACAAATCACTCTACTTTTGCACCTATAAAATGGGGATATTATGTAATCCCTGCTGCACATGACCACCAGGAGAACGAAATGGGATGAAACACATAAACAACTTAGTATCTGCACACAACTAGCAAGCACTCAACAGTGTTAGTTGTTACGATCCAATTAGACCACTTTCCTGGGTCTAGTCCTAGCTCTACTGGCTTGGTGTCCCCAAGCAAGTTATTGCACCACTCTGTGCCTCAGTTGTGCCATATGTAAACTGGGATAACAATGATACCTGCCTCAGAGGTGGTAACAAAGATTAATTAAGTTAATAGTTATAAAACTCTAAGAAAATTGTCTGGCACATAGTAAAGATTCAGTGTTTGCTACTACAATTATTGATGTGACTATTTTTTATAGAGTTCAGCACAGGATGTTGTTTAAAAAAACACACACACAAAACGAAGAGGCACTTAACTAAAGCTGTGGTGGATGGTCAGAAAACACTGTCTAGAAAACAGAGAGCAAGTGAGCCTCTTCCAGGGAGAGCGTAAGGCGGTAGGGGACAGAAAAGGCAAGGGCAGGGACGCATTCTTGGATTTTCTTCACGTTCAGTCTTCAGTGGAGACTGTGCCTCTCGCATCTCCTGCTTTGACCCATTACTGTTCATGGGACCTGCAATTAGTCTGAAGGCAAATTCCAGGCTAGCATGGGAGTGGGGGTAAGAGGAGAATGCAGTACCCCTTTCTGGAAAAGGGCTGTAACCATTTAGCCGATTATTTAACATTGTGGAATGCAGTCAGGTCAGAGATTGGCTCACCTTTCAATGTAGCTACAGTTCCAAGGAGCAATCTCTGAAATTGCTTGAAGTCGTTTACACCATTGAATGCATATGCATCAGGGCCTGGTTAGAGATTTAGTGGATAAGCTGGTTAATAGAATTAATTTGACATATCCGGTGTAATTCAGTGGAACACGTGAGTGCCCTTCAGAGCCCAACACTGTTGGGAGAGAAACAAATCCGTGTCCCAGCCATTGAAGAAGGATTAGTTGGCCTCCAGGAGGAGTAAGCCCATGACTTTCATTCTTCTCTAGCTGCATGAAAAATGGACGTCTTGATAAACGGCTATGCTGTCAACAGCTTGTCAGAAACTTGCACTGTTGACTTTTTCTTTTTGGCCACTCCAGATTGATGTCACAGTTGTATCTGGTCAGTTTGCCTCATTTCTGAAGCCAGGAGGGAATACGCGGAGGGCCAAGTCACCGTACCGTCACCAAGGGCATTATCCTGTATGAGAAGGGAGGCCACCTCCATCCCTCCCTGAACAGGCTGAGTGGGGACCCTAGAGAGAATAGTGGCTAGCTGTCTTGGATTAAAATATGGGCTGGCCTGGTACCGAGGCTGCTGGTGGGAGTTGAGAAGCCAGCCAGCCGAAAAAAATCTTATATTTACTGCAGTTCACCAAGACGTCAACGTCCCCATATTTTGCAGTTGAAACACAACTTTGTAGGACCAAATGTCTAGGTTTTTGAAGGTGATTCAAAACAGGAGTAGATCATATTTTGCTAGGAGAAATTAAAGCTTCCTCCTTCATTCCTGTTCATTTTGTGGTGCCAACTTAGGGAGAACTTCTGGCCCAGAAATTGGGGGAAAAAATTGGAGATGCTTTAAGATGATGGGAGAGGTTCTTTTCATGCCACTTTCAGTATATGTGATTTTTTTAAGGCATCGAATTGGAACAGTGGTAAGCTTTTTCATTCCAGGAAGAAAAAACTTGGGAGTAAACGCTGATTATTCTTTTTGGGTATGTGTGTCTGTGGGCAGCATGACCATTCAAATATTCTATGTCATGGAGAAAGACATTGCAGGGGATTTTTTACAAAAGGAAGAAAGTAAAGACAAAAGGAAGAAAGTATATATTTTCTATTTACATAAAAGTATTACATGGCAAGGTTGTTTTGACTTTCAGAGATCATGCAGAGAGAGTCCAGCATCCTACCTGGTAGAGAAGAGCCGAAAGCATGTATTCGAAGTCTATTTTGACCAAAAAGGTATAGGCATTACATCTTACACTGATTCATGTTCTTAAATTAATGACCTGCTTTAAACAAAGTTCCCTTCCTCCTGGAAGACAGTCACTGTTTTCCTGTTTCTCTCTTCACCCCTTATCGAGTCAGCAGAAGTATAAACCCTGGACCCTAGAGAAAGCAAGCCCTGGGCTGATGGATCCGTTTTGATTGATCTTGGGCAAGTCCCTTTGCCTCAGTGTCCTGACCTGTAAAACGAGGAGAGTGATGCTTACCTTTCACAGTGGTTGTAAAGCAACCGTCATGGAAATGCACACCTCACGTTTTCCATAACTGCCCACCCCTTTCCCTTTATTCTTCAACAAAGATTCTGTCTCACATATAGTACGTGATCAGGAAGCACAAGGTCTGCATTGAGCAACGGTTGCTGATGCTACGTGGTAGACAGAAGCTTCTCCATCAGTTGCAGCTACTCCGGTTCGCAACAAAAATGGATGCTGACCAAACCCAGAACCAGCGTGGCAATGGAGCAGCTCCTCCATGCCCTGGCCACAACAGGCCTTTTTCACGCCATGGCAGAGAGAATCCATGTTGAATCCAAGTAGGTCAAGGAAGAAAGAAGGACAGAAAGAGAGAAAATGCCGGGGGGGGGGGCATGGGGACGACAGAGGGATTAAAAGAGAGAGGGGGAAAATAAATGTGTTTTTGAAACACCCTTTGAATTCTTTGGGAAGAAAAGACAGCAGTGTTGAGCTAATGACCTCAAAATAGATCTGAGCCAACATTTGCCAACGATGTGGAAAAGAAAAATCTTTCCTGACACTTCTCTTTAAGTAACTTTGGAACTTGGGATTCTGGGGAGGGGGGTAGCACTGAGGCCAGGCGAGGTCTTGCCCACACTGTGTACGGTTCTCTGGAGTGCCACCACCAAAGTCCAGACCTGGCTTGGGACAAGAAAACCTCTGAATGCTGTGGTTTGGATTTTGCTTGTGGCTTAATTTTCATATGTGAGGTCTTCTCATACCCAAGAAACCAGGCCTTGCCTAATCGAAATCAGACAGAAAGGCCACACACATTTGCAAGGATACGTGCCATCTTGCCCTTCTGTATAATTTTCACAGAACTCTCTTAGGGGGAAGGAAAGAGAGAGGTAGAAATGGGAGCTAAAGGTACTCGGTCCTTCTCCTTTCCTGGTGTCTAGACCCTCATTTTACAAACTGAGTGCTCGGGGCCTGGTAACTGATATTAACAAGAAAAACATCATGTGGACAAATGCATTTGGGAAGTGGGTTCTGTAAAGTTAAATGGGTCCTTTTTTTCTGATAGGGCACCTTGATATGTTAAATGTGTATTACGCAGGCTCTCCGTCATCCTGTTACCTGTTCTCATCAGTTGACACTGTCACCCACTCTGTCTTTACAGTACTTTCGCCAGGTTGCCACCCTTCCGTAGTCTCCTTCTATTTCATTGGCCTCTCTTTCTCCGCATTCTTTATAGAGTTTCTCTTCCTCTCCCGCATCTGGAGAGACTCAGCCTGTCTCCAGCACTCCCCTATTTTAGGAACCCTCTGCAGAGGGTCGCATGGACTCAACGGGCCATCAGTACCATGCATATGCTGATGACTACCACATTCTTTCCCCTTACTGTGGCCTCAGCAATTATCTGCAGATTCATACCTTTAATTGAACGATGACATCTACACGTGAATGTCTAATGCACCTGATCCACACAGTGTATCCGAAACTGAACTTCTGACTTCCATTGCCACACCACCCACCACAACCCCTTCCCATAGTTTCACCATCGTTTTCCACATTCAGTGAACAGCACCACTGTTTTCCTTATGGCTGAGGCTCAATATGCTTTAGTCATTCTTGATTCTTCTCATTCTCTAAAAGTCTACACCTAATTCAACCTCATGTCTTAACTGCATTACCTTCAAAATAGGTCCTGAACCTGTTGTTACCACTCCCAAGCCATCCCATGGCATCACCAGCTTTCACCAGTTGTCCCTGGGACACTCGCACTCTCCACAGTCAATGGTCAACTTTCACGAAATAAAAAAATAGAAATCAGATCATGTTACTGCCTTAAAAACCTCTGAAGATTTCTCATCTTACTAAAAATACACTATGAACTGCCCCCATATCCTAAAAAGCCCCATATAATCTGACCCCTGCTTACCTCTCTAACCTCATCTATTACCACGCTCCCCCTTCCTCACTTCTCTAGGGACACACCAGTGTTTATGCTACTCTGAATAGGCCACTGTCAGCCTCAGGGCCTTTGCACTTGCTGCACTATTGGTCAGCACTGCTCTGCCTCATATCTTTAACTGGCTGTGTACCACCAGTTCACCATATCAACCAGTCACTTTCCCTCTCTGCACCTCCATTTTCCCCCTCTGTAAGATGATCTCATAGGAAATTTGCTGTACTTTTATTATGTACGGGAAGTGATACATGGACAAGGGTGGAGAGGACTAGCAAACTGAAGAGTGTCAGGACATGAAACAACATTTGGTATCATATAATATGATTGATTCATGTTATGAGTAACCAAATATAATTTAACTACACATTGGCAATTTAATACCATAGTTCACTATGTCCTTTGTCATGTCAGTGTAGAATACCTTAGTCATTTCCAAGTGATGACATAGTTTATTGTATATCTGGCTTTGCTTCCAAGTTCATTATGAAGATGTTCCTTTCCCTCATTAGAGATTAAACTGAAGTTGAACAAATGAACCATTTATTTGCACAATAACAATATTTTGGAGCCTTTTCCAGATAGTTCATGTGTTAATAGATTTCTTCCTCTTGAAAACCCTCTAAGGGGAGTATCATTATCCCCATTTTACAGATGAAGAAACTGAGCCATGGTGGGAGAAACCTACTTCCCAAGTACACAGAGCTAAGAAGATGATTTTGGAACCCAGTTTTTCTACCAGTTCACCTGATTTGCCCATGAAACATTATGTTCAGTTAGCTCTGAACTTTCAAGTACAGAGGCAAAGAGGATTTCATCAACAGTAAGAACATCTGAGTTTGTGTACTGCGCTTGAAGGTCCTCGGGCTTAATCTAAAGAAGGAAAGTTTTCGTTTGCATTGTTTTTTGTCTCTAAGTCTCTGAGCATTTTTAGAAACAAGAATATATGACATTATGGAAGGGTTCAAAAGATTAAACTAGGAGTAATGAGAGCACTTCTCAAAGAAGGAAGTTTTCATTGACAGCTGTCCTCCAGTACGATGCTTCGCCTCATGGGAAACCATCTGTCTCCCCATCCCTAGAAATGCATAATCAGAGACTGGACAACCTCTTCTAACAGATGTTACAGACTAGAGGACCTTCCTGAATCACAAGAGCTGGACTAGGTGTTTCTACACAAGCTGTACTGGATGTCATTTAGGGGTCTTTCAAACTTGTTGTCTTAGCTTGGTTTCCTCCAAAGACAGAATCTGAGGTAAGGTCTAGGTATTAGGCAGTTGATTTGGGAGGTGACCCAGGAAGTAGTAGGGATGAGAGTAGGGAGAGAGAGGCAGGGAATGCAGGAAAGCTAATTAGTGGTAGGCCATTGAGCTGCCCGTGACTGTGGTCCTGTTGAGACCCTTCAAGGAACCATGTGAACTGAGCCTCCATCCACTTTCTTCCAGGAGGTTGGGCCATTCACTCATCAGCTTCCATCGACCTGGTGAAAGCTGGGCCTGCATAGGAGCTGAGCAGGCTTCTGAAGTCCCAGAAAAGGCCATCAGGAAGAAATGTGGAGAAATTGTCCGTGTACCTTTGAGATGGGTGGAAATCAAAATGCACAGAAGTGCCCATCACAGCAACACTTAGGTAAGAGAGACTGAAAGAAGATGTATAATGTGGGGTACCAAAAACATTTGCGATACCTAGTCTTTGGTTTGGTCTGCTTTATAGGCTGAGGTCTGGAGCAAACAGCAGGAGGCCCACACCAAATGCTTCTCTCACTCTGGTCTCCCTATGGGTATAGGATAACCCCCCCCTGCCCCCACTCCCAAAGATGTCTACCTCCTAACTCCGGGAATCTGTGTATCTGTTAGGTCTGTAGATGGAATTAAGGTTGGTAATCAGCTGGTTTTCAGATAAGAAAATTATTCTGAATTATCCAGGTGGGCACAACATAATTACAAGTACCCTTATAACTGGAAGATGGAGGCAGAAGAGAATCAGAGATGGCAGTGTGACAAAAGCAGGGCTGTCCATGAAGATGGAGAATGGGGGCCATAAGCCTGGGAATGCGGGCAGCCTCTAGAAGCTAGAAAAGAGAAGGAAATGGAGTCCTAGAGTCCCCTGCAGGACGGCAGCCCCGCCAACACCTTGATTTTAGCTCGGTGATACTCACTGCAAACTTCTGACCTCTGAAACTCTAAGATACATGTGTGTTGTTTAAGCCATTAAGTGTGTGGTCATTTGTTATAGCAGCAATAAGAAACAAATACAGTGCCCTATTCCACAGCACTGCAGGGCAATCTGTGGAGTCTAAGCCAAAGAGGATCAGCACATCAGTCAGCTTTTGGCTGAAATAATGCTGCTGCATGACAGACAACCCCCAATTCTCTGTGGCTTCAAACAATGAGAAGATAGTCCAGGCTGATGGGTGGATAGGTTGCAGCTGAATTCAGTTGCAGTATATACATTAATCCATATATTACCATATGGCTGGGCTTAACTGGGTTTGACTGGACTGTGCTGGGTTGTAGGCTTAAGGACAGGCTCAGGCCAGCTCTAAAATTTTCATTCCAGAACCGAGGCTGAAGAAGCAATGGCTCTCCATCATGCTGTTCTCCTGGCAGACGGAAGACGCTCAAAAAGGCTGACATAGATTGGCCATGCCTCTTAAGTTCTCAGTATGAAGCTGACACACTGTTTCTTCTGCCTACATCTCATTGTCTCAAGTAAATCATAAAATCTGCCCAAGTCATTGGGACCAGGGAGGACACTCTGCCAGAGAAGCATAGCAAAGGCAGGGAGGGAAGGGAAAATTGAAGACAAATAACGCAGTCTACCCGTAGTCACTGAGAGGTGTCTCTATCTGTGAGACTGTGGGCTCACCAGTCTCCTATACAGTCAGGGCCCATCAGGGCCTGGGATGGTTGGGTTTCCTAATGAATGGTCTGTATCTAGAGAGACCTATTAGGCTGCAAACATGTCTAAACAGACTCATAGATTCCTAAATTTAAGAATTACACAAAGAAGTATAACCCAAGTACCATTTTTAATAGGGGGAAAAGGCAGCCTCGCGAAAGGAATGTGATTTTCCTAAGACCAGACAGTTAGTGGTAGAGCTGACAATAGAACAAAGGCCTGCACAATCTCAGGCCAGGGCTCAACCCACAGCTTTCTTAACTCTGGAATCCTGCTCCTGGGTACCCCAAAACTTTGCTACTAGTTCCAAGTCCTTTGGGGTCTATAATATACTAAATAGCACTACTGAATTGAGAAAGGTGAGGTTGATTATTCCAGCATCAGACACACAATGTCTTCATTTTTCTCCTCCGAAGCTTAGGTTTGAACAAGGCTTTATTTTGGCTGGGGCTAGAGAAATCCACTCTGCTTCTGCCTGAGGTTCTGCTTGGGTGTTGTGGAGTAGTGATTCAGGGGGAAGGCACCTTCCCAAACCACACGGGTTCCTTCACTTTTTTCTCTACAGCAGTAATTTTGGGACTGGTGTGAGAGGCCCAAACTTAGACGCTGGAGACACAGAGGTTCTCTTTTTGGCCATGAGTCAAGGAGGACATATTCTGGGGCTTTCTCAGACTTCCTTTTCCCAGGAAGCGTCAATCTTCCAGAGGAAGAAGTTTGGATCTTCCTGTACCTGAAGAGCTCTTTTGATATCCTTTTGTTCCTCCTAACCATGGTGGAAACCCCAGGTCAGTTGTCATCTGCTCCAGAAAGTCTTCTCTCTTTTTCCTGGGCAGAGTTCATCGCTCACTCATCTCTGCTCACATAGTACTTGATGCAGCCTCTATTTTGTCACTTCCTGTATTGTATTATGCTTTTTTTCTTTGCACAGCTACCTCCTTCACCAGGTTATGCCCTCGTTTGTTGCTGGGTGCCTATTTTATTTAACATTATGCCCTAAGCGTTTAAAATGATGTCTACCACATAGAAGGCATTCAGTAAATACTTGTTTCATTAATGATGGAAAAGATTCTATTGCTTATGTAACAATGTTACATAGTGAATTACACACAATAGCCATTTATTAAATATCCCCGAATAAATGAAAAAGAAATGAGCACTACTGAGTATCTTCTAGGGACCACCTCTATTCTACACGTACGTCATCTGAACACACAGAAGCAGGCACACAGATTCACAGCCATCCATGCTTACACAATGAACAAAATAACAAAGCAGAGCTTGGTGGACTCCATAACCCACCTCTTTTCTTACTAATACAGACAGGAACAAATTAAACAACACTTTTCTGGAAGACATCTTTTCAGAGCTACAGCTTCCAAATGGTTTGTGTGTGCCCAGCAGTCACCCAATGAGCTCCATTTTATTGATCTAAAAATAAATAGAGAGGACTGCATTGCCAGAAATGATCTCAGCTCACCTCTGGGAGGTAAAGTCTCCAATGGAGGCGCTTTTGTTGCTCAGCTGCAAAAGATAGGTAGGCCCTCTGCAGCCATTTCCAGTTAGCGACAGGGGTTTGGAGGTGATTTTGGCAAACCTGACCTAGCTTTGGGCAGGAGCTTGTTTCATTCCTCACTGTGCACATCTTGCCATTTCTGAAGCTGTGAGTCAGGCTGATGTCAGCCAAGCAAGTAGCTGAACCAGCATGTCCAAGGAGATTAGAAGTGTCCTTGGCAACAGTGTTCGATGCTACCTACTAGGGGCAGATGTCCTAGAAGTGATGTCACTTTCTCCCTATTCAGGTCACCACTCCACAACAGGCTCTGGGTAAAGATGTCAGAGTGAAATTATGAGTGCCTCAAGAGAGCTTTCTTTAGGGAATGATTATATACATATGTGTATATCTATATGTTGATCTCTGTCTAGTTACTAGAGACCGAAGAGATATGAATTCTAGTTCTTTCTCTGTTACGATTCATTATGCAACCTTGGGCAAATCACTCCTGTTTTCTGGAGCTCTGTTCTTCTATCTGCATCATGACTCTTTTGGAAAGGTAATCTCTGAGACCCCTTCCAGCAACTTTGTTCTCTTAATTACTAGAAACCAGTGGCAACACTTATTTTACTGTATTTAAGGAACTGATGTATCCTTCTGAGGATATTTTGCTAGCAACTCAATGGTCTTGTTTCGTCTTTGATTACCACTGCCTCAAACAGGTCTGAAATCCATCAAAGTTCAAGACTCTTGCCAATCAGTAGTGGGACTGAGAAGGGCAGCTGAGTTGCCTTCTGCTGGGTGACTATGGCCAGGTTTAAACAGCACGGAATAGAGAACCAGAATGCATGCAGTGGAGTTTTGAAAATGGTGAAGCTCTATCATCGAATTCCAGATCTTAGATTAGAATTAAGTTTTTGGATACTTTAGACCTTGAATTTTTTGATAATTAAAAAATTCATAGCACCACGGATGTCTTTGAAATAAGCTTCCCTTAGCTTTATCACTTAATAACTGACGACCGCAGGAAAATCACTTCCAATATTTAATTAAGCCTGTAAAGTGTGACTTTTGGATCAGCCTCTAAGCGCGTCTTTAAAAAACTAACATTCATGCAAATGTTGCCATTCACCAAGATACTAATTCACCAAGATACTAATGTTAATTTTTATTTTTACATTTGGAACTGTTACAACACCTTCTGCCTCATCTCCGGTGTTCTCCCTCAAATATCACTACTGGTCTGAGTGTTGAAGTGAAGAGATAAGAATGGCACTAAGGCAGAGGAACTAACTTTGATTCAATGGTTTCTGGGAACCAGATGTAGCACGCAGTGCTTAAAATATGTATGTCTTCCATCCTCCCACCAGCACTGTGGTCTAGGAATTTCATTGATGAGGAAACCTAAAACGCGAATCACATTTAGGAAGGCTATACCAAACAGGTTCATCGTTGCAAAGTGGAAATTACTCAAAGGCTTTTGATGAAAGTAGTATTTTCATCGTTGAAGTTGTTTTAACATTCAATTTATTTTTGTGTGTGCTTGGTTTTAAAATGAAAACCTTCAATATTTTTTTGCCTAGCTGCGATTTTGAGAGTTGAAAGCGTTCAGGACATACATGTTATTTAACCTGTTTAAAGAATCTTTCTTAACTTCTAAAGATTATTAAATGAATCCAGTCTATTGTACAAAATCAGAAAAAAATATTCATTACAGCAAGTGTCTTAGGCATCCACTGGAAAGAAAATTGAACTTGGGAGAGTAAATGGCAATGGGAACTTTTACTTCTCCTTCGCTTATGTTTGTACCTCTCCCCTGAAACACCTTCCCAATCGGTCTTCACTCACGAACACTTGTTCAGGTAAAGGGTACGTAGATCAATCTGCATGACCTGGGAGACCCGGTGTGGGTTGTGCTCCAGCTGCCATTAGCTATGTGGCCTGGTCACACACACTGAGTTTTTTTTTTTTTTTTTAATTTATTGGGGTGACAATTGTTAGTAAAATTACATAGATTTCAGGTGTGCACTTCTGTATCACATCATCTATAAATTACATTGTGTGTTCACCACCCAGAGTCAGTTCCCCTTCCATCACCATATATTTGATCCCCCTCACCCTCATCTCCCACCCCCCAACCCCCTCACCCTCCCCCCCACCCCCCACCCCTCCCACCCATCTAGCAACCCTCAGTTTTTCCTCTTTGTCTCCAAAACTGTTTCTGATTAGTTCATTCACTTATTCTTTTCTTTAGATTCCGCAAATAAGTGAGATCATATGGTACTTATCTTTCTGTCTGACTTATTTTACTTAACATAATGTTCTCTAGGTCCATCCATGTTGTTGCAAATGGTAAGATTTCTTTCTTCTTTATGGCTGCGTAATACTCCATTGTATAAATGTACCACAGTTTCTTAATCCAGTCATCTTAAGGTTAGGATGCACATAACCAGGTCGACTAGTAGGGTTGCTATTAGGATTCAATGAGAAAATGCACTGCACATGTCTCAATACCAGGTAAGATGTTTCCCCACAAAACTGTGCCTCGCAAAGTAGAACCGCCTTTCATTTGAGAGCTCACTCAATTACTATATTTTGAATAATAAATTTTGTTTGGGGAAGGCACATTATCCTGTAACTATCTCCATCAGCTCTAGGGTTGGATGTTTATCTGAATCATCTAATGAAAGCCGTTACCATAAAAGGCAATTAAAGGTAACAAATATTTAGTAATTACTCTATCCTGGGAGGAAAGTGGGGAAGAGGGGATGGGCCATAGGAGAATGGGGTAAGAGGGAAGATGGCTTTACAATGATAAAAGGTGCAAATAAACAAGCCCTGTGAGCGGCACTTTAAAAAGTAATAAACTAAGTGGTCCCATTGTGAAACGCTTGAATAATGATCTATAGGAAGAAAAAATAACCTTTCAGAATCATATACGAATGACTGCTTTTGGTTTAGAGAAGTAAACTGCCAGTGAACAGAATTATATATGGTTTAAAAACTGCTACTAAAACAACTTAGATGGAACAAATTCGAAGAGATGATACACTAATGACCAAGCAGTATTTTAAACTGCATGTGAAAAGTTTGAATAAACCTGTGTTATGAAATAAAGGAACGGGGGGAAAGCATATTTCTAAATTAATATAATGTTTAATGTAAGAGAATTTTCAATGTTTAAATTTATTTAGCTAAATGTACACTAGATATTTAACTCTTTAATCTATATCACTATCTCTAATCTATACCACTAAACTAAATATTTTCAAGTTGGTTAACTTTATTTTAATCTTCTTATTGGGACTATGGAGATTTCTGTATATCTGTGGTTTCTTTATTTCTGGACACATATGATACAAAATGCCTGGCAAATAGTGGTCTCCCCAGAAAAGTCAGTTATTGTGGAAGTAGTAGTAGCACTAACGGTCTGAAAATTAATCTCTATGTGAAAACACTCTGACCCCCATAACTAGTTTATAAAATACTGATTAGCGGTCCTTCTGTTTCATGCCTCAGTTTTCCTCATCCATTTACTTATTCATTCATTCATCCATTCATTCATTCACTTATACAGTGACCAAACATCTAATAACTACTTAAATGTGCAAGGCTCTTAGCTAAACACTGGAGATGCAGAGACGAAAACCACAAAAGCCCGATCCTTAAGGATCTTATATTTTGGAGAACTCATATCAATATCTATTATCAGGGTTTCTCAATCTCGGCACTATTGATATTTTTGGTTGGATAACTCTTGGTTGTGGGGGCTGTACTGACAAGTATAGGATGGCGTCTCTAATTACTAGACGCCAGTAGTGCTTTTCCCAGGCGTGACAACTGAAAAGTGTCTCCTGACATTTCCAGATGTTCTGGGGGGTGGCGGTGGGAGCAAAATCACCACTGATCTATATCAGTATACACATATCAAGATCTTGTTTCCCTAAAAAATGTAAGCTCTTAAAGATTTGGAGACATGCTTCTTTATATCTTTCCAGTACCTACACAGTGGTACATGCATAATGGACCAATAGTTGAGATATAATGTTTTTAAATACCAGTCAGACTTTTCAGAACCTAAAATACTGAACTCTAAGATCCAATGTGCAACTTCCTTTTTTGTCATTGTGTTGCTCTGCTTTTGCTCTGAACACCTTCTCTTCTGAATCCCAACATTCAGTTACAGTAAGCAGTCATGCATCAGAAACTGGGGCATAGAAAAAGACAGTGGAAAAAAGAAAAGAACCTTGAGATTCTGTGGCCTTTGAACAGACTTCCAGATAGATAGAAGGCATTATGTAAACACTGAAGCTTTCCTAATTCTGACTAATACGTATCTACTGGTATGAATCTGTAATGCTTTGAATTACACAAAGATTTAAAATAAATGCAGATTATCTTTTGAAGAAGATATATTAATTCAATCTAGAGTTGCCAAGTAGGTGTCTCTAGGGACATATCTTAGTAAATAGAAAGAAATGATTTGTCATAAGCTTATCAGTAGTTGGTATGCAAAGTGCTTGAGAATAGCTTGTTCTCTTTCTAGTGTTTAAACATTCTTTCCAACGATATCAAAGTTATTTATTTGCT
This sequence comes from Rhinolophus ferrumequinum, assembly GCF_004115265.2. Taxonomy (NCBI): domain Eukaryota; kingdom Metazoa; phylum Chordata; class Mammalia; order Chiroptera; family Rhinolophidae; genus Rhinolophus; species Rhinolophus ferrumequinum. Next base: position 67,343,175 of record NC_046295.1, on the reverse strand, counting down.
AAGCAAATCCTTTCTCTCAAAAGAGTGCAGTGGTGAGTTTCATTCATTCACATGTATTCATTATTCATGAAACTTATGTACAATTTTTCAAACATTTAAAAAATTAAGAAACTAAATTCATGAAGTTCTTTTTAAGATGCTTTGGAAGAATAACGACAGGTAAAAAAGGAAGACTGTCACTAGGTTTTTAAAATAATTGATTTCTTACCAATTTTAGACATTTCCCACAGGAAGAACTTCACTGAGGCTGGGGTCGGGGTGGGTAGTGGGAAACTGCAGATGTGGACAAAGTTTCACCAGATGTTTACTGCAGTTAAACTTGTGTTTCTACCAGCCATTTGGCAAGATCCTCAAAAGACACAGCTCTATCTCACTTTTTCTTACACCTTATACCCTATTTTCTAATAGTTCTACGTAGTCACACACCATCATAACTCAGTCTTCCTGTCAAGGAAACATCAATGAGCAACATTTCTAAACCTCAGCCAGGGAAGGAACAAACTTCCCTGCAGTCCATCACACCGTACCCCCTTCTCCTGGGATACACTCCTCCTTTATAGCTTTGTCTCCTTCATCTAGAAGATCACATCCCTGTCCTACATCGACATGGTATGTCCTCCGAATTGTTGATTTATTCCTAGGCCGAAGGGCAACTACTTTTAAAGACTCAGAAGGAGTCTGTGGTGAACTAAAAGGAACAGATTACGAAGTTGGGTAGACCTGGCTTGAAGCCCCAATACTGGCATTTTCTAGCTCTATGGACTCAGGAAGGGAACTTATCCTCAGTGAACCTCAGTTTTCTCAGCACTTTTGGGGGAGTTGAAAGAGAAATATATAGAAACCTCTTAGCTCAGCACCTAATACCATTTGAGGCTCAGTAAATTGTAGGTCATCACCACCACCATCATCATCATCACCACCACCATCATCATCATCATCACCACCACCACCACCACCACCACCACCACCACCACCAAATCATCATCATCACCACCACCACCACCACCACCACAACCATCATCATCATCATCATCTTTGTTGTGGGGTGCGGTCTGTGATGCCCTGAGGCTCCTCAGAATTGAACTTATGTCTTTGACTTCCCAGGGTCATGAAACATTTCTTTTACTCATTTGACAAATGTTTACTGGTCATGTATTGTCCCCTATTCTTTGGGAATAAGCAATGCACTTAAAATGAACAGTGCTCCTCCACACCTTACAACCAATTAAGCAATTGGTCATACAAACTAACACACAGTTATACATGGGAAATGTCCTACTAAGTGATAGGGCATGCCAAGTTATGGGAAAGGCTACTGTGCATGTATGTGTGTGCACTGATTTTCAGTGAGAAAATGGGTTAAGAGGAAACTTCAGGGACACTGTAACTTATACTGACATCTAAGCATGAATTAGAATTTAGCAGGTATAAGTGAGGAGAAGGCACTGTCAGTGTGAAGTCTCAGAGATGGAAAGGACTGAGGCATGTTCAAGAGAATTAAAAGACCGGGTGGCTGCAAAAAGAGAACAAGGAAGCTATGGGTCTTTATGTAGCAACAGGAAAGGTGTTTGTAAGTAAGCCCACATGGGGCTTTGTAAGCCATTCCTGGAGAATCTTGGTCCTTATCCAGGGAGCAACAGGTAACCATTTAAATGTTAAGGCAAGGAAGTATGAAAAACTAATGAATAATTTTAAACACTGAACTTGCACTGGAAAATATGTCGGAGGGAAGCAAGAATATGGCTTCAAGGAAACCTGTACAAGGTTACTGTAGGAGGTCAGGACAGAAGTAACAGTGGCTTTGGATGAAGATGGTAATAGAGAGAAGTGTACCTTGTCAGTACTCTTGGTAAGTACTCAGCTGAGATGATTGATCATAAACACGTGGATCTGCTGTCTGCCAGTCTACCTTCAGGAATGGTAAAACATCAGAGTTGAGATAAAAGACATGTGCTTCACAATTAATTAAATCATCTTGCAACCTTGTGTGTGTATGCATTCATTCATTCATTCATTCATTTCCTTATCAAACATTTATTGTTATGAGGATCTATGGGAATCCCTAGACAATATGTCATATAAGACCTTGGCATTAGATTTGTCATCATAACTGAGCTCTACCCCAGTCTAACACTGCAGATGGAATGGAAAATATTTTCAAACCAGACACCCTGGAGTAATTCAGAACATATGTGAAATAGCCAAGATCAACATAAACATTTACCATGTTTATGGCAGACTCTAGACCAAATCCAGAGAGAAGTCACAATTAACAGATCCTGGAAGGAACAAGAAAGATGGTGCAGTCCTATATGGTCAGGAAAACCCTTCTCTGTGATCACATCTTATGATACATGTTAAGTGAGTGGCTGACTTCTGGAAAAAACAAATTAAGTGTTCTTTCATTTCAACTCTTGCAAGCCAGAAAGGCATGCTTACTCAACACAACAGAAAAGAGATCACTTGCCACTCTGCTTGTTCGGATGGACTGGGGACATTAAAGCGTCCAGAGCCAGAGCTGTGGTTTCTGCTCTGCTCTCTGGATAATCTAATAACCGGAGAATAGAAAACTGTATGCCAGCCAGATTTCAAAAATTACTCCCTTTAGATTCCGCTGCCACCAGCTCCTTTGACTTATATTGAAATTGTCCCATCTCTTTCAGCCACGTTGTTACAAATTTATTATCTAGACTGATGATGACATCATCTGGAGAGGGACCAGGGCTGTGGTCATCCAGCTCCTCTTTCCGCATTACATAGGCAGCTTCTTCTCTCCTCTTTCAGGTCATTAATTTTTTAAAAGAGGCCTTGCTTTAAATATCCAGAGTGGTGCTTTCAGCTGTGACACTGAGAAGGTTTCCCGTTTCAGAGCCCGCAACACGTGCCTGCTTCTGATTGAAGGCTGCTTGCACAAGTGGGCATTTGAGATCTCTCAAAATGTCTCCTGAGAAGTCCTTGGTCAAAGTCATGCTAAAGGCACTTGTTAATTTTGTTCCCAGTTTGGAAAGAGCAGGAGAATTGGCCTGGGGTTGTAGATAATGGGCTACAAATGAGATTAGAGCAGCTTCTTCACAAGTTCATTGCAGAGTATTGATCATTCCTTCTGGCTCAGCATTCTTCTGTGTGAAATAGGAACGTTCTCACATTCCATCTCCAACTTCCAGGATTGTAGGAAGACTTGGGAGAAGTAGCAAGTTTTGTTAAAGCACTTTGAACCTCCTAATTCCACAAGTATATGCTGTGTGCCAACTACAATATTGAATACTGAGCTAAGCACCAGGTGTTCTGTGGTGAATAAAATAGGTCTCCTACCACTATGGGGCTTAAATATAGTTGGGAGACAGATGACAAACATGCATGTAAGTATGTAGTTACAAACTGAAAAATGCACTAGAAGGAGGGGCAGAGCTTCATGACATGGAATAGTATGTATATTGAGGAAAGATGAGTCGATACAGAAAGGTCAGGGAGGTCCTCTCTGAGCAGCTGGCATTTAGAATAAGGTTTGAAGGCTGAGAAAGACCCAGCCATGCAGAAGGGGGTGTGTGTGTGTGTGTGTTGTGTGTGTGTACTACATACCGTGTTTCCCTGAAAATAAGACCTAGCCGGACAATCAGCTTTAAAGCGTCTTTTGGAGCAAAAATTAGTATAAGACCTGGTCTTATTTTACTATAATATAAGACCAGGTCTTTATAATATAATATAATATAATATAATATAATATAATATAATATAATATAATATAATATAACATAATATAATATAATATAATAACGAGTCTTATATTAATTTTTGCTGCATAAGATGCATTGGAGCTGATCGTCTGGCGAGGTCTTATTTTCGGGGAAACAGGGCACACAGGCACTGGGAGAGACTGGTGTTTCATGCAGAAGAACGAATCTTTGTGAAGGACAGTTAGTGGCAAGGGATTTGGTGTGCTTAAGGAACCAAATGGAGACTGATGTGCTTGGAGGCAAATGAAGAAGGAGCTGAAAAGTGTTACATAAAAGAAAAAAAAAATAGTTCTACATTTCTCAGGCAACTGAGTGAAAATTGTTAAGCTAAAATGCATCCAAATAATAGATTAAATTTTCCAATCAAATGGCAGAACACTGAGGACTTGTTGGCAGGTGCTGCAAAAAATGAGTGACTCCTGGTGTCTTGTCCTCAGATGGCTCACAATATGCTGAAGAATATAAGGACACAAGAAGGAGCCAGAGATCTCTATAAATACAAGATAAAAAATAAATAAATGCTAAAAAAAAGTGGCTATCATGTGTTATGGAGGACCAACAAATGGGAGAGGTGACAACTTTTGGAGTGGGTCTGCAATATGAAAGAAAGTTTCCTAGACAAGGTGTCTTTTAAGATTGTCCTTGAAGATGGATTATATTTCCATCTGTGATTGTACGATTTGTAACCATGTCATGGTCTGCTTTTTCAACTTTTTATTGAGGCATCTAGTGCAATCAGCTGGAATGGAAGAATAATTAAATGGTGTGAGGTCAGGACCATTTTCAACGCATGTTTTTGACCTGTGATAAACCAAAGAGTAAGGGGGAAAGGCGGAAGGAATCTCTGAGTCTGCCTTTATGCCATTTGCTCATGTGGCCCCTTTAACCTGGGATGTTATACCTTTCCCCACTGGAGTCCCTGTCCGTTCTTCAAATTGATAAAGTTGCCTCATTCAGTATTTATAGTATTTATTATTTATAATACTACATTATTATTTATATACTCAGTAAAAACATACCAATCCACTATGCCCAGCACAAAATCTGAAGTTTCATAGACACTGAATAAATACTTGCTTAATGAGTAAAAGATATAGTCCAAAAAAGTTTTAAGGCAGAGGCAACAGCATATGCAAAGTCACAGAGGCATGAAACATGTTACCAGAAATAAAAAGGATCATCCTTGGCTGGAAAAAAGAACGTAAAGGAGACACCTTAGGAAAATAAGCCTAGACGAATAGATGGGGACCAGATCAGAATGGTCTTGAGTTCCAAACTGAGGATATTGAATGTTGACCTCAAGACTATGGAGCATCAATAGAAAGGTTCTAAACAGCTTAAAATAGCACCACCATCCAATGAAACCATAAACAGGAAAACACTGGAAATTGCTCCACGATCTATATTGTCAGCTTTCCTCGGCAGCACACTCGTGTGATGTGAGGGACATCACTGTTCCCTTCTGAACATGTTTTTCACATATGCAGAAAGTGCACCAAAGATGGTCTGACTGTGGTGTTGAATACAAACATGTTATAGTTCCTGACATTTATACTAATTTTAATTTTTCCCCTTACCTATTTGAGGCCAATCAAGTAAGATTATTTTTCACCAGGATTTTAAGTCAAATACTATTTGTTTGAATATGGCGGCCAGAAAGGAAACACCTTCAAGTAAGGTGACCATAGAACTCAGTTTGCCTGGGACATATTGTCCTCTTGTCCAAGTTTACCATTTGCCCAAGGTTTTGCATTTTGAATAACGTATTATGATTAACAGCTGCATTTAAATGAGCTCGGATGGTATGGAAGACCTCCATACTGTTTTCCAGATTTCACCATCTAACAGAGTGGGAGACACACTGAACACTAAGGTCTTCCTTTAACTTAGAGTTTAGTCTGAATGACAATCATCTATAGCCCGTTCTTCTCTTCCGACTCTTTCTACACTTGGGATAACCAACGTTTCCCTTTTAGACTCAGCCCTTAGAAAAGACTGACTAGGAAAATCCACACCCTTCCTGTGCCCAGAGGTGTAGGAATAAAGAATTCAACGCTGCTGCCCCTGCTGATCACATGGAGTACCATGTAATGCCACGGCCCCTGCCACAGGCTATGTATGACATGGAGGAAATAGCCAGGCAGCTCAGGGAGAAATAAAGAGGTGAGATATGCATGAAATACATGTGGGAAATAAAGACTGAGTGGCCCTTCTATAGAGACCCAAAATGCAATTGCTACAGCGATTTTCATCATTGTCGTATGGTATAAATCTACCACTATCGGTGATTTTAATTGTTTGGTAATGCTTTTTAAATTTGCGACAAATCCTTTCATTATCACTAAGATAAAAAAAAAGTACCTTTTAGTAAAACAAAAATTAAGTACTGAGTTTCTGAATCTACTTTAAAAGATTTTTAAAAATCGTGTTATGGCAATTGCTAGGTGATGATGATTGGATGTGGACAGAGGCAGGAAGTGAGGTTAAATGTCATTTTGAAGTATCTAGATTTGTAGCAACCATCTTTGAAGGAGCTTCTATTGTTATTTACATAATTTGGTATTGTGTGTTGTATTGGCATGAAATTGAGACGGTGTACAATTTTGCAAGTGTCTAAATTTAGTATCACTTATTTGATGAGTTCTTGTAAAAATATTTTCTGGAAAAGCCATTTGGCAAAATTCAGGGAGAAAGACAGTACCTGTAAAAAAAATATTTGGGCTGAAGTATTTGCACATTTTACTGTGAAAAAATAGAGTTGATAATTTCCTCTGCTTAGCAGAAATTGCTCTGAGCTTCCCAGGTACTTCAGTGTCCACAGTGGATATTTTCTCAATATTATGGTCTGCTGCAAAGAGTCAATTGAAGGTATCGACAATTTTAAATTTCTTAACCATAACATTGAGAGTGATTGCAAGTAATTTAGTGAAAATATTGAATCTAAGAACACCATACTGAGAGAAAAACAACATTCTTCAGAAAATATCAGACACCAGATTAGATATAGATACAAGAAAGAAAGTTATTACATTATCTATTTACTGATAAAAATTGTTTTCTTTTTCAAATAATCAATATGTGCAACTAAAAAAAAACATTTCTGAAACTGTATGTGAACTTATGTCATTTCTTAAAAACGATTTAATTTTTGAAAATAGCTTTTGTATTGTACTATTTTATAGATCCACCCATATAATAAAACCAATCTGTCAAGCAATAAACAAATTATTAAAAATAATTTTTATGAACTTTATTGCGGTGAGATTGGTTGGTAAAATTACAGAGGTTTCGAGTGTACAATTCTATAATACATCATATATTTATTGAATTGTGTGTTCACCACCCAGAGTCAGTTCTCCTTCCATCACCATATAGCTGACCCCCTCTACCCTCTTCTAACACCCCCGTCCCCTTACCTTCTGGTAATCAAATTTTTTTTAAAAAATCTATCATTATACATTTATGTATATAGTAATATAAATTAACTATATATTAAAATAATTATGTAATTGTTTTAATACTTTTAGTGCTCCTTTAGCTTCTTAATGAGCACTGTAAATTATGTGGTTTTCTCCTTGAAAACCTCTTTTTCCTTTCTTCTATCTCTTTGACCAGGTGGAGGTTATGTCTTAAGGTCAGAACCGATTAATGATCTCTCTGCTTTAACCAATATGAATATAAAGAAAGATATTTTCCACCAAAGCTATTCTAGATACTGCCAGCCACCCCATTCCAACAGTTACTTATATTTGGAGACTCGTTGGCTGATCAGGGCCCCTGGAAGGAAAGTCTCACTGGATGCAGGTTACAATGGTCCTACATAAATACTTGCTATGGAGACTTCGTAATAGCAGAGATAGGGGTGCCTTTTCAGATTAATCCACCTTCTAACTTTGGCCATGAACAGAAAGTACTAATAGTCCCAAGTTGTCTCATTTCATCAGAAAACCGCATGCCTCCCCTCCTATTTCTACCACAAAGGAATTACTTAAGTTTTGTTCTCCTTTCATTCATATTCATGGCGTAAGGAACACAAGAAAGGTCTGTACGTTAATTGTTTAATGTTTTACTAATACCTCTGCATCAGTTACCTTCCAGTGTAAAACCACTCTAAAATTTAGGAGCTTAGGACACTAATTCATTTGCTCACAATTTTATGGGTCAGAAATTTGGACTGGATTTTTGTTGAGTGTTTCTTTTGATGCATTCACTTGGGGTCTCTTAGGATGGTGACAGTTAACTGGCAATTTGATTAGAGCTGGAGTTTCTCCTATGGCCTCACTCAGGGCTGGCAGTTGGCAGGCTCTTACCTGGGATGTCTCTAGCAGGTAAGCTTGAGCTCTTACATAGTGTGGTCTCAGGATTCCAGCAGAGACAAAAGAGTGTAAGCTCTGACGCATAAACACTTTTCAAGCCTCTGCTTTTGTCACACTTGCTCATGTTTTGTTGTCCAAAGCCATCTACATGGCCAAGCCCAAATTTAAGGGTGGAGAAAGACACTCCACGTCTCAATAAGAGGAGTGGCAAAGATACATTGACAAAGGTGGACATAAAAAGATGGTGGAATTGTTGTAACAATCTTTGCAAACAATTGTCCGCATTGTCTAATTTTTGCTCACATTTAAAACACTTTAAGACTATAATAATGGCAAAATGCCACAAAGCACAAATAACGCTGCAGTGAGGCACATTTATGGGAGAATCCTTTGAAGAGTCAGTCACCCCAATTACAGTAAGGGTAATAAATAACCCCTGACAACCTTATAGTTTGTTGAGGGCTAGATTGATATTGTGGATATAGAAATGTCTTCTAAATCACCAAACAGATGAGAAGGATTATCATTAATCAAAATCTAGCACAAACCCTACGCCACCACTCTTGGTATTTCATCCCTCACTAATTTCTTGAGTCTACATTTTATTGGCATTTGGAGTCTGAACCACATCTTTTTGGCCCTTCATTCTCTGCTGCTTTGTGTAATCTCTCAATTGCCACATTCAACAATTTGGGATACATGTGCTAAGCATCACCTCAGGGTCAAGTTTAGCTATTCATTGGAAAGATAAGGAATGAATCACGCATACTTTTTGATTTGTTGGAGCTTATACTCTAGCTCTTGACCTTGGCTAGCCCAACAATCCCAAACACCCTTTTGGAAGTTTAAAATCAGGTGTCCATCCTGGGCACCTGAGGAGCTGGCCACGACCTGTGGACATCTCTGTTGCCCTCAATTACAGTCCCTTCACTCCTTACAACTCTCCAGACCTTATAGACACTATGCACATATGAGTCAAACATATTTATTTTCTTTGGCTACTAATGCCCTCAGAAAAACAATTCTAAACCACCTTGACAGACAGGCAGAGGCTATGCCTTATTCAAATCTACATCCTTAGTACACAAGACAGGTCACTGGTAGATATGTAATATATGCTGCATAGATAAAATGACAAATTGATCTGTATACGATACTGCCACTAAAACTTCTCTTGGATTAATTTGTGGGGTTTTTTTTTCTAGACTTTTACTATTTTTGTTCTGGCCTTATGTTAAAGACTGCTTTTAACCAAACATTTCTATTAGTCACATCAGTATAAAAACTGGAGGTTTCAAGTGAGTATTAATTTCTGTCATTTGAGATAGGCAAGCAATTATTAGTTGACAAACTATGCATAAGTGGCGGGTTCTAGTCCAGGGTTTGCGGCAAGGTAGCTGTGTGGATTTACACAAATCACTTCTCCCTCTGGGTCCCAGTTTTCTCATCTATTAATCTGAAGATAAGGGAATCATCTTAAGGGAGGCAGTGTCCCCTAGGAGTCCAGCAGCTCACATTAGCCTTCCAGTGGGTGGCGGAGGGCAAGGTTTCCATGGCTTAGATGATCTCATGCCCTCCAAATCACCATCAATGAAACTGACCAGGAGAAGGCTATGTCAACTCTCCTGATACCACTTCCAGTAATAAATTTGGAGGTATCTCCAGTAATGGGAGTGAGCTCAGCTTACTGGACCTGTTTTCTTCAGAAAAGCTTTATGGAAAACTGCTCTTCACAGGTAAATGCCTGCTTTTATCACACCATATATCAGCGGGTGAATGACTGTGAAATCCCTGCCTTGCTGTGCCAGCCAAATGGATAAACAGGAAAATACAATCATCTCACAGCCAAATCACCACTGGCATTTTTATTGCTTAAGGGACCACATGATTGCGTATTGTTTCTAGGTCCATTCATTCATCCATCGAGCGTCTTTTCACATGTTCCCTCCATCTGGATACTGTACTTGGGGTTTGGTGGGGGGTGGGGTATGGTAGAGGTGGTCATGAATTTGCTCTGGACCAATTCCTGAAAGGGTTTACAGACAAGTGGGTGAGTTAATATTTGCACAAAAGAGAGTTTATTTTGTGCTTTGACAAAGTCATTTTCACATTGTCTGTTTACTGATTTGTAAATGTATCAATTTATTCCTCTGAACAGCTATAACTCTTTCAGGGCAAGAACAATGACTTGCTTATTTTCCTTGGCTATCCTAATCTGAGCTAGCTGCCTCTACTTCCCTACCAGAAAACTTCTCAGATTGGGTATTGAGTCTACCATAGCTTTCCAGTGGTCCATGAAAAACAAGAGGGTAAAGGCTGAGCATGTCTTGTTCAACTTTGTATTCATTCATTTATTCAGCAAATAGTGATAAGACATCTACTATGTGTAACATGCTTTTTTAGGCAAAAAGCATTGAGTGATTAATAGAATAGTTAATATTCTAGTGGCAGAATCAGACAATATATGAATAGAAAAATATACAGTGAGTCAGAGGATGATAGGCAATATGGAGGAAAGTAGATCAAGCAAAGGATAGAAAGAGTCATCATGGAAGTTGATTGAAATTTTATGTTATGTAGTTAGAGAAGGCATGACAGAGGAAGGAGCATTTAAGCACAAACTTGAAGTAGGTAAAGGAAGAGGCAGGTTGGTATTAGAGAAAGATTATTCTGGGCAGAAGGAAGAGAAAGTACAAAACACAGAGGTGGGGGACATGTTCAAGGAACAGAAAGGAGGTCATTGTGGTTGGATGGAAGGGAGGGAGGGTCAGAGCAGGGATGAGGACTCATCACGTGGGGCTTCAAGGCCACTGAGAGCCATGGGCTTTTACTCTGAGTGAGATCCCCGAGTCATAGGATAGCTGTTAGGGCTCAAAACATATGTGTTGAATGCATGTTGAGTCATATTCCTGATGCAAGAATAAGAGTCAAAATATCTGGGTTCTATATCCAGTTCTCCCATCATTCAATGTGACCTGTTTTGTCCTGGGTGGGTGAGGGAGCTGCTGCTGGATGGAGTGTTAAGGTACTCACAGACCCAAACTTTCCCTGCTAAGAGCCACAAGACGGGAATGAGCCAAGCAGATGAGTTCAGAGGATTGAAAGATGGAATCAGTGCAAGGGGCCGTCTAAGAGTTAACACTGGGCTTAGGCTTTGGAGGAAAAGTGAAAATTAGAAATTAGGATGAAGACAGAGACATCCCAGGGAATCAGCATAACACACAAAAGCATAAAGGATGGAGAATTTGTTCAATGGAGATGGGACAGTCAAGTATGGCTGGATCAAAAGATAGGTAAAAGAGAAAACTAGGTGAGTATGATGTACAGACTGCGGCTTGAGGCCAGATAACAAAGACCGTGTTCAAGTATCAAGTACCAAGTTCAAGTATCAGTAGGAAAAGAAGAACCATGGATGGTTCTGGACCAAAAAAGTGACAAAACCAAAGAATCAATAGCAACCAACTCTGGTCTAGTAAGGGAGGGAGAAACCAGTCAGTGGGTTGTTGTACTGAGATCTGATCTAGGTCTGTGGCTGAAGAAGAAGAAGAAGAAGAAGAAATTAAGCAAAAGGAACACAGGAAATATGGAGGAAGGCAAATCCCCATGACTTAGGAACACATTGTAATGGGGCAAAGGAATTCTCCCAGCCTACATTCTCTGCAGGTTTCCCTAATAATTGTTTATGTTCAAATATTAATCAGCATGACTTGTTCATTTCCTCTGTCTTCTTTCCTGAAGGAAGTGATTTAGAATATTTTGACAACTCCCACACTTTCAGACATGCACATCAAATGTGTGCTGTGGCTCAATCCAGGCAAGGATCATTCAAAAGTGGATGGAGTATGAACATTTATCAGGAAGGCCTGGAGTGCAAATGTCAAGACAAATGAAAGGTGTTTTCTGATGTTAGATTACCTTTGATTTGTGATACCCAGGGAAAACAAATGAGGTGCTCCTGAGATATTTGACCTAGGAGGGGCTGTGTAATATGGAGGTTTGGAGGAAGAATCTGGAACTACCCAACCTGGGGTCAAATCCCAGCTGCTATGCTTACTAGCTGTGTGACTTTGGACAAGTCCATTAACTTTTGTGTGTCTCCATTAGCTGATGAGTAAGAATGTTCCCCAAAGGTGTGTGCACACTCCATCAGGTCCATACGTCATGTCCATGACTAGCCACAATTTGGATGGTACACACATACAAACACACATGATTATTATTGCCACAGTGAAAGTGATGGGATGGGTAGGACACAATCCTACGATGGCATAAAGGGCAGTGTCATGAGCACCTATACAGGCAGTGAACTAGGCTACGTGGTTGGCCTACCTTGCCAGACAGGAGGAATAACTCTAGAACACGAGGCTAATAACTGGCACAGCTGGGAGATGAAGCCCAACCAAGCTGCTGCCTCTACACAAGATACACCTTGGGAATCACCTGGTTCAAACTCCTCACTTAACAGAGGAAACAGAAGTTGAAGGCGATGAACTGATTTGCCTACAACCACAGAGTTAATTCACAGCAGACCTAGAACTAGTACCAGGTGTGTCCGACTTTCAGGTAAAGATTCTTTTCATCCAACCCCCTGCCCATCACAAGTTCTCCCCGCAATGAACCCACACCTTAACTTACTCTTCATCATCTCTTCCCATTCACTAAAAGTCAGGGCATAATTGAAAGAGTCCACTTCTTTCTCTGCATAGTCATTTTCCCCAAAACGGCCCCTGAGTTCTCATCCGTGACTTCTGTGTGAACTTCATGTACCACTGATGACAAAATCAAGACAGGGAGGTGCCTCAGCTGCCCTGTAAGCTCCCACCGGACATGATTCACCAAAAATAACATCCTTCCTCCCAGGCCAAATGCCACCTCTCAATTTCCACCTGAGGCCTGATTTTCCTGGGTAGGGTTTCCTGGTTAGACCAACTTGTATGCAATGTGTGGGATGGATGGGGGAGGGTTAAAATAACCAAGCCACAGAAGGTTACTTTTAAGCCTAGTCTCCTGAAGTTCCAATCTCCTCACTCTTTTGTATTGAAAACCATACCCTGTCCACAAAAGTATCCAGAGAGTGGGTTGCTAAGTTGTGGGAGTAATTAACCTTTCCAGAATTAACCTGAGGCCAGAAAACACCTTGTTGGGAGTCTAGCATATGATATACCCCTCCTAACTGAGAAGTCCAGCCTCCTAAACTTGCAAGTGGCAGCTATCTTCAAGCTGCTCGGGTCAGACCACATCTAAAGTATTGCATTACATTTCAAACTATGCATTTATTTTTTTAAATGAAATTACATTTATTGATTGCTTCTTAATATAAGAAGTAAATTGAGCTTATTTTAAGAGATGCAAGAAGTACCAATATATATAAAGTAGAAACTAAAAGTCTATCACCCATAATTCTACTCCAGAAATAACCTTGTGTGTATATTTAACTGTATTTTTTTCTGTATTTTTTACTGCATTTTTTTAACGTAAACTATGATGGTTTTCAAATAGATTGTTCTTTCCCTTCTATGTCAACATGTATGAGTTTACATATTTTAAATAAATTCATTGATTTATCACCTTTTGATTCATTCACTACTTAGTCATTTTCTGACAATATTTATTGAGCT